>NC_135539.1:106985014-107294847 GCF_045843805.1 Urocitellus parryii
GGGACTTATTTATAATGCTGATCTCAAAAGTAAAAGGTATTTTCCAAATAATCCTAGCTTCCCTAAGAATATATTGTAAACCCAAATATTTTTCATAAATAAATAAATTGTGGAAATTTATACCACTTGGTATATTCCTACTGTACAGTTGTGAAAACAAATGTGTTATAAACATGTATTTGACACCATATATTAGACAAATTCAATTAGAAATGTTAGATCTTGAAACATGAGGTTTAATGACAATACTAAGTTGTCCAGTGTTATATATTGCAAACTATATTTTTAATATTTACTTTTTAGTTTAATGGGATACAATACCTTTATTTTATTTATTTTTATGTGGTGCTGAGGATCGAACCCAGTCCTTCATGTGCTAGGTGAGCGCTTTACCACTGAGCCACACCCCCAGCCTGCAAACTACTTTTTGCATTTGTTTATTTTCATTATTTTATGTTTTTGTTCTTTTGTAGTGCTAGGGATCAAATCTAGGGCCTTGTGCATGCCAGGCAAGTGCTCCACCACAAAACTATACTCCAAGCTCCTATTTATATTTTATTAATATGTGTTTTAATTGTCAATGGATCTTTTTATTTTATTTACCTATATGTGGCGCCTCACATATGCCAGGCAAGGGCTCTACCACTGAGCCACAACTCCATCCCTGATCTATATTTTAATGGCATATTTATGTAAACACAAAAAAATAATAACCTAAGGAAAGAAGGAGAGTAAGTGGAATAAAGAATAGAGGAGGGAATATAAGGATTTCAATTGTATTTTTAGTGTTCTTTTTTAATCTGTTATGGAATTACTTCTGGTTTTCTCCTGAAGGGCCCCAAGGTATACAAGTTCCTTAAGTTTCCCAGCCATTTTGTAAGATGCTTTCATTTGACCTCAAGTTGAACTTTCAATTTTGAGAGGCATACCCTAATTCTGGCATTATGAATTTTATGAGTTTAATTTTGGGGAACAGGTACTAGGGATTGAACTCAGGGACACTTGACCACTGAACCACATCACCAGCTCTTTTTTTCTATTTTATTTAGAGACAGGGTCTCATTGAGTTGCTTAGAGCCTCACTAAGTTGCTGAGGCTGGATTTGAACTCGAGATCCTCTTGCCTCAGCCTCCTGAGCTGCCAGGATTACAGGTGTGCGCCACTGTGCCCGGCATATGAACATAATTTTGTTCATTCTGTCTTTACTGTTGTACCATTATAGACGGTCTCCAGAGAGAGTTTTTTTAGAGTTAGTCAGACACCAGGTAAAATCCTAACTTTATCAATTGTTAGTTGCCTAACACCAAGTGATGTAATTGTTTCCTCGTCTGTGAAATGGCAGTAACAGAAACTCCCCTCTGGTTATTAAGCTATATGTTTAGAGGCTGGCAGAAAGATGACACTCAATAAATGCTAGTTGCTTTAAGACATACATCCTATTCTTTCTTAACCTTTGGACTGGTTTTTAAAGGAAGGAATAAATGAATGTGTACCAGGAGAATTGTGGAGTCTGCAATGTAGTAGGTACACCAAGACAGCAGGTTTTATACAGAAATATAAGTATTAAGGGAAGACATCAATTATAGTTTTTGAATAAGTGTATTTTAGGGATAGAACAAAAACATGCCAATTCTTTGCATACCATTGAAGAGGAAGCTAGTATATATACGTAAAAAATACATGATAGAAGAAATTAAGTTGTTTCTACTGGCCTCCATATATGAATGGGCAAATTCAGTTTTATCAGCCAGAATGCAGTAGCACACACCTGTAATCCCAGCTACTCAGATGGCTGAGACAGGAAGATCACAAATTTGAGGCCAGCTTGGCAATTTAGTGAGATCCTGTCTCAACATTTAAAAGGGAAAAAGAGAGGCTAGAGGTATAGCTCAGTGGTAGAGTCCCCTTGGGTTTAATCCCCAGTACCCACCAACACACACAATTTAGTTATGTCATATGATATATTGACTAGATTACCTGTAATAAATACAAAATGAAAGTTATGACTGATAGTTGCTAAGAATGGAATGGAGGTAAAGACAGAGTTGAATAAATTAAGAGTAAAGGTGTTTTGTGGGTTTGAATGTTATAACATCTGTGGTTAATATGTGATTATCTTCTGATGTACTTTGGCAATAATTAGATGAGATCCTTCACAAACCATCAATCAATCAGACCATCGAAGACAGTAAAAGCTTTGTTTCCTTTTCTGACCACTTTAGGTTCTGAGGCTTCTTAGAACAGAAAATGGCTAGTCAAATATTTCTCAAAGCATCCAAGTATTTCTTAAAGTGTGTGCCAACTTACCAGTAAGAAGTGGATATCATACGTCTCCAGAGATGATACTCTCAAAAGGGATTCCATTTATGTGGGATTCCAGCCAAAAATGCGTAACATAAATCTAAGCACTAACATTAGCCAAGCCCTTGATAAGGGATGGTCTATAAAAACTGGCTTGTATTCTTTAAAGAATGTCAATGCCATAAAAAATAAAGCTAGGTTGAGGCACTGTTCCAAACCAAAGGGAACAAAGAGGATGTTGTTCAAAAGATAATATGTGATCTTGTACCCAATTCTGTATGGCAGGGAGAGCTGTTATAAAAAGGCATTCTGGAGACAACTGAACAATTGATAAAACTGGAATATGTATTACATCAGATAAAAGTGTGTATTAATATTAAATTTCCTGAATTTAATAACTGGCCAGTGGTTATTTAGAGAAGATATCCTTGTTCTTAGGAAACACACACTAAAGTTTTGAAGGGGTATAGAGATGTGATATGCAATGTGCTCTCAAATAATTTAGGAAAAAAATTTATAAAGAGAGGCAAATGTAGAAAAAGACTGATAAAGCAAATGTTGCAAATTATTAAAAATTAATGGATCTTGATAAAACATATATGAAAGTTCTTTGTGCTTCTTAATGGTGCTAAGGATTGAACCCAAGGCCCTGTGCATACTAGGCAAGAGCTCTACACTGAGTTACACTTACAAACCCCTCTATGTTATTTTTGCAACCTTCTGTAAATTTTCAATTATATGAAATTGAACAGTGCCCATTAAAAATAATAATAATAACAAAAAAAACAATGCCCATGGATCACCTGAATGAATCAGAAAGAATACTGGAGTACAGTGTTTGCTAAAGGTGCAGATTCATCTGGCGACAACTGTGGGCTCTCACATGTTCCTTCAATCACAGAAGAGGGCAGCCTGCCCTCTCAGCCCCACACTTACATTCTTGTGGGCAGACCCTGGCATAGCATTGCTGTCCTGGGAACTGGAAGAGATAACATGGACCAAATCTAAACCTAGAAATGGGCAGACATGAGCCATTGGGGAGTGGAGGTGTGAGCTCAAAAGGCTCATACCACAGCATGTCATCACTTTGGGTAGGGTCTCCATTTTGAAAAGATGAAGAAATCAGAGAGAAATAAGATGATGAGAAGTGTTCTGACTGAGCAATCGCCATGGAAATGAGGAAGATGTCAAACTTCAAAAATGTACATATTAATCTGGGGAATTTAGAATATCTGGGGACCAATAAAATCTCCTTCTCTTCTAGAAGTTCTAATTCCCAGGGCCAAGGATACTCATGCTTTAAAGCACAGAGAATTAGCCTCATAATATGGCTTAAGGGTGGCATTCTACAAAACTTCCAGTGACAGTTCCTGCAGGACTGTGACTCTGAGGTGCTCCTGGCTTCACAGGAGAGACTGTCCAGCTCCCTAAGCATGTCCAGTAGCAGTGCATCAGCTTATCAGGTGATGTATGGACTCTTAACCAGTGACGAGAGCAGCCAGGACCTGCAGAAGTCCAAGATCCCTGAAATCCAGGATCCATGGAAGAGAAGGAGAAATAAGTTTAGGCCAGCTGCCAAGAGAGAGGACAGGTTTTGGCACAAGTCAGAAGCACAGGGAGAAAGGATTATAGGAGAGAGCCTCTCCGGTGCTGGGGGAATGGACCCTTTTGTCCCAGTCATGGAGGTAGGAGACACTATGGGGAACAAGTCCTCCCGGGCTCCTTCAGTAGGAACTTTGGAGATAGGATAAAGAACTTTCTGTAGTATATTTCCTCCAGTAAAGGCAAAGGGCAGACAAACTCCCCACCCCAAATCATGATCCGATGAACTTGTACCCAAAGCCGATGGTCAGTCATAGGCTGACTGCTTATAGACAATAGGGCATTGTAGCCCAAGTACCCATAACTTCTGTTGGATCATCTTAGAGCAGAGGATGAGGTTTCATCATGATTGTTCTGCCTCAAAGAAAAACATGGTCAAAGACGTATCCCCCTATCCACTATCCCTCTGTGGATAGGCAATTCCATTATTCCTGGGGTCCCTCCTCCAGGAATAAAGGAGAGTGATGGGAGCTAAGGCTTGTTTGTGGTCACCATCCCAGTCCCAGTGGCCACAGCCATCCTGTGAACAGTTGGATCAGAAACAAGGACAACAATTAGGCCTTCCTGCTGAAGGAATCTGCACCTCTGCCCAGCCCCTGCCAGCATAGGGTGGCACATATCTCAGACCAAAAGTGTTCACTGTCCAAGGCACTGTGCTCTTCAGAAATGTATGTTGTCTGGTCAATATCAATATGCTTCCCACTCCTGTCCTGCTGGGAAAAAATTTTTCTTTTCCACAATTCAAACCATATTGAAAAAACCTGTCCCCACATGAGCCCAAACTTTGTTTGACAATGGCTTTTTCTGAATGAGATTATGATTGCTTACTAATACTGTTTTTTTAATCAGAAAAAAAAGGTGAAGATTCATGAGATGTGTCACTAACTATTAAATCAGAAATTCTAGCGGGTAGAGCCTGGTAATTTCATTTAAAAATTATTCTTGATGATTATTATGCATACTAAAGTTTGAAAACCACTGGGTGGGGTGAACTTCGAATACTGCTTTCATATCATTTTATTGACTAGTACATTTTCTTTCTTTTTTTTTTCCTTTGTAGTTGTAGATGGATAGCATGCCTTTATTTTATTTGTTTATTTTTATGTGCTGCTGAGGATTGAACTTAGTACCTCGCACACTCTGCCAAGTGCTCTGCCACTGAGCTACAGCCTGGGCTGAACAAGTGCATTTTCTTAGCCTAATCAAGTAAATGCCTTGAAGTCTATTATGACTAGTTAAAATGTTTCATGTGCTTATCATGTGATAAGCAATATAGATATATAAATACAATTCAATTCTCACAGCAACTTTTGTGAGTTACTATAATTATACCCCTTACAAATAAGGAAATGGGGGCATACAGTGATTACATAATTTATGAAGGTCACATAGCTATTAAAAGATGGAGGCAGGATTTAAATCCAAGGACAATCTAGCTCTAGGACTACACTCTTGCCACTCTGCTATTGAGCCTAGCTAGGCAACCATATTTTAAGAATACTGGCTATGCCTATCATAAAACTGACATGTTGTTTACCTCTTATAAAATCAGTTTTTAATGACATAAAGGAAGGAGGCAGTGGTGCAGCTAAATGCAATGAGCATTATGATAAGATGGATTGCCTCTGCTAATCCATCCTGGGGACAAAGCCTTTGTTCTGTGACTGAGATAAGGCTAAAACCTATTTTTCCCTTCAGAGCTCTACTGTGATGTTCCCATCACAGATTTCTAGATCCTCCTCAGCTCCCAGGTACTGAACAAAGTGAAATCCGGAGATACTTTCACCAAAGATAGATCTACCCTTAGCATGGAAGGATTTCCTTGAAGAGGTAGAATGTCGTAACAGTTTAAGTAGGAAAGGAATCATCCCTGATAAAACCAAGGAAATCACAGCAATAAAAACAGGAAGGCACTATTCAAGGGTCAGCACAGTCAGTCCTGCCTCCTCTAGTACCACTATCCCTGGGGGCTCTGCACAGAGGACACACCTAGCCCCAGAAGTCAGCATAAAGAAGTGGCTCACTAGGGGCTGGAATTGTGACTCACTGGTAGAGCACTTGCTTAGCACATGGGAGGCACTGGGTTCAATCCTCAACATCACATAAAAACAAATAAATAAATAAAACAAAGGAATTGTGTTCAACTACTACTATATATATATATTTCAACTACTATATATATATATATATATATTTTTTTTTTTTTAAAGAAGTGGCTCATTGGACCCTCAATATCTTGTATGTGAATTAAGCAGGTTTTAGTCTCACAGCTTATACAGACTGAGCTAGATTGGAAACCAATCTTGCAATTCCAGATATCAAGCACTTTTCATTAAACCATCGTATCTCCTGAATGATTGGGATCAATATTGACAGTTTGTTGAAATCATGTATTCATGCAGATTGAGGGCAATGCTTGAGGTAAAAAACATGTATTTTTTTCAAGTCTACACAGTGGACATGTAATTTGTAAAGAATTTTGTTGAGAGATTCATTGTGTGGGGAGTGGGGGGATGGGGCAGGGAGAGGGAAAGAGATAGGAAAAGATATGCTAGAAATCAAACCCAGGGCTTCACACATGCTAAACATGTGTCCTACTATTGATCCACACCCTCAGTCCTTTTCTACTGAGAAAAATGACAGGGTTTCAGCAAAAAAGAACATTGCTATTTTGAAAAGTTGAAGAGCCACTCCCAGCTCTCCCCACCACAGTCGTTGTTATCATTCTTAAGATCCTTCAGGTTGCAGGTATCATGATTTCATACAAAGAAAGGAATCTGCCTGAAGGAAAACTTTTAGAGCTAATAAGCAAATTCAGCACAGTTTCAGGATACAAGATTAACATACAAAAATAAATGCTATTTCTATATACTTGCTGTGAAACATCTTAAAATTAGAAAGCCAATTCTATTTATAACACCACCAAGAAAAACAAAATAGTTAGGAATAAATTTAATAAAAGGAGTGCAAAACGTCTACTTTGAAAACTACAAAATTTTATTGAAATTGAAGAAGACCTCAATAAATGATAAAACTTAATATTGTTGAGTATGGTGGTACATACCTGTAATCCCAGCTACTTGGGAGACTGAGGCATGAGGATGGCAAGTTCAAGGCCAGACTGGGTAGTTTTAAAAATTATCTCAAAAAATTTTAAAAAGGTTGGGGATATAGCTAAGGGCAATTCCCAGACTGGAAAAAAAAAGATTTAATTTTGTTAAGAAGACAATATTCCTCAGGCATTTATAACACAATCCTTATCAAAATTCTATTTGGAGGCTGGGGAGTTAGCTCAGTAGTAAAGCACTTTCTTAGCATGCATGATGGCCTGGGTTCAACCCCCATCACCACATAAAAAATAAACACAAAAATTTTAAAAAATAATTCTACCTGGCTTCTTTGCAAAAATTGACAAGCGTATCTAAAATCCATATGGAAATTCAAGGAACCCAGACTAGTCAAAACAGTCTTTAAAAAGAATGAATTAGGAGGATTCACATATCCTAATTTCAAAACTTACTACAAAGTTGTAATAATCAAGATAGCATGCTACTGTCATAAGGAGAGACATACAGATCAATTGAGAATCCTAGAAATAAACCTTCACATTGATGGTCAGTCGACTTTGACATGTGTGCTAAGGCCATCCAATGAAGAAAGAATAGTTTTTTTTTGTTGTTGTTTGTTTTTAACAAGTGGTTCTGGGACAACTGGAGAGCCGTATATGAAATAATAAAATTGAACCCCTACTTTGTACCACATATAAAAATTAACTCAAAATGTAGGACTAAAACTGTCAAAAGAAAACAGTGTTGTAAACTTTATGATCTTGGATTAAGCAATGGTTAGATGTAACCCCAAAGTGCATACAATAAAAGAGAAAAATAGATAAATTAGACATTTTCAAATTAAGTATTTGGGCTTTTCTATCAAAACAGAAAACCTACAATATATATCTGAAGCAGATATATATTGAAAGTATGTTTTCCTATTCTTATATTTATAATGTATGAAATATTATAAGTCAAAAATAAAAAGAGAACCCAATGAAAAATAGACAACGCATGTGAACAGACTTTTTTCCAATTAAAATATACAAGTGGGCAATAGGCACATGCAAATCAAACCCACATTGAGCTACCACTTCACACCCATTAGGAAAGGATAACCAAAGAGAGGGAAAATAACACGTGCTGGCGAGAATGTGGAGAAAAAGAAACACTAATAATTTTCTAGTGGGAAAATAAAATGGTATAGTGGTTTTGGAAATTAGTACAGCAGTTCCTCAAAAGATTAAGCACAGGGTTACCATGTGACCCAGCAATTTCATGCCTAAATAGTCAAGACAATGGAGGTCATATGTCCATGCAAAACATTTGTATATGAATGTTCACAGCAATATTATCCATACTAGCCCCAAAGCAGAAACAACCCAAACATTTATCAACTGATGAATAGATAAATAAAATGTATGTATATCCAGACAATAGAATATTATTTGGTAATAAAAAGAAGTTCCAGTACATTCTATAACATGGACAAACCTTGCAAACATATTAAGTGAAAGAAGCCAAACACTAAAGACCACATATTGTATGAGTCCATTTATATGAAATATATAGAATAGGAAAATCTATAGAATAGACAGAATATAGAATAGCAATGATCCAGGGCTAGGTAATTATAGGGGAAAGGAATGACTGACTGCTAGTGGATGCATGGTTTCTTCTTGGGATGATGAAAACATTTTAATATGGATTTTACTAACAGTTGCACAATTCTGTAAATATACTAAAACCTGTAAATTCTGTAAATATACTTATATATATGAGATGACAATGTCTAAAAACTGTTACATACTTGAAATGGGTGAATTGTGTAATATTCGAATTGCATCTCAATAAAGCTGATGTATGCCCTGCACATATTACTATATGTTTATATGGACATATTTCTTTATATATAACCAAATATATTTAATTATATCATGATGTATACACATATCTAAAGAACCCTTGGGTCTGTATCTTTTCCTATCACATGCTCAACAGGTACTCTCGACTACTTAGAAATTAGATTGTTTAAAAATAGTAACAAAATTGAGATAGTTCAAGTAACTCTTTGGCTTAATGTGAATTGAGAAACATGAATTAAAACTTCAAACCATGTAAAGCTGGCTATGGATGGCTTTCTACTTTGGGGCAGGAAAGTAAGGACTTCTGATGAGACCGAGGGGAGAAGATTTCCATTGAGTTTCAAGAAGAGATGCTGATATACCCATCATTAAGTAGAAAATATCATCTAAGTAAAAAATATTTGCAATACATCTAAGCCATCTAATATCATAGCTTTAGCAAGACAGCATACTGTAAAATATTGGTTGTTTACCTTTCTGATCTTCGACTGACTGGGAGCTGCAGTTCTGAGCTGCTCCCCAGCATCACAAGAGAATATGGTACTACATATTGCTAGCCCAGGAAAATATCAAAATTTGAAATTGGAAGTATAGTTTCTACTGATTGCATGTCACTTTTGCATCATCATAATGTCAAAAAATTATAAGTCAAACTATCATAAGTTGGGGACATCTATTTAAAAATATATTATATTTGAAATGAGACAAACGGATACTTACCTGACAGGGGAGATAATGTGATCACATAGGTGATTTTCCCAGGGTGGATCTTACCCATTGCACTCCAGATATGCTGACCCTTGTGATTTCTCCAAATGCAGGAAACTCAACTGCATAATTTGTGGTAGTAGGGTACTGAATTTGCACTTTCCCTTGAAAAAGAATAAGAAATGAATCAAACAGGATAGGAATCTGATTAGGGAGCTATAAAAAGATTCCAAATGACTCAGAGGGATGGTTGAGTTCTGCTGTGTGATTTTTTTTTTTTTTTTAACTAAGCCCAACAGCCTCAATATGAGTATGACAAAAAAGGATTTAGGGCCCATTCTAGTTTGCTGGGCAGATATAAGATAAAGACTAGGGAAGGGCAAGTTGAGGAAATAGTGAGCATGATTGTGATCAAGGTGATTAGAGAGGTGAGAGAAGCCCAGAGGAGAAGTGGGAGGAAAAGAATGAGTGGTGGGTTTCAAGGTCTAGATGTGAGAGAGTGAGAGCTGAAAGAACAGGAAGTTGTGGTCAGAGATGGGAATAATGGGGCTTAAGATCTCATAATTGAAGCAGTTCTGGGTCGTGACAAGGTCTAAGATGACCCTGATGGTGGGTTGCTGGTGTATGGGTACTGCATAATCGCCAACTCAGCTTCTTTGGAGTGTCTAGACATTGGAGCAGCCTTTTAGCTGTTTTGGATGAATCAATTATCCTCAGAGAAGAAGGCAGGGTTTATTGTAGACAAGCACATCTGCTCCTGCTGCTGATACACTTGACCCCCAGTCATCTAAGTGTATCCTGGTCACAGTCATAAGATTTTCAGTATTATTTCATTAAAATTATTTGTATTGTATTTTATAATAAAACTAATTCATTCAAGTTAAAATCATGAAATGCTACTGGGTATAGTTGGGCTCTTTTAGAATGAAACTTAATAATATTAAAACATGCTAATTATTAATTTGCAAAGAAAACATGTATGTACTTCATTGATTTTAAAAAAACACTAAAAGTTTCTATAGGCTTATTTAAGGCTTTATATATAACTGGAGAAAAACAAACAAAAAGGCAATTATGCATAAGTTTTGATTCTATAACATCAATTTTTTTCATTATTTTTTCTTGGCTCACAATTTGAATCTTTTATTGATAAGGCCATCAGTTAGTTTTCTGATGCAAAAAAGAGTACCACAATTAAAAAGGTGGAACTATATATCTACTAAAAAATTGGAACAACTTGCAAAGAATGTTAAAATTACCACAAACCACAATGACAATCGTAGGTAAACAATAATTTCTTTAGCTATCTTCAGTACATGAGTCTTGGAATATGCAGAAACAAGTTATTAAAATACTTCCAGAAATGCAGTTCTACAAAAAATTTTTAAACAAATCACTCGTGGAAACCGTTGAAGCACTTTCCAGTGGGAGGCAAAAACTTTTAGAGCATATCCAGGTTCTTTTTTTTTTTTTTTTAAGCACAATTTTTCATTTCTCTGGTTGTACACAAAGTAGAGTCACAACATTTGTGTCATCATACATCTACCTAGGGTAATGATGTTTGTCCATTCCACCATCTTTCCTACCCCCATGCCCCTTCTCTTGGCTTTCCTTATAGCAGACCTGCTTGGTGTTAGGTATGGTTGGTAGGCTATAAAGAAGACCAGTTTCCTTGTGAAACCATTGATCTGAGATAGTTTAAATGACCCTCAATAAAGGCAGCAGTTGCCCCTGGAATAAAAGCCTTCCTGGTAGTTTGTGAGGCCCTACAGGGTGCTTACCTACCTTTCCAGCTTCTCTCAGAGCTGGCATCCTCTGGGTTCACCACTCTGGGTGTGCTGGCTCTACCTTAATTTCAAGAATTTACCTGTGTGTTTTTACTTTTTCACCATAGGCCTTGTCCTTCAGTTTCCTTTGGGGGATGTACTTTCTGCTCTCCTTCACTTAGTTAACTCAGGATCATTCTTCGTATCTTAATTAATCCTCTCTTACTATGTCAGATCCCTCTGATACAAGCTCTTAGAATGTTCTGTTCCTTTCCTTCAGGATACTTATCAGAGTATGTCATTATAGGATTACTCATTAGTATTTAATGTATGCTTCTCCTACCAGGCTGTAAACTCGATAAGAACCATGTGTGTTTTTGTTTATCACTGTGGATTTAAATCCTAGAATGTGCCTGGCACATACAAGGGGCTCAATAGACATCCGCTTCAGTTCTACTGCTAATGCCATAGGCCAGACTTGAGACTTTGAAAATATTTTCCTGCTTCTTTTACCTTCCAAACTATAATGTCTGCTACTGCCATGCCAATCTTTTAGATGTAAATTCTGTCAAAATTTCCACAACCATCGTGTTCCAAATTGATTTGCTGACCTACCCTTGTGTATAATTAAAAATAGTAGCTACACATGATGGTGTAGGCCTATAATCCCAGTGACTTGGGAGGCTGAGGCAGGAGAATGCAAATTCAAGGCCAGCCTTAGAAATTTGGTGAGACCCTGACTCAAAATAAAAAATAAAAAGGGCTGTGATATAGCTCTGTGGTATAGTACGCCTGGGTTTAAATCTGAAGTATTGCAAAAAAAAAAAAAAGCATACTTATTAAGAGTATAGTATGCACCAGTCCTGTGTAAATTTAATATTGTTTGCTCCTCACAATCACCCTCTGAGACCTCCTCCCTTCTTTACAAATGAGGAAACAAAGGCATAGAGAAATTAGGTAGCTAACATATTAGGGTCATAGGGTTAGTAAAAGGTGGAACTGGGATGATATCTGGGTTATCCAGCTTCTGTTACTGTAACCAATATCTGAGATAAATCAAGTTATAAAGAGAAAAACTTTATTTTGGCTCACAGTTTTGGAGGTTTTAATCCATGACTGATTGGTTCTGCTGCATTGGGCCTGTGGCAGCATATCATGGCAGGAGTATGTGATGGCATAAAGCCATTCACCTCATGGTCAGGACACTTTAGAGAAGAAAAGAAAGGGGCTGGGGCCCCAGTATCCCCTTCAAGGGCACACTCCCAATGATAGGAAGACTTCCCACAAGTCCTCAAGGCCTTGTCTATTAAAGGTTCCACCACCTTCCCAAAACACCACAGACTAGAGACCAAGCCTCAGACCCATGGCCATTTGGGGGACACTTATTCAAATCATAGCAGTTCCTGGTTGCATTTTTTTTAAACTTTGAATTACATGTTTTATTTGTTCAAGTTAGGTTTGTTCATGCATGGCAGAAAAATCCAAAGTATAGTAATAGTGGTTTAAGAAAATCACATCGAATTTATAGACTCTCTCATGTTAAAGTCTAGAGGAAAGCAGTCCAGGGTTATGTGGCCTGATCATCAGGCACTGGACATGTATGTTTGCTCACCGTAGTATACAACTTCCACTTTTAGGTCCAAAATGGATACCTGAGATCCAGCTATCCTTACCTCTATTTAGTTAACAGAAAGGAGAAGATGTAAAGAATATCTTTTAAAGATACATTAGAGAAATTGCAGCTGACACTTCTGTTTCTATCTCATCAGCAGGAACATAGTCAAATGATTATCTTTGCGAAGGAGATTTGGAAATGTCTTGGTTTTCATATGATATAGGCCTGAGTTTGTTTTTTTTTTAAATCCTCTTACCAGAAAGAAAGAAAGAAAGAAAGAAAGAAAGAAAGAAAGAAAGAAAGAAAGAAAGAAAGAAAGAAAGAAAGAAAGAAGGAAGGGATATTGGGGGAAATAATCAGCATCTGCTAAACACATGCATAGCAAGATCTACTTCTGACTTTCAAAATGCTCTATAATTCTGTTTCATTCTGCATAACCTTCTAGTGTTCCACTCCTAGCTCTTTTTAAACCTTTGCCACAATGGGGCCAGTCACCTCTTTAGAACACCTCAGAAAAATAAAAAACATTTTTAATTTTGATTTGTGTGTGGGGGGAAGGGTGATGGGGGTTGAACATTTTTAGTTTTACTTTCCTTGTGTTCCTCCTTCCTGGGAAGGCTTCCTGTCAGCCAAGATAAATCCCACACACTCCTTACTGACCAGCTCACCCACTCCTTCTCCACTTCTTTTACTGTTCCAGTCTGCTTCCCTTTCTTTGAATTGCCGTTGTAAACAACTATCCACATAGCATAAGGGCATTTCATTAATAATATAGAGTCTAAAAGTCTCTATATTAGCTTTCTTTATCCCCAATAGAATGGGAGAAGCAACATCTGGGTCCATATCAAACACCTAATAAGTGCTTATTGATTAATATATAAAACAGCTTTATATATCTGTCCGTTACACTTAATCCAGACTTTGGTTTTATTCAGATTTTGCCAATGCAAGTTAGTTAACTTTTTTTTTCTGGGGGGAGGGTTGGGTACTGGGATTGAACTCAAGGGCACTTGACCCCTGAGCCACATCCCCAGTACTATTTTGTATTTTTATTTAGAGACAGGGTCTCACTGAGTTGCTAAGCACCTTTCTTTTGCTGAGGATGGCTTTGAACTGATGATCCGCCTGCCTGAGCCTCTGGAGCTGCTGGGATTACAAGCATGTGCCACTGTGCCTGGTACAAGTTAGTTTATGTCTTATAAAGTTAGGGGGACTTCTTTAGTCCGTCTTCCATAAAAATACATTCATCTTACAAATATTTGGTGAGCATATGTCAAGAGCTCCCCCCTCCAAAAAAAAAAAAAAAAAACTTGTTCCAATTTCTGAATTGATATGATGTTGTTTGTTGAATTATAGTCTTTTGAACCTTATGCACACACAAATCATCTGGGAGTTTTATTAGGATCCTAATTCAGGAGATCTGGGGTATAGACTGAAATTCTGCATGTCTAAAACATCCCTGTTGACACTATGGTGGCAGGTGTGAAGAGCAAGACTGTAGAGAGCCTCAGATCAACTGCCTCAGATCACAGGAAGATGCTTTTTAAAGCCAGAGATCCTTGGATCAGAACCCTGAGAATGGGGCCCCAGAATCAGCATTTAACAAGTTCTTTCAGAAATTTACATGAACATAGAGTGGCAAAAGAACCCCAGGTGAATCCTATGATTAGACATGTCTAAGAAACATTGAAATAGATCATGTTGCTTTTTTTTTTTTTTTAAGATTGTTATTCGGTTCAGCATAACCCAGAGCAGCTGAAACTACCAACACTTAATACAAGAATTAAACTATGTATGAATTTAACTTGAACGGTTCTAACCTTTGAAATTCCCATACTTGAAGAGGCTGAATTTTAGCCTCACTCTTTTGCCCACAGCTTTTTAAATTTCCTAGCACTAAAATAGGAACGGATCCAAGATCCCCCAGCTCTACTTGGGGGTTTCTCAAGGCTGGTTGCCAGTTGTTGATTTCAAATATTTTAGATTTCCACTTCAGTTTATGCTTTGAAGACAAAACTTTCAAAGAAACAAAGGTATGAAGGAATGAATAGTAAAAAATTTCTTAAAGACATTTCAAGAGAAAACCACCTGTAAAGAAATTCTCGTTCCTTCTTCTTCTTACTTCTTCGAAGCAATAAGTGTCTACCTATTTCAGTTTGTGCATTTTTAATTTTTTCATTAGCATCAATAAGATCATGTGTGTGCAAAAGAGCTTTGATGTCTGTAAAGCACTAGTGAAATGCAAGGTGGCATGGCTTTCATTGTACCAGAGTCTCAGCCAACAGGCTCAGTCCCCAAACTGATAAATTAACCTTAAACACACAATTAATGTAGGAGCAGAGTGAAAAATTCTGCTCAGACCGCTTATGATTTATTCTACACTGCAGAAGGTTTGGATAAGCAATTTAACCCAGGAAAGTTAAGCCAGGTAAGGACAAGTGATATTCTTTAAACAAAACATTGAATATCACTATCAGCCTGAATGACTTGTTAGCCTCTGATGTGCCAGATCACCAGGAGGCAGATTTAGCAAAGCAAAAGGGGGCAGGGTGTAGGGGGGAGCTGGACCTCTATAACCTTGCTAGGGGATTGCTTGGAGACCTAGGAGTCAGGTCACATAGGTTCACCAACCATTTGCCAGGACTGAGGATGTTCCTGGAATATGGAATTTACAATGCTAAAAATATGAAAGTCCTGAGTAAACCAGAATCAGTGGGTCACCTTAGGACCACAGCAACCCAATTTCTGATCTAGTGTGTGGTGAGAAAGTCCCTTAACTTCTCCACACCCTACTTCCTCCACTCTTAAGTAGAATTATCCAGTGTTCCTTTTCTATTGAATTCCTCTCTCTTGTCAAACATCACTAAGTTCCACCACTCTAATACCAGAACAAAGATATCCCCAGTGATTTTTGTTTGTTTGTTTAATTTGTATGGAAACCCAGAAACACAGAGTACTGGAGAAATGAAGGTTTCCAGAAGTGAGGAGTGTGTTATGAATACTAAGACTTGGAGTCACAAAAGAAAACTTGAGATGTGAGATTTACTGGTTTCTTTGGGGAGGAGGTGAGGCCAGAAGGTAGGGGGTATAATCTGGTTCAAAGCTAGTCAAGGTACTATTCTAGAAATTTCTATGGGCAAAATCCAGGGAAATGTCAAGCTAGAATTAAGGCGACTATAAGGAGAGTAGTTTGGCTGGAAACTCGGGGGAACCAGGACCTTTTGAAGACCTAGCTTTCCCAAGGATGTAGAGAGGATGAAGAAATATTTGTGTTTGAACCAGAGGATGGAGTGTGGAAGGACAGAATTATTAGAAGAATGAATCTACTGAGAGACCAGCAGATAAAGAAGTGAGATGGGAGAGTAGGAATTTGCTTGCAGTCTGAATGAAGACATGTGAATCTGCTCCCAGAACTTCTTAAGTGTCTTTAGGTTGTATACTGAGCTCCTCAAACTTGAGATTCATAGTTGGAAGGTTGGTTGTAGCTACGAAGTACTACAAGAAAGTAGAAGGAATGTGTAAAAAGAACCAAGTAAATTGTGTGTGCTGTTCTCTTTTTTTCTTTCTTTGTACTGGTGATTAAACCCAGGGGCACTTCACTACTGAGCTACATCCACAGCCATTTTTATTTAATAGTTTGAGACAGGGTCTCTCTTACTAAGTTTCTCAGGGCCTTGCTAATTTGCTGAGGCTTACCTATGAATCTGTAATCCTCCTGCCTGAGCTTCCGAGGTCACTGGGATTATAGGCATGCACCACTGTGCCTGGCTGGATGTAGTGTTCTCTATACATGCAATAGATAACTCAGGGAAAGGACTTGAGTCCTGGATGAGGAGACAGGCTTTTCCTGGTAGTTAAATGATGGTCAGGGAGAAGGATGGCATTGTAGGTGGGGTACCATCAGAGTGAAGGTATACTTCTTTAAGAATAGAAAGGGCTGGTTGGGAAGTAATAAGAATGGAAAGAGAATTTGACAATGTTTTCCAGCCTTTCAACTTTATGGTACTCACTGAAAATAGTAATAGTATGGGGTAAAGGAGGAAGCCAGCCAGCTGTCCAGCAGCACCAGCCTCTGCCACCTGAATCTAATTGAAGCATTTCAGTGTGTATGGCTGTTGGTTAATAAACTCTTCTAGAACAATCAGTGAGGAATCAGGTGTAGAAGGCCCTGAAGTAAACCAGATTGATTCGGAAGAATGTAGAAAAACACTGTTAAAACAGGAAAACGCAATATTAAAAATGGTCATTTAAGAAAAAATACTACAACCCTATTATCTAAGATGGATGGGAATTAGTTGATAGCTTGAGAATAGAAGAAGGAAGATGTTTTAATAATAAAAAGGTACTATTATTTTATAAAGTTAGTGGTTAAACTGAGGTACTTCTAGCCATAGATTGTTACCGAAATAATCTATTTTCAATCAAAGTAAAATTTAAAATGGAGTATTAGTAACATTATTTCTTCTGACCATGGTTTGAAAGATGATGATGATTTCACCATTCACTCTATCCTATTGTTAATTTTTTTTGGGGGGGTACCATAGATTGAACTCAAGGGCACTCAACCACTGGGCCACATCCCCAGCTCTATTTTGTATTTTATTTAAAGACGGTCAAATCTTGGTGATTTGACCGTCTTTAAATAAAATTTACCTTGATTAAAAGATTTTAAAGTTATAAACCCAGTAGGTCCTATATTAAATGATTACTGATACTAATAGAGAACATCCATACATATATTTCCCTTTTTTGTTTGAAGTTAAAGCTGACATTGGTGGCAAAGCCTAACTCTTTTAGGCTGCTGATTTTTTTTTTTAAAGAGAGAGAATTTTTTAATATTTATTTTTTAGTTTTCAGTGGACATAACATCTTTATTTTATTTTTATGTGGTGCTGAGGATCGAACCCTGCACCCCACTCATGCCAGGCAATTGCGGTACCGCTTGAGCCACATCCCCAGCCCAAGGATGATGATTTTTAACTAACCATTCTTTTCTAGTGATGTGGGTCCTGTGCCAAGTCATTGCACATATACAAAATGGTTGGTAGGGTTTCCCCTGGAGAGGAAATAGTTCATTGGAACTTCAGTGTAGAAACCAACACAGGTAAACAAAATGTTTTTTTAATTGCCACTAGGAGAGGGGGGAAAAAAAAGAGGGCCCAAGAGGATTTTTTGCCCTAGGGAACTCCTCTCTGGTTATAACCTAATTTGTTGCATATATGTGAACCAGATGGGTAGAATTAAACCTTCTAAGGTGTTATGGTTAGATTGTTTTCAAATGTCTGGAGACTCCAGGAAATGTGAGAAGTCCCATTGCTCTCTTAGAGGACTATCTCTGTAGAGCTTTCAAAACAGAAACTATCACACCTATGACTACAGGGTGAGGTCTGTCTCCCATTTTTCCTATTGGTGGTATACATGAAAGCTCTGAAATTCTGGATTTCAGGTTTTGATAAAGGTTGAGGGAACAGGAACCTAACTGTCATTGAAGAGGGTCCTTGCTTTCTGCAGATCTAACTTGAAAAACTGGCCATCTCAATCTCCCTGTTACAGTCATCCATAGCATTTATGTATGTATGTATGTATGTACGTATGTATGTATGTATGTATGTACGTACCAGGGATTGAACCCAGGGGCACTCATTCACTACGGCATGTCCCCAGCACTTTTTATATTTTATTTTGAGACAGGGTCTTGCCAAGTTGCTTAGGGCATTGCTAAATTGCCGAGGCTGGCTTTGAACTTTCAATCCTCCTGCCTCAGCCTCCTGAATCACTGGTATTACGGGCGTGTGCCACCATGCCTGGCTCTCCACAGCATTTATATATCCATCTGCCTGCAGTGCAGTGGGGGTAAGCAGGTTGCCTAAGTGGCTGAAGTATGGTAGAGAACAAAAAAGGCAAGAGGAAGGTATTGTATGTAAAGTGAAAGAATACAAAATGAACTGTGAAATACAAGAAATAAATATAAGCATTACCTGAAATTGTTCCCAGAAGATGTTAGCACAATTTTTCATGATTTGTAGATGATGAATTATTTATTTATTTATTTATTGGTACTGAGGATTAAAACCAGGGGTGTCCACTACTGAGCTACACTTCCAGCCCTATTTTTTGTTTTGACACAGGGTCTCACTAAATTGCTGAGGCTGGACTCAAATTTGCAATCCTCCTGCCTCAGCCTCCCAGGTTACTGGGATTACAGGCCTGTGCCACTGCACCTGGTTGCCACATTATCTTAAAACTCAATGTGTTTATGTGGTCAGAAAGTTAAAGACATACATACATACACACACACCCTTGGCACAAAACTAGGGCATATCTGTACCTGGAACACGATGTGTTTTACTGAGCTTCAAGAAAATTCGAATGACAGGTTGGGGATAGAGCATGTGCTTAGCAGGTGTGCAAGCCCTGGGTTCAATCCTTAACACCAGCCACCTGAAGTCTAATGAGGTTGGAGCTGGTCAACAGGAGAACATCTGCAATGATCAATGAGATGAGGGATTCCAGGTCCTTCCTATGAGGAGCTAGTGAAATGGTAGAATTTAGAAAAGAGTAGAAGGATGTTATAGCTCAGCTGTGCCCCCATAATTCATATGTTGAAGTCCTAACCTCTCCTTTTTCAGATTGTGACTCTTTGGAAATAGGGTCTTTAAACAGGTAAGTAAGTTAAGATGCAGACATCAATGTGGGCCCTAATCCAATCTCAGTTGTCCTTATAAGAACAGATTTGGAGAGAGAAACTAAGAAGAGCAAGCAGACAGGTGCATGTACTGGGAGATGACCATGTGAACACCCAGTGAAAATGTGGCACCTGCAAACCAAGAAGCAAACCTCAGAAGAAATCAAACCTGCCCACATCTTGACCTTTGATTTTGGTCTCCAGAACTGTGAGCAAATTAGTCTCTGTTTAGGCCCACTCAGCCTGGGGCAGCCCTAGCAGATTAGTACAGATGAGAACAGATATGATCAAATGATTAAAATTATGAAGGGTCTAGAAAAGGATGTGATCATTTCAGGATAACTCTAGGTTGAGGTTTTTAAAGCAACCTGATTATACTACCTACATGAGAATCATTTATGATACTTTTTAAAAAGCAAGCTTCTAGGCCCTCTGGATACAGAAGTGTTAAATTGCTCTGGTATGAGGCCTAAGAATCAAGGCTTTTCTTTGCTCTTTCTTTCTTTCTTTCTTTCTTTTTTTGGTAAACATTCCAAGTGATTTTTTTTTTTTTCCCACACTAAAGCTTGAGACCCACTGCTTCAGGTCCTGCTGGACAGACCTCTTCTGGCTCTTTTCTGGGCTTGGCTGGCAGGTACTAATTTCATCTCATTAAGTGCTGGTGTATCTGGTGCTCAGGCAGATGTTCCACCTTCAGGAACTAGGCGTAAATCCCATTGTAGGTTATCTCTCTCCAGGTGTCAGCCTGTGTTTACTCAGCATGTGGGAAAGCTGAATGGGAAGGAAAGAATGGAATCTTTAGGGGAATTTACTCTTGCAAAGAAATATGTGCCTCACTAGGTACTAGGTTCCTTAAGAATATAATGATACCTTGTGAACAATAATCTAAAATACATATATTATTTTGCTCATGATTTATTTAAAAGACAGAATACAAGGAATAGAATGGGCATATCTAGCTTTTCTATTGCTATACATCAGTTGAGCTTCTGTGAACAGTTTCCTGACTTGGCCTGTGCTTTTTTATGACCTATACAGCTAAAATATAATATTAGTGGGATGGGGTGTAGCTGATTGGTAGAGTGCTTGCCTAGTATGTGCAAGGGCCTGGCTTTAATCCCCAGTACTACACAGACACACACACACACACACACACACACACACACACACATAAAATATAACATTAGTGAAATAGATAACACATGAATAAAAATAAACTAATAATAAATGAAAAGAATCTAATATTTTTTTCAAGACAGACTGTGCTTTGAGAAGACTGTGCTTTAAGAATCCAAAGCAACATAGTGAACAACATTTTCAAAACAAGCAGAATATATTGTACTTATTCAAATACAACAATGCTCTAGGGACATGGAAAAAGTGCCCTCCTATTTAAAATTGTGATGAAGGGGCATAAGATTTTTAAAGTTAGGTTTTTAAAAACAAATTTAGGCAGATCATTTGAGACTGTTCAAGTGGACCAACCATTAGGCTATTTCTTTGTTTTCCTTCCTGTGGTCCAGTCTTTCAACCAGAAAGCAGCTACAGTACCTGCCAGTATTGTGTGTCCTGTCTAGGAGTTCCTATAGTCAGTTTTTTGAGGATTTGTTCAATTCTAGGGACTTGGTTAAGTGCTTTTCCTTTCTTGACTAACCAAATTTCAGTCTTTCTGTGTAGATCACTGGATTCCCACTGAATTCCTTTTCATCTAGGGTGAGGGAGGATGGGAAATTGGAATTGTCATTAATGTTCCGGGTGCTTTCCAGAAACAAGAACTCTGGCGCTTAAAGGAATTGATTTAAAACTCTAGACCTTAATACTCTGGGGATGTTTAGAAGAAAAGCCAGGAGCACAACTGGGTTTCATTAGGAATGAAAAAAGGACATTCAGTCTTCAAGGAGACAGCTTCCCACTTTTGGCAGAGGCGCTCTAACAATGAAAAGCGGCGGTTTGGGCTGAAAGGGGCTCTCAGTTTGGACCGAAGCACTCGGCGTGTGGTGTAAGGGTTGGTGTTCATTCCTAGACCTCTCAGAACCGCCCTCAGCTTGGGTTCTGGCTCGGCGAGGTCCTGGCCTAACGGCCAGGCAGCCCCGGGCCCAGACCCGCCGACGAGCAGGGTCGGGTCGCGGGCGGCGGCCGCCGCGCTTTCATTAGAGGGCGCTCTGGGGGCGGCTCCGCCGCAGTCCCGACTCCCGCCGCTTCCTCCCGCCGCCCCTCCCCGCCAGCCCGGGCGAACGCAGCTGGGCCCCGGGGACCAAGACTTGGAGCCGCCAGGGAATCGGCGCGAGCCGCGCTTTTGCCGGAGCGGGGCCGGGCCGCGCCGCCGCCTCCTTCCGCCGGCCCCGCCGCCGGCCATGCATTCTTCCGGCTCCTCTTGCTCCCGCAGCCGGGGCCCGACTCCGGCTAGTCCGAGGTAACCTCCGGCTCGGCGGGTGCAGGCCCGGCGCGGTGGAGCCGGGCCCGGGAAGGCGCTGGGGGCGGGGAAGGGGTGTCGTCGCGTGGCCCGGGGAGGAGGCGGCGGCGGCCTGAGGGACGAGGGCGCGGTAGGCCCGGGGGAGGAGGCGGGGGCGCGGGGCATCCGCCCGCCTCCCCGGGACCCGCCCCGGTGACAGGTCCGGCCTCTTGAGTCCCTGCCGTCCCTCTGTCCGCAGGCAGTCGCGAGGGGAGTAGGGCGCTCTCGCGCCCGCTCGCGCAGCGCCTTGGGCCGCCTCGGCCGCCGCCGCGTCCATGACCGCGACCTCTCGGCAGGGGACACCCGCCACCGCCCCGTCCCGCGTCCCGGGCCGCGGGCTCCCGACCTCGCTCGCCCTAGCGCTCTGCCGCCGCTCGCCTCTCGCTGCCTGCCGCCCGCTCCCGCCGAGGTGAGCCCGGAGCGCGGCCCGCGCCCGCCGCCCGACCCCTTCCTCCTCCGCGGAAACCGCTGCCGGTGCCCCAGCCAGCTCGCGGTGGTCCCCTCCTCGTCCCCGTTTCTTTCATCATTCCTCGCTTCCCGGTCCTCCGGTCGCAGACCTCATTCTCTTCATCCCTGGCCTCCTGCCTTTACCTCCCTCTGGCTTTTGCTCCCCTCCCCCTACTGCTTTCTCGTTTTTGCCTTATTAAGCCCCTCTTTTCTCCTTTCACCTTTTATCTTCTCTTTTCTAGGCCCCTCTCCTTTTTTTCTTTTAAAAAAAAAAGGAAAAAGGAAAAAAAAAAAAACCTATTGCTGCAAATGAGAATTTTGAGCGTAACTCTTGGCTGATGCGAGGGACCTTTTAAAGGGATGAATCAATGTGCAGGAATGGTGGTGGAGAGGACGCCTAGCTTCTCGCTCTCTGGGAAATCTGACCGAGAGGTGCCTGCTTCAGTCCTTTCACTTGTGTACCCTCAGTTGGGAGACACTGAGGGTGTCTGAAGCTAGCGGGTTGGTTTTTCTTCTTTAAAGTCTAGAAAGACGACCGCAGTGAGACGCGGTGCGGGGACCGCCTCCAATTAGGAGTGGGAATTGTATTATCATTTGCTAAATATATTATGACATGCCCCGAGTGCCCCGGTGAACCGCTCCCTTGACCTTGCGCGGTTCCTTCTCCCTCGCTCTCTGTCCCCCTCTGGAATTTGCCGGTGAGATAGCTGAGGTACTGCACCCGGAAAGCTTAGACCCTAGTCTTTTATTTTTGTGCTGGAGGCGATTCTTTGCTGGTGACTATTTAGATGTGTTTAGTCCATTTTCCTTTTTAAATGAATTTTCCTTTCACCCCAGGAAGACAGAATGGACTCCAATGTGAGAATGGCTGCGACTTTGGAAGAAGTTCCACGAAGGGGCTGGATCTTGGTGAAAGCTCTGATGAGATTTGCCTTCATGATCTTCAACAACCTGGTTGCTATTCCATCCTACGTCTGCTATGTAATTGTTCTGCAGCCCCTTCGAGTGCTGGACAGTAAGCGGTTCTGGTATATTGAAGGAACCATGTATAAATGGCTTTTAGGAATGGTGGCTTCCTGGGGATGGTTCGCTGGATATACAGGTAAGAATGTGAGCACTTTTGTTTAATGCATCTGAAAAAAAATCTGTAATGTTATGCTTAAGTCAGTAGACATGACAGAATATTTGCTATGCTTGGGGTTGAAGATGCTTTTATGCTTACACTATTGAAAAATAAACGAAAAACAATCCTATTTGGTTTCTCTTAAATTCCTTAAATTAAATTTTTAATGTGATTGACATTCATTTGTTAAAACTGGGAGAGCTCTTGTAGAGAAACAGGAGTGCATTATGTAGGACTTGAGGGTTTATAAAGATGTTTAGCCCATAAACATTGGGAATTGAGAATAATGACGAACCAGATTTGTGCATAGGCAGTTTAATAAGTTTTTTCATTTAATGTGATATTGAACTATGTTAATAACATTATAAGCCAAACAAAAATGGCTTTTTGTGTTTTTTCCCTCTATAATCTATGTATTATCTCAGTGTTAAGTTTTAAAAATTAAGTTGTCTGTGTTAAGCTTGTTTCTCTCTTGAGTGCTTTTAAGCAGATTTCTATTTCTGCTTTTAAATTGCATTTTGGGGACCAGTCTGAAGTGGACTGTCATAGAATTAAATGAAAAGTAGTGTTTATTTTCTTTTTATAAACCATATGTACTTTGAGAACTTAATGCTTCTGTGAAAATGCGATGTCCATTATTATACTTACTTGATTTTTTTTTTCCTCCAAGAATTAAGATAATGAAGAACACATTGAGGTTTCTAGTGCTTGTCAGATGTGGAGGCTTTTTATCACAGACATGTTTAACTGGCTGGCAGTTTCCTTAACAATCATGCCACAGATGCTGGTGTCAGTAGTCTGCAGTTGAGAGCTTAGAACAGTGAGGTGGGTGCCTACTCTCAAGGTTAAGCAGCATAGCAGTTCTCCATTTTTAAATTTGGTCTCCTTCTTTTCCTGCCGAGGCTGCATCTGCAGATTTTGACCATACACAGGAGAGAAGGACTGACAGTACAGAGCTTTTATGGAGCCTGACAGACTCTTGCTGTTGTCAGAATATTCTCAGTTGCCCCAGATGAAGCCTTTTCTCCTTCCAGCAATGCCATTTATTACTCTGCAAGTACTGAAACCCCAGGGATAGGTGTTCATTGCTTTCTTGTCCTGTGTCTTGTTGAGATTCCTGCTTTTTATGTATAGTAGGTGAGCTTCAGCTTCACTTTTAGAACCAGAAGCAGTAGCAGTGGTAGAGAAAAAAAATGAAGTTCAAATCTGTTATGCTGAATTTTTAATGGAATTTCATTGCTGTCTTTGAATGACTTTGCTTGATATAGTTTGAGCTTTTCCAAATATATATTTCTTAAATATTTATTTTTTAGTTGTAGGTGGACACAACACCTTTATTTATTTATTTATATTTATGTAGAACAGCAGAATGCGTTATAATTCTTATTACATATATAGAGCACAATTTTTCATATCTCTAGTTGTATACATAGTATATTCACACCAATTTGTGTCTTCATAAATGTACTTTGGATAATAATGATCATCACATTCAGCCATCATTAATTACCCTGTGCCCCCTCCCTTCTCCTCCCACCCCTCTGCGCTATCTAGATTTCATCTATTCCTCCCATGCTCCCTTTATTTTATTTATTTATTTATTTATTTTTTTATATTTATTTATTTTTTAGTTCTCGGCGGACACAACATCTTTGTTGGTATGTGGTGCTGAGGATCGAACCCGGGCCGCACGCATGCCAGGCGAGCGCGCTACCGCTCGAGCCACATCCCCAGCCCCCCTTTATTTTATTTTTATGTGGTGCTGAGGATTGAACCCAGTGCCCCACATATGCCAGGTGAGCGCTCTACCTCTGAGCCACAACCTCAGCCCCCCCAAATATATTTTGATACTAATTATTTTATTCTTTATACTTAAGTATGCTCATTTTAAATGAGCTCATTAGCTTTTTACAGACAGATTCCAGAAGTTGTTTCTACTTTAAATGCAACAAAATTATTGAAATGTTTGGGCTTGTGTGTGATGTATTTATAAGTGAAAAAGGTGAAAAAAATTAATTTGTCATTGATTTTGAGATTATAAGAAATGTAGAGTTACTATTTGAAGTTAGTTATCCTTTGGCCATAGCACAGCTGTAGTGTATTTTTATTTTCTTGGGGGTATCATTCCCTTACTGATTATAGAGCTACTCTGTAGTTTATTTTGCTACCTGCTTAGAAAGTGGTCTTGACACGATCTGCATCAATGTCTTTGATGGATCTGCTCTTTTCTAGGCTATCTCATTTTGACAATTTGGTCAGTTCCTCACTTAAATATAGAATATTTTAGTGTGTATATTTTAAATGTTTTCCCTATATGTAAAATATTTGGTTTCAGAGAGTCTGATCATAATAGAACACAGTCAGGTTCTCTAGTTCTGCACCGATTACTGGGCTAGGGATGTAGCTCAGTGCTAGACTCATCTAGCATATGTGAGGCTCTGGGTTCAATCACCAGCACAGCAAATAAATAAATAAACAAACTTCTGTTTGGGGTAACACAAAGTTTTTTTTTTTTTTTTTGTACCAGGGATTGAACCACTAAGCCACATCTCCAGCCGTTTTTCGTTTTTTATTTTGAGACGGTCTGGCTGAGTTGCTTAGGGCCTTGATAAATTGCTGAGCTGACTTTGAACTTGTGATCCTCCTGCCTCAGCCTGCTGAGCTGCTGGGATTACAGGCGTGTGCCACTGCTCCCAGCTTCAAAAATGTACTAAAGTTCTGTGATGTTGCCTCTTAATGTACAGCAGATGTCACAAAAATGAGTCCGTTGAATGCTGACATGCTTCTTGGATGATGAATGGTGAAGCCCAAGGACTTTAATGAATTTTCTTGTATTTAGTTTACATTCTCAGAGCTGGAGAATTACTTGTGGACATAGAAGGTGGAAAAAAGGATTTTCTGGTCTTTCTGCTTATTTCTGACATTGTCAGAGGAACACATTTATTGAAAGAACTCTGAAGACAATGAGTTTGTTCCTCCCTAGCTTGCTATTATTACAAGGTGGAAGTGATAGTTAACATTTCTTTTAGTGGGAAGTGCTATACAGGTATCTCATGTTGAGGAAAAGTTTTATACTGCCTTTATCCTAGTATTTTAAGGACAAAGTATTAAGTCTTAAGTATTTTATCCAAAAGACATAACTAGTGATTCATTTCTACATGCTTTGTTTGGATCTGGGGTAAATCTGTGTACCCATTTTTCCAATTTAAGTGAAGGTTGGCAAATTTCAGAGAGAGATTTTGTGAAAAGCAAAATGTGTTTATTTATAGCAGTTTATTTTGACTTTCATTTATTTTAATAAAATTATTGTTGTCCAAGTACATTAAAGTCTCTGTACATGAAATAGTTAAAAAAATATTCAGGGGGCTGGGGTTATGGCTCAGTGGTAGAATGCTTTCGTCGCACATGCAAGGCCCTGGGTTCAGTCCTCAGCACCACATAAAAATAAATAAATAAATAAAATAAAGTTATTAAAAAATGTTCATTATAAGTGGAGCTCCAGAATTTCTATATAGGATTGAGAGTCTTATGGACCAGTCTGATTGGCAGGGACTTGGGGTACCAGGAAACTTTCTGCTAAGCTGTTTTTGCTTAGCAAATGTTATTTCCCTTAGATTGGGTATTTACTTGGGGTGGCTTTAGGGAAAGCTGATGCAGATGAGGTTTAGGTTCCTCACAGCTGCTATGGCTATATGTTCATCTTTGTGTGTTATTTGATTTGGTAGTGTTCTACATTTTTTATTGGGATACCAGATTTGTTATGTAAGCAAAATTAATTTTCAGGAATTATATCTGACCTTGAATTTCCAGAGAATGTTTTAAAAATGTATCTTCTAGAGCAGTATTTTTTAGCCTTTGAGTCATAAAACCAATATAGAATGTCAAGATGAACATTTTTGGAAAGTGAAATTAAATATAGTTAAATAGAAAAGATAAGAAATGTGTATATCTGTGCTGAATGTTGCCTCAGATTGTGTCTTGTTACAGTGTGTTTAGTCAACATTTGAAAGAGACTGTTGTAATGGAAAGAACATGGCAACTTACAGTCAGCAGAATTAATCTACCTTTAACATTTCCCCTCATTAGTAGGGGGTGACAGCTGGATCTTTTTTATAACCCTATAGCTTAATTTGTTGCCTGCTCCTCACAGAGTGCTAAATTAGTCTCTTTTTGTTTGTTTTTGTTTTTGTTATTTTTGGTGTGGTGGGGATCAAACCCAGGGCTTCATGCATTCTAGGCAAGTACTACCTCTGAACTACATCCCCAGCTTAAGTGTCTCTTGAACAATCATTTCTTTTATTCCTGATCCCAACTAAAATTCCTTAGCTGCCTACCTTCCTGAAAGGTCTGATGTCAAGGTGGTTGCAATCCATAAACTATCAATCCTGAACCAGATCACGTGAACTAGATTGTATAAAATACACATTTGTTAATTTAGCACATTTGTTATGTGTAGGAATGGGTGCGTTGGAAGTGCTGAGACACCAACACAATTGCTTACTTTTAGGAACTCACAGCAGCTTTGGTGGGGAGACAGTGAAAATATATTGAATGATGCTGTAATAGAGATGTAGCATGGTATAAAAGAGGAGGTGCTTCTGATCTAGCATTAGTGGTAGTAGAGAGGGAATAGGGAATTTAGGGGAGGAGAGGCTTCAGATTCCTGTTTTTTTTTTTTTTTTTTTCCCCATTAGGGAGCTGTTTCTCTGTGGGTATCTTTGTCTAATCAGTAATTATAATGGATTTAAATTACTTGAATAATGTATCAGTTTGAGACTTACATCTTTGAGGCAATAATGTTAGCCAACATTTATTAAAATGTAAGTCAAGTAGTGTTCTAAGAGTTTCACACTAATGAATTATCTTTGTCATTTTGCTATTAGTCATTTAATACAACAATTTTATCAGTTTGATACTATTATTATCCTGTTCCTTTTGTTATTGATAATTGAAACAGGTTTCACAGGTATTTCTCCTTAAGCATGAACTGAAATTGTTGTTGCCACAAGTTTATTTTTGTATTTAAAAAGCCAATATTGATCTTTAGATAATGTCCCTAGAATGTTTTCTTAATTTTTACCATCCCATTTGCCTTTTGTTTGGAAGCATGAAACATCTGAAAGCATTATCACAATGTGGATTTCTGTAAGAAGTAAAAAAATTGTTGCTTCAGTGGAAACATTTCCAGTATACGGGAAATTTCATAAAATCCCCCTTCATATACACATACATACACACATATGTGTATATATATATATATATATATATATATATATATATATATATATGAATGTGATGTATATATATCACAAAAATACAAAGCTGGCTAAATACCTGAAAAAAAAAAGCAAAGAACAATAGCCCACACAGTGAAAGATCAAAAATTTGATAGTAACTCTTCTATGAACAAAGGCAAAATTCTTTTAAATTCTTCTTTTTTCTCCTTTCTCTTCTCCGTTGCCCAATTTTAGTCAATAGTATATTCACGGTAGTATATACTATTATGTTTGTTTTTACTGCTGCCTCTTCATTTGTGAGCTTTGAGGGTACCTTCGGCTCCTAGCTATTACATTAAGGTCATCAGAAAGCTTATTATACTTTCCCTTGTTCTCTCCCTGCTCCCAGTTTATGTTACTTGCATTTATATAATTGTATGGCCTATTTTTATGTTCTATTTTGTTACACTTATCTCCATCTGTTTTTGTCTTAATTCTTCTGTTAAATATGTTTAATACTTAAGTATTTTTGTGAAATTTTTCCCAGTTGTCTTTTTTGTTAGCTGAAGTTTATCTTTGTACAGATTGAGCTTCTTTAATATGAAAACCCAAAATCTGAAATGCTTCAAAATCCTAAACTTTTTGAATATGATGCCACAAGTGAAAAATTTTTGAAATATGATGCCGCAAGTGGAAAATTCCACACCTGACCTCATGTGAGGTCAAAATGTAGGTTTACAAAGAATGGCTTATGAAATTACCTTCAGACTACATGAATATAAGGTATACATAAGACTTAAGTAGCTTTTGCATTTACATCTCAATCTCATTCTCAAGAAAGCTCATTATGTATATGCGCATATCCCAAAACCTAAAAAAAAATTGAAATCCAAACTCTTCTGATCCCATTCATTTCAGATAAGGGATGCTCAACCTGTAGTTTCTCAATAATGGCTCATGGGAACAAAATGAGTTTTCTTATAACGTTTTCAGAACTGTTTTGTTGCTTTACTCTTGAAAGGCAACTTATCAGGTTATAAAATCCTTGGCTCACCCTTTCTTTCCTGTAGTATCATATGATATTATTCAAATGCCTTATATTAAATGTTACTGTGGAGGTGTGAAGAGCCAGGTTTATTCCCACCCCATTATTAGTGAATTGATCTTTTTTTTGCCTATCTATACAAAGGATTCTTTCTTTATCTGAGAGCTAGTAACTTTACTAGAATATGTTGTTGTTGACTGTGTATAGATCATTTTTTCGTGGTACATATATGTTCTTTTAGTATACAGATTCTATTTTTATTTCAGGACAGTTTTTTTTTTAAATCTTTAAATGTTTATTATGTTTTGTTTTTATTTGTGGATCCTAATTATGTGTGTGTTGAATCTCCCTTTGAATGTCTTTTATAACAAGTATTTTTCCCTTAATCCTTATATTTTTTGTTTATTTGTCTCTTATTGTGTTTTCTGTAATATCTCTTCTTTGTTCTGCTTTCAGTTTTTCTTATTTGTGTGATTGTTTTGTTTATTTTCTATAACTGTTGATTGAGTTCTGCTAACTCATTCTTCCTCTATTCCTGTTACCTAGACATTTCTGTCTTGAGTTTTTGTATTTGTGTTCTGTGGTCTTGCTTCACTGGTGGTGGATTCACTGATTTTCTTAAATTTAGATAGGAATATTAATTTATAATTTTTCCCTTCTCCTTTGTAATATAATTCTGGTGACTGTTCTTTGATAAATGGTACATTTTGCTGCTCATTTCTACCATTTTTCTTATAGCATCTCTGTTAGTGCCATGCCAATTATTTTTATTCCTTATAAGGTATTATATTTGAATATATGAGTTATTTCCCTTTGTGCTAGACAACTTTGCACCACTCTAACCAAAAGATCTAATAAGAACAACTTAAGAGGAGGAAATTTTTTTTTTTTTTTTTGGGCTTATGGTTTCAGAGGTCTCAGTACATGGTTGGCTGACTCTATAGCTCTGGGCCCCAGGTGAGGCAGAACACCATTGTAGAAAGGCACGGAAGACGAAATCTTCTGCTCAGTTCATGACAGCCAGGAAGCAGAGAGAGCAAGAAAGAAGAGTAGAGGAGAGGGGTGGAGGGAGGGGGAGGAAGGTGGAGAGGGGTAGGGATAGAGATAAGGATGCCTGAGACAAAATATAAACCCCAAGGCGTGCCCTTCAATGACCTACTTCTTGCCACCCCACCCTACCTGCCTATGGTTACACCCAGCTAATACATTCAAGTGGATTAATCCACTGGTTAGGTTACCACTCTTGATCCAATCATTTCTTTTTTTTTTCCCCCCCACCTCTGAACATTCTTGCAATGTCTCACAAATGAGTGCCTCCCTCCCCCCAACCCACCCCCTCTACTGGGGATTGAACTAAGGGGCACTGGACCACTGAACCACATCCCCATCCCCTTTTTTTTTTTTTTTTGTATTTTATTTATAGACAGGGTCTCACTGAGTTGCTTAGCACCTCGCCTTTGCTGAGGCTAGAAATTCTCCGGTCTAAGTTTTCGGAGCCACTGGGATTACAGGTGTGCCCTGCTGTACTTGGTACACATGAGCTTTTTGTGGGATACCTCATATTCAAGCTGTAACACCTGTGTTATTATTGGTAGGCGATCTGGATGGGGCCAGGGTAGATTTCTAAATTTCTGCCTCTGATGGTTTTTTTCACATATGGAGCCTGATTATTTCTCTCTGTTGCCACAAGTGATCCTTCCCAAGTCAGACTGAGTCTGGTCTTTTGTGGCCAATTCTGGATCAGTTAATTATATTTGAGGTCTGCCCCAAAGCAAGTAGTAGTTTCTAAAATGTGTGTGTGTGTGTGTGTGTGTGTGTGTGTGTGTATGTGTGTGTCCCCGTCCCCCTCACAGTTCCCAGACTGTTTTAATTCTTGGACTATTTAGTTAAAACATTCACTATGTTTCTGCTTGACTTTAGTAGAAAATTCTCATCAAAATGAATGGAGGAAATGAGTTACCTTTGATACTTCAGGAAGGAATATGAATGAAATGTGACATGAATAAATAATGAAATGTGACATGAATAATAATACTAATACTTTAGGGTCTGATCTGTGGAAAATCTTAAAATGTTTAAGGATCACCAGTGCCCCCCAAGCTCTGATAAAAATTACTATAAACTAGTTTCCTGTATTTACTACTCCTAATCTAAAATTGGGGTTTGCTAAGTATTTAACTTTTTAAAAAAAATATTTATTGTTTTTTTAGTTGTAGTTGGACCTTTATTTTATTACTTATTTTTAGGTGGTGCTGAGGATTGAACCCAGGGTTTTGCACATGGTAGACAAGCACTCTACCGCTGAGCCACAACCCCAGGCCCTAGCTTTTGTTTTAAGAGTTTCTTTTGGAGTTTGTAAATCAGTGGCCATATTCAGCAGCTGATGTGTTCATATGGCCTTATGCTTTTTTTAAAGTTAGTTGCCAGCATTTTAAAATTAGGGCTATTTCACAAAACATGAAAAAAAAATCTGCATTTCTAGCTGCTGTTGAGAAATTAAAATCTGGCCGTGCAAGGGCCTCACTCCTGCTGGCATCAAGCATGAGATGGCTGCCTTCTTTAGATGGGGCCTATACTCTAGTTCACCCAGCATGCCACTTCTTCCTTCTCTTAACTTGAGCCTACTTTAGTCATTAACATTACCCATTCAGATCCCAGAGACTTGGGGATGTTCATTTTAAAAAGATTATATTACAATTACTATTGTTTCTGTTAGGTATGTGTTAGTTTTATTTGTATTCATAGGCCTTCATAGTGCTTAAAACTGGTGAAGTCTGTTATTAAAAACTATGTAGGCTGGGTGCAGTGGCGCATGCCTGTAATCCCAACAGTTTGGGAGGCTGAGGCAGAAGGATTTCGAGTTCAAAGCCAGTCTCAACAAAATCGAGGTGCTAAGCAACTCAGTGAGATTGTGTTTCTGAATAAAATACAAAATAGGGATGGGGATGTGGTCCAGTGCCCCTCGGTTCAATCCCTAGTACCAAAAAAACCCCAATGTTTGTTATCGATCTCACCTACTCATTCATGAAGCCGAGTCATTCTGTAGGAATCAAGAAATGAAGTGCCATTTTGTAAGAGCTGTGTTCACAGATTTTTCAAGTTTTGTGTACCATATCACTAACCTAGTAAAATGTTTCCTGCTGTTTGTATACTTATTTAGTTAGCAAAATGTCTCATTTCTTCTTATGAATATAATCACATAAAATCTAGATCATTAAAATTAGTTATTTCCCTTTATTATTTCATATTTTAAAATATGAAAAACAATAAGCCTGGTTGATTTCTGCTCATTTTAAATTATAGTATAGATAGCTAATCTTTTTTAATATTTATTTAGTTGTACATGAACACACAATGTCTTTATTTATTTTTATATGGTGCTGAAGATTGAACCCAGTGCCTCACACATGCGACATAAGCACTTTACCACTGAGCTACAGCCTTAGCTCCAGATAGCTGATCTTTTTAGAATATTGTTTTTAGTTATGAGGTTACACTGATTAATTTGTGTGTGTGTGTGTGTGTGTGTTTGCTGGGGATTGAACCCAGGGCCTTGTGTATCCAAGGCAAAGACTCTCCAACTGAGCTGTATCCCCAGCCCACTGATCAAATTTTGCTAGTAAAAAACTTTCCCAAACTTTTAAAAATCCATTAAGCATTAAGAAACTATGAATCATGCATATAACACACCTGTTTTTTATTAGAAGTTTTTAAGGTTAAAAAAAAATTGTAATTTAAGTACATCAAGATGTTGCTGAGTCATCCGAAAACTAAACTGATCAGCATATATTTATGTTAAACACAGTTTACATATGTTTTAAATTGGGATATAATTCACATGATAAAATTCACTTTTAAAATTCAATGCTTTTTAGTATATTATAAGCATCCACCATCACCATCTAATTCCAGATCATCACCCTCAAAAGAAATTTCAAACCTGTTGGCTGTCATTCTCCATTCCTTCTTCTTTCAGCCTCTGGCAACCACTTATCTATATTGAGTTTTATAGTTTCCTTATTCTGGATACTTCATGTAAATGGAATCATACACTATATGATCTTTTGTTCCTGATTTCTTTCATGTAATATAATGTTTTCAGTGTTCATCCACATTATAACATGTCAGTTTTTCATCCCTTTGTATGGCTGAATAATATTCCCTTGTAGGTGTAGACTACATTTTGTTCATGCATTCATTAGTTGATAAATATTTGGGTTGTTTTTACATTTTGGCTATTATAAATAATGTCACTATGAACATTCATGTACAAGTTTTTGTATTGACATATGTTTTCAATTTTCTTGGACCCAGGAGTCAAATTGCTGGGTCATGTGGTAATGCTATGTTTAACTTTTGAGCAACTGCCAAACTATTTTCCATAACAGCTGCACTATTGTATATTCTCAGCAGCAGTGTAGAAGGGTTCCAATTTCTCTACATCTTCACTAATACCAGTTATTTTCTGCCTTTTTTTTTTTTTAATTCTAACCATCCAAGAGAATGTGAGGTAGTATCTCATTGTGGTTTATTTATTTATTTATTTTTTTAAAGAGAGAGAGAGAGAATTTTATTTATATTTTAGTTCTCGGCGGACACAACATCTTTGTTGGTATGTGGTGCTGAGGATCGAACCCGGGCCGCACGCATGCCAGGCGAGCGCGCTACCGCTTGAGCCACATCCCAGCCCCTCATTGTGGTTTAGATTTACATTTCCTTAATGATTAATGATCTTTTCATATATTTCTTGGCCATTTGTATATCTTCTTTGAAAAAAATGTCTTTTTAAATTCTTTGCCTATTTTTAAATTGGGCTTTTAGGCTTTTTATTGTTGAGTTAGCCTATGATTTGGATGTTGTTTGTCCCTTTAAAAGTTCATATGTTAGGAGCTTGGTCCCAGGGTTGCTACTGTCTGGCTGGGCACAAAATCACCAGCCACTCACAGCCTTGTAGATTCAAACAGCAATTCTTTATTCCCAAACTCACACCGGCACTCTACACACGTTCTGGGGAAATTCACATTCTGTGGCAAAATTCACATATTCCACCAGGCTTTGAATCCCAAATACTTTCTGAATCCCATGAGAGCTCAATGGGAACTCAAGGAGCGGGTGTGCCTGAGGCAGCAGGATACGCCCTATTCCCAGCAGGGTACACCTTAAACCTGGAACCACCCTAAACCCAAGGAGCTGGGATACTCCCTAATCCCAGCAGGATACACCCTAAACCTGGATCCGCCCTGGTCCTTGAGCAGGGTCACCTTACTCAAGCATACATGCAATGTCACTGCAAATGACCTGGGTCCAAAGGCAAGCCCATTCATTCCTACTTGGCAATGGCCCTCAGCACAGGGTGGTAGTATTAGAAGGTACTATGCACATCTTTTTAAGAGGTGGGTCCTGGGATCAATTGGGGAAATGCCCTCAAAAGGGATTAGCATATTTCTTATGGGACTCTGGTTGTTCTCTCAATAGGATTGTATAAAAAACCTGAGCTGGTCCTATACAATCTCTTGATTTCCCATTTAGTGAAATGATTACTTGGTCTCGCCATTGCAATATACCATAAGGTGATGCAGCTAAGGTGACAAGACCCTTACCTGAGCCTACCAGTACCATGCTGTTTGGACTTTCAGCCTCCAAAACTCAATATAACAAACCTCTTTTCTTTACAAAGTTAGCCTGTTTCAGGTATTTTTTATAGTAATGCAAAACTGATACAGGTTTTAAGAGTTCTTTATAAATTCTGGATACTAGACCCTATTTTTTTCCTTGTTTGCTTATGCATTTAGTGTCATAAACCATTGCCTAATCCAAGGTCGTAAACACTTATACCTATGTATTCTGTTAGAGTTGAACTTTTACATTTATTTCTGCAGTCCATTTCAAGTTGATTTTTCTATATTGAATGAGGAAAGGGTTCAAACCTTATTCTTTTATATTAGATATCTAATTGTCCTAGCACCATTTGTTGAAAAGACTGTTTTTCCCTATTGAATGATCTTGGTATCCTTGTCAAAATTAGATGTGCATTTATTTCTGAACTCTGAATTGTTTCATTGATCTGTAGTTCTTTTTCTTATGCCAGTACCACATTCTCTTGATTACTGTAGCTTTGTAGTAAGTTTTGAATGCTAAGTATATTGTTATATTTAATTCTTTAAAAATCCATAATCTTTTTGTTATGTATTATAACTTTAATAATGAGGCTAGTTCACTACTCAGAAATCCTAATTAAAAACCATTTGGATTTAAAAGTGTTTACTGAGAACAGTGTTTTTCAGAATTAATATACATAATTGGATTGGATGATCTTTTTATGTCCATATAGAGAAAATATTTACTAGTTATGTTTCACTAGGAGTTGGTTTAGAAATATTGTTAATACTCTCTCTTGTTCTCAAAAACAAAACAGGACATCAATTATAGAAGTATTTTGTATAATTGATCAATCAAAAATGTATTCACTACGTACTGCTAGTTAGCAAACTTGTTGTTCTATAAAATACTGGGATAGAGAGTGTAAGGGTCCGGCGAAGCGTTGGAGAAGGAGACCACCAAGAGACCACTCACGCAATTGGCAGAAGGGGATTTATTGATTCAGCATGCTGAAGCTCCGTGCCCACTCAGGAAAGGAGAGCAGCCCAGAGCCCGGGGCAGGGGTTGAGCAGTGCTTAAGTACACTTTTTGGGGAGGGCGGGGACTTTATACACATCATAGTCTCCTTTAACAAATCACCATACACCGCGGGAAAATCAAACAATAATTCTTAGACTTGATTAGTACATTCATTGGCGGGAACAGGCTGGGCAGGGGTGATTGGTCACTTCTAAGCGGGGTACACATTCAAACTGATTGGTTTGGGCCTTGAATGCCTACGTGCCGGGCTACACAGGGTCCTAAGTTATTAAACAACCAAATGGCCAGTAGGGCATTGTCTTAACTGCCTCAGGAATTTAACCCAGGCTTTGCAGTTAAGAAGCAGGTTTACAATGCCTGGTCCTTTACATTTTAACTCAGGCTTTGCAGCTTAGAAACTTTACCCTTTCAAGAGTATGATTTAGATAAATTTCTACCAAAAGGATATTTTGGCATAGTTTTCATTTTGACGGATGGTTTTGGGAATAGCTGTGTTTCACATGAATTCTGTGTTCAAAAGGTATCCTTACAACATTTTCTGAAAAACAGATGAATATGCACATTTTCACCTAATGTGATGGTTCTATTTTTTAGTTTTTAATAGAGTTCCCTTCAGAGAACAGTTAACAGAGAATAAATTTATTTTGTAAAATAAGGGATAGATACCTGGATAAGGAGCAAGGATGTCAATTGTAGTAATTGTTGTAAGCTATTTTATGAATAGGATAGTTATTAGTTTTTGTGTATGAGAGACTGAATTAGACAACTTTTTTGTAGTTATAGATGGACAGCATACCTTTGTTCAATTTGATTCATTTTTATATGGTGCTAAGGATCGAACCCAGTACCTCACACATGCTAAGCAAGCGCTCTGCCACTGAGCTACAGACCCAGCCCTGGGTAACCTTTTTGAAGCTTAAATAATCACTTTAAGTTGTCTTAAGCCCCCAGATGCTTGAATATAGATGTATTCTCTGTATTCAAATAATACACACTGCCAATAATAGATGTTGCTAAATAAGTATGATATTAGGAATAGCATAATATATTGGAAAAAAAAAAAAACACTGTCTTTTGAGTTAGTATGAGTTTGGATCTTGCCACCCCAATGCTAGTTGTGTTACTTTGACCTAGTTGCTCAGTTTCTCTTATCTTTATTTTCATCTTCTGTAAAAATAGATTATGATATTTATTTCTTGTGAAGCTTGACTATAAAATGAATAGCAAGGTGTTTGGCCCTCTATAAATGATAAATTTTATTATTATTGTTATTAGTAGGAAAACAACTATGCTAACCTTTTGGGTAAAGGCCTGTCTAAGTCAATATAGTTTTAAAATATATTTGAGAATACTCAAATATACTAATAGTATAGTTTAATAGAGTTCTTCTTTTAAATCAATCAATAAAGTAACGTAAACTGTAGTCTAAAATATTAACTAATTAAACTGTATGTTTATAAATTCTGAAATAGAAGGTACTTAAACTTTAAGTACTTTAAACTAATTAATTCAGTTATTTATTCTAAGATAAGTTACTTAGAGGCCTACTTTGTGCCAGTCGTGTTGGTAGCTTAGGAGTACAGTGGCAACAAAACAGCATAACACTCTTTCTCTCTCTCTCTCTCTCTCTTTTTTTTTAATACTGGGGATTGAACCCAGGGGCACTTAACCATTGAGTCACATCACCAGCAGTTTTTAATTTTATTTAGAGACAGGGTCTCCCCAAGTTACTTAGGGCCTTGCTGTGTTGCTGAGGTTGGCTTTGAACTTGTAATCCTCCCAAGCCACTAGGATTATAGGCATGTGCCAGCGCACCCACCTAACAGTATAACCCTTATTCTTAATGAGTTTTACCTATTGGTGTGGGGGACAGACAGCAGGAGTCATATAATAACCATGTAATCACTACTGTGGAGGACTCTTTGGAAAACAAGTTGAGGGGGGCTGTCAGAATGAAACAGGAGACTTAATGTGGAGACTTGTGGTATCAGGGAAAATGGGTTCCTTGAGAAAGTGACATTGAGACTGAGACCCCAGGAATAAGTAGGAGTGAAACCAGGAGGAGCAGGGATAACATGTGCAAGGGTAGAAAAGAGTTTATTGTCTTTGAGGACAAAGGGAATGTCAGGTTGGCAGCAGCTTGGAGTGAGTAAGGGGAGAGGATCAGGGTTCATTTGGGAAGCTGGTGAGGCTACATCTTCTGAGGCTTTATGGTGCATTTAAAGGATTTTGAAGTTTATCTTAGGAGAAAACTGGAAGGATTTTAAGTAAGAGAATGATGAAATCCAATTCTTATCTATAATTGTATACTCTGCTTACTTTTTAGAATGGATTAGAATGAAGTGAATCAGGTATCTTTGGAGGCTGCAGGTTGCAGCTCTGAAAGATTCTTGTGTGGGTGAAGGTAATAGGTGATTGGTTAATGGTGATGGCCATGGAGATGGAAGAAAGTAAACTAATTGGGAAGTTTATAGGAGGGAAAATTGTCAGGACTTGCTGAGGATGCAGTAAAGGTACAGGTGACAGACATGCCCCTGAGACTTCTGGTGGGTGCTGCTCGGCGGGATGGGGAAGCCTAGAGAAGGAGCAACAAGAGGAAAGATGTTTTAAAATTTAGTATGGTAAATGAGAAACATCCAAGTGGAGCTATGAAATAGACATTTGTGTGTACTGTGGAACTTAGAAGGGAAACTGAGCTAGAAAGAGAAATTGGGGAATTTTCAATGGCATTTAAAGTTGTGAAGATGGGTTGGATCACCTAGGGAGATGGTTAAGTACTGAGTGATGAGAGACCTAGAAGCAATCCCTAGAGAACCCAGCATTCAGAGGTTGGAGAGGTAGAGGGCACAGACTTGGGAGGAGCAGCTGGATAAATAGTAGGATTAATGCCTGCCTCCATAGTGCAGTACCCCAGAAGTCAACAGCATTTCCAGGTATGAACGCTCGGGGGAGGTGGGGGAGAGCTGCTGAATGCTGCTGCAAGTTTCTGTTTTGTAAGATGAGAACTAATATCTCTTTTATTGTTTTTGGCAAGAACAGCTTCATTGAGGTGGTAAAATTGGAAACCAGATCCAGATGAGTGAATGGGAAGGGACAAAATGGAAATAAGCAAATATGACTTTCCAGAAGCTTGGCTGTCACAGAATAGAGGATTATGGTGGCAAGAAGAATTTAGGGTCAAGGCAGGTCTCTTTCAAAATTTTTATTTTTAAGAAGTAAAAGTCTAGATCTTGATCCACTCAGGGTTGTATCTGATGGAACAAGGGTCATTTACGTACACAGCTAATGTATTTTGGAAACTATTCTTGGTGAGAATTGAATGAATGAATGCCTACCAGCACTGAGTGAAACCACTTAAATGTTGTCTATAGTGTCAAAGACAGCAGAGAGGTCCACAGCCTCCATGATCTAATCCTAACCAGAATTCTTTATTTAGTAATAAGACTGCCTTCCTACAACTCCTCTGCATTTTCTTATTGATATTCTTCCTCTTCTTAAAATCTGTTCTACCATTTCTTTAAAAGTTTCTACCTGCTTGTCTAACGCAAGACACTCTTTCCCTCTAGTTTCTGCTGTCTCCTTTCTGAAACTCTGGATCTCCTCCCTAATTGTGGTTCCAAAACATTAGGCTTTCCTGGAGTTCTCAGAGTTATCCCCTGGGCTCAGAAGTCCATATGCCTCTCAGGTACCATCTGTGGATGAAAAAGAAGTGTGTCTTGAAATATGTGCTAATATTTTCCTAATATATATGTGTATGGTTTCTGTTTTGACTAACATCTTTTGAAGTCATTATAGACTTTAGTAGCTTTTTGTTATGGATATTTTCACTTGGTGCTAGAAGAACTATTACATAAAGGTCAGCCACATTTTTTTTGGACCTTAAAAAAATGTTGTTATTTTAAAAGGTTAGAAATCACTTCTCTACAATATAAAACATTCACATTTGGAGTTCTGCTTCTTGTTCTTTACCTTTGCATTTCTTGTCTCTTGGCAATTGCTTAAGGGCAGTGATTGTTCCTTCTTTTACCTTACAGTAAAGGTTGGCAAACTACAACCCTTGGGCTAAATCCATCTCACTTCCTGTTTTGTAAGTCCCCTCCAGCTAAGGTTTTTACAGCTGAACTTTTGCAATCAATCTGACAAACAAAAACAGTAACTTTAAACTCCAATTAAGCAAACTGTTCTCTCTCCTAACAGGGAATTCCATTCTTCTCATTAGTAGATCTATATTACAAAGATCAGTTATTGTCTTTTATATTTTGAGTTTTGTCAATAAAAATCTTGTAGAAACATGTTAGAAAATGTTATATAAATACCTACCTAATATCTTCAGTGTTCTGTTTTGTTTGTGTATCTTAAATTTTTTACTGACCATCATTACCATCTTTTAGGAAACGTTTGCCAACTCCTGCTGTATAGTAGTAATTCTCAGATTTATCTGCATATTTGAATTTTCTAGGGAGCATTATATAAGTGTAAATATATACATGGATTCCACTACCCTGAAGATTCTGATTCAGTACAGCAGGAGTAGAGCCTAGGAATCCACATTTTTAGCAAGGTATTGAGTTGTTTAGGAATTACTGCCTTTTAATATATTATGAGGTTTTAATCCCAAGAAATAATGAAATGAATATTAAATTATGTCAGAGGATATCTTCAACATTTACTAGCTATGGGACCTTATCCCAGGAACTACTTTTTCTGCATGTTTTAAAAAATTCTAGTTTCCTAGCTAGGCACAGTGGTACACTGCTGTAATTCTAGCTACTTGGAAGATTGAGGCAGGAGGATCTCAATTTCAAGGCTAGTCCTGGCAATTTAAGAGAGAACCTGACTCAAAATAAAAAGAACTGGGTGTATAACTCAATGGTAGAGTTCTCTTGTGTTCAATTCCTAGTACTACTACTACTACTAATAATAATAAATTAATTTTAGTTCCTTATTAATGGATAATTTTTCTTTACTTTCCAAAGTAGTAGTTCTTTTATCTTTTGGGGTTCACAAGAATATATTTCAGAATCTGATGAAAAGTTATGCTACCCTCTCCCCCCAAAAAAATGTGTTCCTGTGACTGTCATAACAAATTACTACAGAAGTGCTTAGAGCAACAGATATTTATTTTCTCAGAGTTCCAGAGGCAAAAAGTTCTAATCAAGATGTCCCCAGAAGTTCTGTGGGAGATCCCTTGCCTCTTCCAGCTTCTAGGCTATGTTCCCGGGTTGTGACTGCATCACTCAGTCTGTGCTTCCAGGGTCTCATTGCCATTTCCTCCTCTGGGTATATTTCTTATAAGGACAAGTGTACTTGGATTTAAGGTCTATCTGGATAATCCAAGATAAGCTCTTACTCTTGAGATCCTTAACTTAATCACTTTTTTTTTTTTAATCATATAGGGTAGCATTCACAGGTTCCAGGGATTTGGATTTCCATGGACATCTGGGGGAATTCTTTGGCTTTCCATAGTACCTTTGCATATGCTGACAATTTTACAAACAGCTTTAAGAGGTCATAACTCTCTGAAATCCCTTTGTAGACCCATCGACTCTAGATTTGGACTCCTTGTTTGGTGAGAAGCTTACACTTACCGTGTTTTCTAATTAATGTAATTTCTGTTCTCTTCTGTTTCTTAATTCCTCATCTTACTAATACCAGGTTTGAAATTATTTTTTTTCTTCTGGCCTTAGATTCTTAAATTTTTAGTTTACTCTTTAAATTAATTTCTTTGATTCTTTTAGGAACCATTTATCTTCTGGTAAGACTTATTTTTAAAAGAAAAGCCATTTTCCTTCATCCTGCAGACTAGAGAGTAACTTTTTTATGTAGATGATAGATAAGTAGTAGTGCTTCCAGTGAGAAGAGAAACTTACCAATATTGGAAGGGTAGCATAACTTTTATTTATACATGGCTTCTTATTTAATACTGAAAACAATACTGAGAAGTAGGTATCATTAACCCTCTTATATAATGAGCAAGTGCAGACTGATAGAAATTAAGTAACTTGCTCTGTGTAGGTGTTAGAATAGCAAGGTTCAGAGCTGGTCTCTGAAGTTCTTCTACTCTGAAGCCCATCATACCATGAGAACATAACACATTTCACTTTTCGTTGAATGATTACTAATCCCATTAGATAGAGGCAATCTTCACTTTGGTTTCAGGGGTCAACAGACCTGGGTTTTAGTTAGATTTCTGTGCTCACTTAGAGTATTACCTTACATCAGTGTCTTATTTGATCCTTAGCTACTTGGTTTTGTATGTCTTTTAGGGCTGTTGTAGAAATTGAGAGAATATGAATGAAAACCCTTTATTAAGATATAGTACAATTAATTACTTTCTCGTTTTATCATATCCTTAGTACTTTCTTCTTTTCATTCCTAAATTTCAAATTTTGGAGATGTGGTGAAGCCTCAAACCAGAGGCTTTTTAAACCCCAACTGTGAATTTCTTTTGCTTAAGATCTCTTGGGTGTTTGGCTGGTTGGTGTGAATGCTTATATTCTGCTTTCTGCTCTTTAATGTTAATGGGCTTCCCCAACTTTGTTGTGTAGCTCAGTTTTAGTTAACATATTTGTGAAATCTTTGTGAAAGTTCTTTTTCCTGGGCCAGTTTTTAACTCCTCATTACTCTTCTTTGTCCTGGGTTTTTTTTGGTATTGTGCTCTCTGGAGACTAGTTCCCTTTTGTCTTCTCATTCTCCCCTAATGTCTTCACACCCTCATTCATGTATAGTCTGTTATTAAAGGCTAATATCCCATCTTTCTTGCTTCACCTCACTAACACTACCTCCTTCCACCTTTGTGAAAGACATTCTTATCTTAAAAAATAAATAGCCCCTGTAGCAAACCACCACTTTCCTCATTTCTACCTCCTTTTATCCTTTTGTTCTATTGTCAGTCCCTTTATTACCTGGTTTTCTGTTATCTCAATAGTGTCTTATGGAATTCTGGTGCTCTAATAGGCTTGCTCCCCAAGCTACTTCTTCAGACTTATCTTTTAGTAGTCTTTCCCTTTATTTTTCCTGTTACAGAGTAGAATATTTCTCCTACCAAGAACATTCCCTTTGTTTTGGATTCCATTCCTTCCTGCTTGCTCAGGAACCTTCTTCCATTGTTAATTTGCTCTTCTTTAACTTTCACAAAAGTTTTCACATTTTCAATTATAATTATGTTAAAGAGATATTTTCTGAGAAATGTGTCTTTAAGTGATTTTGTCTTTGTGTAAACATCACAAAGTATATTTATACAAACCTAAATTATACACCTAGGGTATATGAATTAGCCACCCTCATCTATTTAGTCCATCATTGACTGAAACTTCATTATATAACACATAAATGTTTTCTTAAAGATGGGAGTATATGGTGGTCTTGGTCTACATTCCCAAATAACAAATATCAGTGAGAGACTGGAGCTGAAGAGTAATTGCCCTCCTTGGATGGGACATGTGCTATCTATTTAAACAGTCTCAGTTTTCTGATGTCATGTAGGAAGCCTACTTTGCTCATTGACACCTGTGTGGTAACAGAAAAAGAATTTTATATTCTTGGCCTTTGTTTCATTATCTGACATCTAAAAGTTATTCCATACCCCTGGACTTGTATTTACACATACAACCTTATTTCCTCTTCTCACCAACTCTCTGTTCCAGAAGGTTTTCACTCAGGCAGGTTCCCCATGTTTCAGCTCACAAGGATTTCTTCTTTTCCTAGTCCTCCATATTTTCATATTCTCCACCTTGTCTTTTATTTCCAGTAAGTGAGCAGATTCCTTGAGGGCAGGGATCATATTTCCTTATTTAAAAGTTGGCTTAAGTTTTATATGATAGGAAATGTACCTTTAAAAAACTAAAATCATAAAGTTCAGTGAGATGCTGGCATGATGATGAGCACATGAGAACTGAAAATGACAGGGAGCAGCAGATTCACAATTCCAGGCTCATGCCTACTCCAGGGCATGCATCTGTTGACTGGAAAGGCAGACAAAATTGCATGTACTATTCAAAATGCTTCTCTTTGTCTTTTTTCTTCTTTCTTTCCACCGTCTCCCTTTCTTCACGGTCTACTTTTTCTTTTTGCTAAGCACATATAGTTGATTTTTAATAATTACTTCATGATAGAATTCCAGTATACTTCTCTATCTCCCACAATGGTGGAACCCTGTGTCTATATGAAAAGAATTAACCTAGTTGAATGAATGAGTACATCAATAAATGCTTTGGGGGATAGTGAGCAGGAGGTGGTGCAAATTAATTATACTTACCATCTGTGTGTTTTTCTTTGCAACTATTCAGTCAGGCAAGGAGCAGCCATAGAGTTCTGTTCCTTGATTTACAATATCTGTGGTGAAAATTTCTCTAAATTCCTTTTTAACTCTAAATTTCTTTTTTCTTTTTTTGGGGGGGGAGGGTACTGGGATTTGAACTCAGGGGCACTCAACCACTAAGCCATATCCCCAGCCCTATTTTGCATTTTATTTAGAGACGGGGTCTCACTGAATTGTGTAGCACCTCACTTTCTGCTGAGGCTGGCTTTGAACTCGCAATCTTCCTGCCTCAGCCTCCCAAGCCACTGGGATTACAGGTGTGTGCCACTGTGCCCAGCCTCTAAATTTCTTGAAGATACCCCTACAATATATCATAGTCTGATTCTAAAGCTTTTTAGAGGTCCAGTAACAAAGCAGAGAATCTGCATGGTACATTTATTTCCTGATAATTTGCTATAAATTTTTGCCTTCAGAAGTTAGAATTTCCCTTTTTTTTTAGTTCCTCAATATTACTTAATTATGTTACTTAAAGTTCTTCCAGTGGAATAAAATTAAAATACATTTGATTTAAATCCTAATCTCTGAATTAAGTATAGTGTTATATAAGTCAACTCAAAGATAAAGGAGCTTTTAAAAGACTGGGAAAACCAACCCTTTAAGCAAGTTGAGGATTTTGCAGCAGGTACTGTTATTGAGATATACTATAGAAATAGACCCAAGTAGCTACCCCAGCTTTCAGTGGCTTAACAAAGTAAATTTGAACTAGATTACTTTGGGGGAGAGGTTGTTAAGCAGTTAATATAAGACAAGAAACATTTAAGAAACAAAAAGGGTATAGTCTATTTAGTAATGTCTTCCATCAATTACTTTGATTTGAAGGAAAGAATATTTACTCTCTGGCTCTAGAGGAAGTTTGCTGACCCCTGCTCTAGGGTAAATATGAAGGAGTGGGTTTACTGGGTTATTTGGTGTCTTTTTACCTTTATGAGAAACTGCCAGACTCTTCCATAGTGACTACACTATTTCACACTGTCTCAGTAATTTTCTAATTTCTTTTTGCCCTTGCTAGTCCTTGGTATTATCAGTAGTTTTAAATTTTAGTTATTTTAATAAGTGAATAAAGATAGTTCATTGTGGTTTTGAATTTCATTTCCCTGGTAGCTAAGTATCTTTCTTAATGGTTGTTTGCAGTCCATATGCTGTATCCTCCTTGGTGAAATGTCTATTTCAAAGTCTTTTGTCCATTTCTTAATTGATTGGGCTCTTTAATACTAAGTTTTGAGTATTCTTTATATATATTCTGAATACAAATTCTTTGTAGAATATTTGATTGCATATATTTTCTCCCATTTTGTTCCCTGAACACAATGTCTTTTCCTAAACAAAATGATACATTTTGGAAAAGTTTAGTTTTTAAATTTTATTTCCTTTTATGGGTTGTGTTTATTTGTATGTATGTAATATCTAAGAACCCCAGGCCATGGAGACTGTTTTCTTCTAGAAGTCTTATACTTCTATGTTTTTCATAGATCCATTTTGAATTAATTGTTATTGAAAGTATGAGGTTGGGTAGAGGTTCACAGTTTTGCAACACTATGTTGTAAAGAGTGTTCTTTCTCCATCCAACTGATTTTGTATTTTTGTCAAAAATAATTTAGACATATTTGTGTGGTCTATTTCGGACTTTCATTTCTGTTTTGTTGATTTATATGTGTGTCTCTTTACCAATACTATACTATCTTCATTTTTGTAGCTTTTATAGGAAATTTTTAAATCAGTATGATCCTTCCAACTCTGTTTTTTTTTTCAAAATTATTTTGGCTATTATAGTTTGTTGGTCTTTTTTAGATGTCACTTATCTGCAAAAATTCTTATTGGAGGTGGATTGGAGTTATATTTATGGATCAAATTATGGGTCAGTAAACACTGTGGCTGTGTTGAGTCTTTTGGTGCATGAATATGGTACGTCCCTTCATTTGAACTCTCTTGATTTCTTTCATTAGGATTTTGGTAGTTTTCAGCATATAGATCCTGTATATGTGTTTTAGATTTATAGCTAAGTATTTCATTTGGGGGATGCTAGTATAAAGAAAAATTATTGATATTTATGTGTTAACCTTGTATCCTGCAACTTTGCTAAACTTCCTTATTAGTATTAGTAATTTTCTGTAGATCATTTGAGATATTCTACATAGGTAATCATTTCATTTGCAAATAAGAATTTTATTCCTTACTTTACAACTTCCATGTCTTTTATTTCTTATTACATGTTTTTGGACTGGCTAGAACTTCTGGTACACTGTAAAATATGAGTGGTGAGAATGGTCATCCTTGCCTTGTTTTCACTTTAAGGGAGAAAGTATTCTAAACACGTCTAAATATTATGTTAGCTATAGGTCTTATGAAGAAACACTTTATCACACTGAGCAAATTCCCTTCTGCTCCTAGTTTGCAGAGAGTTTTTATCATGAGTGGATTTGGAATTTGTTAAATGCTTTTTCTTTATCAATTTATGTGATCATGCAGGTTTTCTTCTTTAGGTGGTTAATGTGGTAGATTACATTGATTATTGACTGTTAAACCAATTTTATATTCCTGCAGTAAACCTACCTTGGTCATGGTGTATTTTGTTAGATTCCATTTACTAATGTTGTGTTAAGGATATTTGTCTCTTCTTGATGAGTATTGATATGTAGTTTTTCTTTTTTCTTTTCTTTTTTTTTTTTTTGTTGTTGTGGTGTTTGATAACATCAATTCTGTCATTTCTATTCTTTTCAAATGCTTGGTGGAATATTCTAGTGAAACCATATGGGCTAGTCAAATTGTTTTTTTTAAGAAGTTTTTAGACTGTAAAATCAGTTTATTTTATAGAAATGAACTTTTTGGATTGTCTATTTCATCTTGAATGTGTGTTGGTAGTTGATAATTTTCAAGGAATTGGTCCTTTCACCTAAAGCTGTCAAATTTTATAAAATTGTTCTTCAATATTTCCTTGTTTGTGCTTGAATGTCCTTGGTGTCTGTAGCACTGTCTTTTCTTTTATTGTGACAGTAGTAATTTATGTATTTTTCTTTTTTATGAGTTTTTGTTGTAAATTATTTTATAAGTTGTGTTGACCTTTTCAAAGAGTCACTTTTGATTTTATTGGTTTTTCTTTTTTTCCATATAATTTATTTCATTGATTTGTGTTTTTGCTTTTAATTCTTTGTGTTCTTTAGTATTTTATCATCATCTAAAAAAAATATGAATTTATTCACTGGCTCAGAAAACATGTTTAAAATCCTTAATTTTTCTAAATTGTGTGTTTCAGCCAACTTTCTTAGGGGGGGTATCCAGGATTGAACTCAGGGGTATGTCACATCCCCAGCCCTATTTTGTATTTTATTAAGAAACAGAATCTTGCTCAGCTGCTTAGCGTCTCGTTTTGCTGAGGCTGGTTTTGAACTTGGTAATGTTCCTGCCTGAGCCTCTGGACCCACTGGGATTACAGGCAATCGGACCTGTGCCCGGTTGAGATGCTTTTTAGTGTATAGTCTTTGTTACCACAATCACGATATAAAATAATTCTGTTACCTATCAAAGTAAACCTTTGGGGCTGGGGATATAGCTATGTTGGTAGAGTGCTTGCCTTGCATGCATATGTTCAATCCCCAGCATCATAAATAAATAAATAGCCAAGCTTTATTTATTTGTTTCTTGGTTTCTTACCATTTGTGGGAAAGGACATTTTTTTTTTACTTTTTTTTTTAAGAGAGAGAATTTTAATATTTATTTTTTAGTTTTCAGCAGACACAACATCTTTGTTTGTATGTGGTGCTGAGGATCGAACCCGGGCCGCACGCATGCCTGGCGAGCGTGCCACCACCTGAGCCACTTCTCCAGCCCATGGAAAGGACATTTTTAATCTCTGTTTTAAGAAAGTCACATGGACGTTTTTAGAGCAGAAATATCAATAGTTCTTTGCTTTTTATACTTATTTGTCTAACGCTTTACTGTGATCAATAATCTGTACTCAGCATTAGAGAATTAACTAATCCGTAGTACTTACATGTAATACATTATTATACAGCCATTAAAAATCATGTTGTGGAAGAATATTAAATGACACCTGTTTTTAAAATATATGTTTAAAACATTATGTTAAGATTCATTCCTTTTTTTTGTTTAAAAATTACTTTATATACAGAAAAATCACTGAAAGATATATTACAAAATTTTATTAGTGTTTTCCTATCCCTGGTTAGTGCTATTTTGGGTAATTTTCTTCTTCATATTTTTCTGATTTTCTACAGTGAACATATATTATTTTAATATTTAGGATGCCATACCTTTTCAGAAAAAATAAGCTCCCATCTTCTTTTAGATAATATTTTAAAAGTTGATTTTCTAGTTTGTATTTGAACTTTATTGTAATTTGGGTATATAAATAGGTGGAAATTTTCTTTATTATAAGTATATAAACGTGCTACATCATGGATGATCCATTATGATATATAGTGATTCAGACATAAAAGGAACAACATTGAATGATTCCACTCATGAACTATTTAGAATAGGGAAATTCATAGAGATATAAAGTAGATTAGAGGAGCCCAAGGGATGTGGGAAGGGGAAAGGAAGAATTACTGCTTAATGGGTATAGTTTCTCTTTGGGATGATGGAAAGTTTTGGAAATAGTGATAGTGGTCATAGAACATTGTGAACATAATTAATGCCACTAAACCACATACATAAAAATGAAAGGATAAATATTATGCTATATGTTGGGATTATAATAAAATATTTTAAAAATTAGAAAAAGATGATTCTTTAGCAATAAAAAAGAATTATGAAGATAATATACTTGGATAAATCTCAAAAGCAAAGTGTTAACTGAAAGAATACAGATAAAAGGATAGTTAGAGGAAAAGAAGGATATGATTCAGGAAAATACTTCTACGAGGGGTCTGTGAGGGAGATAATTAAATACAAAGGGCCATGAAGACATTCTGTGGGATGATGAAAATGTGAATTTTGTTTGTGGTGATAGTTGTATGAGTAATTACATTTGTCAAAATTCATTAGCTTTATACTTTTTAAAAGATAGTTTTTATTCAACATAATCTATGCCACAATAAACCAAAATTTTAAAAATAATAAATATATAAACTTTACTATTTGTAACTGACCCATTTATAAAATGGTGTTTACTTTGACATTCCTGCACAGAGTTTCCCCTAGATTTAATAATTTTGGTTTTAACTTTGCTTACTTTTCTATGAGATGTTCACTGATTCACTCCCAAACTCTTACCAGTTTTAGATCTCCCTGCCAAGTCAATTCAGGTGTTACTCTGTTTCATCTTTTTTGGAAACTCTTTCTGGGAAACTTATCACTTCCTCCAACTTGACTGATCTTCCTTTAAGCCTAGAAGAGGATAACAACCTGATTTCTTCCTTCCCTATCATCTAGGAAATTTTTTTTTTCTGGATTGTTACCAATTTCTTGTTTCTTATGTCTTTCTTGGTTTATGCTCTCATTTTAGTGAAAAATATCATCCAGTATTTTCTTAGAACAAAAGGATAGTTTTTGAAAATATTGCACAGTTGAAAATATTTTGCTATTCTCATGCCTGTTGATAGTTTGGCTTGAGAACTCTAGGTTAGAAATAGTTTTTCTTCCAGATTTTGAAGATGAAACTCTATAGTCTTTATAGTCTTTTTTTCCTATAATTACTAAGAAATTAAAAAATCAGTCTGATCATTAGCTTTTGTAAATGGCCACTTTTTCCTTCCTGAGAGTTTGTAGGATCCTTCTTTTATATTTTGAAATTTCATGGGGATACTGTGATGATTACTGGATATCCCATGTCAATCTGGAAATCTGTTCTCAGATGTTATCTTAATTCATTTTCTGCTGCTGTAATAGAATACCGCAGAGTAGGTAATTTAAAAACACTAGAAGTTGATTTGGCTTATGGCTGTGGAAACTGGGAAGTCTAAGACCATGACACTGGCATTTGGCGAAGGCTTTCATGCAGCATCATTCAGTGGCAGAAGGTAGGAGAGTAAGAACAAGGCAGCTAGAAAGGGGCTAAACTCAACTTTTGTTGTAACAACTCATTCTCAGGATAATTAACCCAATCTTTTTAGGCTCTGACTCCCAACACCATAGAACTAGGGATAAAGTTTTCAGCACTTGAACCCTGGGAGTACATGTTCAAATCATAGCAAATGTTCTTACGTTTTCCCCCTGACTCCTTTTATTTTTTTTCTCCCAAGAGGCAGTGTCTCACTATGCTGTCCTCAAAGTCCTGGGCCCTAGTGTCTTGCCTCATCCTCCCAAGTGGCTGGGACTATGGTTGTGTGCTACCATGATTGCTGGAGCAAAAGCTCTTTAACTATTATTTTTTTAAAATTTCTTTTTTCTGAATCTCCTATTATTTGAATGTTTAAATTGCTGTTTTTCATTTTTCATTTTTTTTTTACATACTGTTTGGAAGATTTTTCCAAATTTATTTCTCCATCCTTTTATGGAGACGTATTTTTGCTATCAATTTAATTTCCAAGAGTTTTTTTTTTAAAGCACATTGTTCATGTTTCATGGTTGTCACATCATCATCATCTCATCTCTTGCTTTGAGGTAGGTTTTTTTTTTTTTTTTTTGAGAGGTCAATAGTACTGGGCATTAAGTGCCTAGGGCTTTGAGCATGCTCAGCTATTACTCTTACCACTGAGCCACAACCCTAGCCCCAAAATGTACATATCAATACTGGTCTCTTCCAAGTTTTCATTTTCTTGGGTTATTTCTGCTTCCCCCAGCTGCTGCTGCTGCTGCTGCTGCTTCTTCTTCTTTCTTTCAAATTAAAGTTTATTGTTGTTTTTGTATGTATCTGATAATGTATGACTCTATAGGGGAGGAAAACCTTTTTCTCTGCCCTCTTGGATTTATAAGTGACAAACAAAAAGCAGATTGACATTAAAAAAAGGTATATGGGGCTGGGGCTGTGGCTCAAGTGGTAGCGCGCTCGCCTGGTATGCGTGCAGCCCGGGTTTGATCCTCATCACCACATACAAACAAAGATGTTGTGTCCGCTGATGATTAAAGAATAAAAATATTAAAGTTCTCTCTCTCTCTCTCTCCCCCTCTCACTCTCTCTTTAAAAAAAAAGGTATATGAATTTTATGTGATATTAATATTTTTTTATGGGATAGAGTTTCACTGAAAAGAAGTGAAAAATCCAAAGAAGTAGACTCAGGGTCTTGTATACCATTTTAACAGAGGGTAATAAATTGTGGAGAAATGACTAGATAAGAAAAGGGGCTTGGGCTTCTAAGAGCAGCAATTTGTAGGAAAGTGACTGGGAAATATATGGAGGAAACAAATGGAAGGTAACGGTTATTGTTGGTGCAGTCTCATCTCCATGTCAGTTCCCCGTTTCTGGTGATAAGAATGATTACTTCTTCCTGCGACTGGCACCTTTTTTGGGGGGGGGGAGGGAATTTGGCAAAAAGAGAAAGAAAGAGAGCCCTTCCCACATCTGATGTTTCTTGGTCACCTTCAGTTCCAAATAATCATTATGACAAAGTGACATTTTGGAGTGGCATGTTATGATTCCCCTCAACTATCCATCCAAACAGAGTAAGGCACTAAAAAATAGACTGATAGCCTTCCACTGGCTGAGACTGGTTGACATTGAGCATGACTTGGTTGAAACATTTCATTGGGGAACCCCAGATGTTAATATTTGTAGGTCTTTCTTCTTGAACTAGTCATATTTGCAAGAGAAGACTTCCAGATTTTTGGCTGTCATATCTTAGGAGCTGAGTAGGTGAGGGGTGGGGATAAGAGAAAGAGATCTTTGTTTGTAATAAGCACATGTTTACTTAAGTCTCATGTTGATAGAATGATTTTTATTTGCTATTTAGCCTCACTCTAATTTTACCTCTAGCTTATATTGACTCGATTAATTTTGATCACTTTAAGTTAGTGGTTCTCAAATGGGATGGGAATGGAGGCAGGATTTTTGAAATTGTCTCTTGGGTTGAAGTAGACACTACTGGTCAGGAATGCTAAAAATTTGGTGATGCTAAAAGTTTGACAATGCTAATGATTATAGGAGGAAGAATTGCTTCACTCAGAGTGTTAATAGTTCCCCTTTTGAAAACAGTGTAAGTCTAATATAAAGCAAATCTCTAGTACAAATCTAATTATCCAATATATTTTTAAAAATATTTCTTTTAGTTGTTGATGGACCTTTATTTTATTCATTTATTCATATATAGTGCTGAGAATCAAACTCAGTGCCTCTCACATGCTAGTCAAGTGCACTACTACTGAGCTACAACCGCAGCCTCCAATATATTTTTAAAATTTTCCTTTTTCTTTTAATTTATGCTTGCCAGAGATGTTTCTGATTTTAAAGGTATTTGAAATTAGAATTATGAAGATTTCTTTTAAATGATGACCAGAATAGAATAAGAAGACTAGTTAGAAGGTCATTACAGAGGTACAGGCAAGAGTTATTGTGGCTTAGACTAGAGTGGTAATAGTAAAGAAGGAGAGATACAGAGTATACAGAATGTGGGGGTAGATTTAGAGATGTTTTAAATGTGAAAGATTAAGGGAGTAATCAAAGGTGGTCTTAAGTCTTCTTTTGAGATGAATGACCGAACAAGTAATTTGCTAACATGGAGAATATTAAGGAAAAGAGCCAGTTCTACATTAAGCATGTAAATTTAAGATGCCTGCCATCTGGGCCCAATGATGTTGATTTTTCTAAGATACCCATTGCCCCTTTAGACTTTGTTATTATTTAACTGTCATTCAAAAAACACTTCTTTGGGAGTTTCCTCTCTCCCCCTCCTATTACTGCCACCTGCCAACACTATTTGTTGAGTACTTTGGGAGTTGGCCTGCCACTCCACTCCCTGGCATATTCATGTACGAATTTAGATGCTGCCTGGGCAGTTTATCCAAGTTCCTATCCATATGGTTCTTTGACCCACTGCATGACAACAGTGACAGTGTGAGATAGTGGCTTGAATCCTAGTTCTCCTACTTCCTGAGAATAACTTTGAAAACAGTGCTTAATCTTTTGTGTCTCATTTTCCTCATTTATAAATTGGGGATACTGCTATCTATACATTTGGGATTTCACCAAGATTAAATAAGAAAATAATTATTACAAATTATAAACACTTAGCATATAGTAAGCATTCCAGAAATGTCCACTTAAAATTAGAATTATTTATTAGGTATCTATTTAATAATATATGCAGCTATTATTAGAGTAGTTAAGCAACTCCTCCAAAAGCTACACCTTAAGACTTGACCCCAAAATTTTAGCCTTATAAATTTTAGGTAATAAAAAAATAAATTATTTTAGGTACTAAAAAAAAAAAAAGGAACACTTACCATGATTTCCTAGTTTATTCAGTATACTTGTTTTTAAAGGCGGGCGGGGGTGGGGAGCGGGGGCTTACCAATGCTTTAATCACAGTGGTTCTTAGAGGAATACATCAGATTCCCCAACCAGGCTTTTTAAGACGTCTGAGCTTTCCTTCTGGAAGTTTGAATAGAATGTTGTGGAGATCAGGGTGGCATCAAGCATCTCTATTATAATTGCCCTCAGTTCCTTCCCTTTGTTCTTAATCACATTCTTATTTGATTTTGTTTCCTTACCATTCTGCCCTCTATTAATCAGTATTCTATGCTGTTTTCTCACAGCCACCCTTAGTTAACTTACTTTCTCAGTGTCTGCCTGCCTGCCTGTCTGTCTCTCTCCCCTTCTCCCCCTTTCCCTCTTCCCTCCTTTCCTATTTATTCTGATAACCTCTGACCTTGGGTAAATACAGTTCAGTCTGCCTCTGATTTGGGCTGCTGAACACTATGGTACTTGAGCTGTGTGAAATTCATTCTTGGGATATTTTGGCTCTTAATATCTTTACTATTTATGTGAGAATGTCTGACCTTACATGACACAGAAGGCATATGGCTCATTTAGTTAATAGTAATTCCAAAAGGGACTTTACTGTCATGTAATCCAATTATCCATGATTTGTATGGTATTGTCAATTATATCTCATTTTCATGGCATGTTTGAGTGGTACTAATGATATTAACAATGTTTCATAAATGAGAAAACTAAAGTCCAGAATGGCAGAATAGTTTGTGACATCAGTTGGTGGGTAATTCTTTTTGAGCTCTGGAAAGGAAAGTTGTTATGGTTATATATTAAGTAACCTTTCTTCTCCCTATTAATTCTGTTTTGTGGGTCAATATAATGACCTTGGCATTGATGTTTTTAAGGAGTTTTTGTGTTTGTCTTCTTTCTGAGATGTGAATTGTCTTAATTGTAATCTATAATTTGGGGTAGAAATGAATTAATACATATGTTATCATGTCTGAGTGTGTATGTGTATGTGTGCATGTGTGTAGTAGTACTAGTAGTAGGTAATAATCTTCAGTTTTGTTCTTTAATAAGAATTTTAAAAATTCATTACAACTATAAGACTTTTCTTTTAGTTTTTATTTAGTTGCCCTTTGTTCCCTTTGAAAATAGTCAACCTGACCCAATATTTTTTTTGAGAATATATTTCATAGAAGAGTGTGGTAGAATATTTTTGTTCTTCTAAGCAAGTGCAGTTTAAGAGCTGGCAGGTGTTCATAGCTTCTCTTCTTTAATATGTGAATAATCCTTTCATTGGCTAAGATATTAGCTTTATGTTTTGTTCACTGATCCTAAAATACCAGATACCAGAATATAATCTGAGAATCAGAACTACTTCATATATACAATAGTTTTTTCTCTTTGAGCATTTTTAATCTTGATTTAAGTATGTTATGCTCTAAAAGAATACCACATATATTAGAAATTAAACTTGTCAAATAAAGTTTTATAAAATTCAACATGACTTTATGCTTGGTTAGGATAATTTCTTAATAAAATGTTGATCTAGCCACCTTCACTTTTTTGATTTTGTATAGTGTATGAGTCTTGGTAAATTGACATTTAGTCTGAAAGTAAGGCTTGACTAAGTTCTAGTTGAAAGATAAAATATGTTGGATCAACTCTTACTATTATACTTTGAAAGTATTTAAAAATGAACAGTGAGGACCATTTACATACATAATATAAGAAATCTATTAAAGTATTCTAAATGTTCAAAGTTGCTGGGCAAGGTGGCACATAACTGTAATCCCAGCAGCCCTGGAGGTTGAGGCAGGAGAATTGCAAGTTCAAAGTCAGACTCAGCAACTTAGTGAGGCCCTAAACAATGTGGTAAGACCCTTTCTCAAAATAAAAAAACTAAAAAGGGATGGGGATGTGGCTTAGTGGTTAAATGCTCTTGGGTCCAATTTTCTGGTTACCCCCCCCCCCCAAAAAAAAAAGTATAATGCCATTCTTTGTCTATTCTTGATAAGGAAAAAAGTCTATAATTTGGGGAGAGATAGAATGGAAAGGGGTGATAGAGATTGGGGAAGGTTGGGGGTATTAATTTCTTTTTCTTTTTTTTTTTTTGTGGTGCTGGGAATTGAACCCAGGGCCTTGAGCATGCAAGGCAAACACTCTACCAACTGAGCTAAATCCCCAGCCCTATTAATTTCTTAAGACTGCCATTATAAAGTACCAAAAACTTGGTAGCACACAAGAAGAGAAAATTTATTCTTCACAGTTCTGTAGGCTGGAAGTATGAAATTAAGATGTCAGCAGGGTATGTTCTCTCTGAAGGATCCAGGGAAGATCTTTCCTTGCCTCTTCCTAGTTTTCCGATGATTGCCCACTCTTCTTGGTGTCACTTGACTTATAGTTGTACCACTCCAAATTCTGCCTGTCTTCACACTGCTTTCTCCCTTATAAGACTAGCCTTTCTTTTTTTCTTTTTAAAAAATTGCTATTCACTTTAGAAAACACTTGTAATGTTCTTATTTTATAGCCACAACACCTGATTATGACTTACTGAGTGAATAATTAGTGAAATACAGTGTGTGTGTATCTGTCTGTGTCTGTCTCTGTTGAAGGGTTGTCAACAGACCATGATATGAGGAGTTTTTCATTTAGTAAATATGTTCTCCCTCCTTTTTAAAAGCAAAGTTGGTGGTGTCCTTCACACTATTGTACATTTTGCTTTTATTATATTATTCCATATTAGAACATAAATACTATGTTTGCATAGTAGTCCATTGCATGGATTTTATTTTAGCTAGTCTACCTTTAAAATTTTTCTAATTGTGGTAAAATATATATAAAATAAACCTTAACCATTTTTTAAGAGTATACGTCTTTATTAAGTGTATTCATATTATTGTTTTCAAATCTGAAACTCTGTACAATTGGCCCTCTGTATCTGTGGTTTCCACATTTGTGGATTCAACCAACCGTTTGTCAAACATGTTTGAAAAACAATTGCATGTGTACTGAACATGTAGACTTTTTTCTTGTAATTATTCCCTAAATAATTTAGTCTAACAACTGTTTATATAGCATTCACATTGCATCAGGTATTATAAGTAATCTAGAAATAATTTAAGAGTACGTAGGTAGGTTATATGCAGATACTGTGAAACTTTTTTTTTTTTTTGGTCGTGCTGAGGATTGAACCCAGGCACTATGCATGCTAGGCAAGCACTCTACCAACTGAGTCATATCCCTAGCCATCTGTGTCACTTTTTATAAGGGATTTGAACACATATTTTGGTGTCCTTATGGGCTCTTGGAACCTATCTACTGCAGATAAGGAGGAATGAATGTACTCATTAAACAACAATTTTCCCTCCCCCAGCCCCTGGAAACCATTATTCTACTTTCTGTTTCTGTGAATTTAAGTTGGTTTCCCTTTTTAGTTATTTTCATCTTTGCTTTTGCAAATAATGCTGCAGTAAATAGCTTTGCATACGTGTCATTTTGCATATAAATGAGCATATCTGTAGAATGAATTTCTAAAAGAGTAGAACTGCTGGGTAAAAAGATTTGTGCATTGTTAATTTTGAAAATGTGCCAAATTGACACTACAAAATGAAAGTGTACCAATTTCTACTTCCCACAGCAATGTATCAGCAGTTTAAATATGTTTCAGTGAAGTTAGCTTGTCATCTGAACCAAATTGGGAACTTGGGAAAGGAAGTGCCCTGAAGAATTAGTGCTGTCACTGTCACAGTTTTCAAGAAGCTGGGCTCTTCAACAGTGTTTCTACCTTTATTCCAAAGGAACATTTGGCATCATCCATTCACATCATTTCCAAGCTGTATTCACTTAAAAATCTTAAAAGCATTTTTCATAGATCCTATAAGCTATTTGGATATGAGTAATAACATCTAATAGAATTATTACAATGCCTTATTTTGCAGGTAGTTACCACAACTTAATGTATGTTCAGCTATGCTGAAAATTTTCTTAGGACAGAATTTTAAGATTTTTAATGTGAATAACTAAATGGATTTCAGTAGAAAGAAAAAATTAGCAGAACCTTTCTCAAATGAACTCTTATAAAAAGCTCCACTATATTATGGGGAGCTATAGTATATTGGGGTGACAGGGGTGAGTGGGGAAGGAGGTTGGAATGTGGGGAAGGTGCTCCCCACAGGGCTCCCATCCCTATTTCATCCAGAAATATTCCACATAGGAGACTCAACTTCTCTCCTAATAGAGGTGAGAGAGATGAGGATAAGATAAAAGTAAATGCTAATGTATAATCAGCTTCTGGTGATTCATGTCAGGCATTTGAGGAACCCTAGAAGCTTCTTTGTTAAGATTGTCATGTTTGAAAGCTGAAGCTCTATTTCATTTTTCCTATGAAGTAAATTTACTGTAAAGTAAGGCGTAACTCCAGAGAAAGCACTCTCTTCCTTAGAATACATATACAGGTTTTGGTACAGTGACTGTTCATCTGGAGATTTTATGTAAATTTAACTTATTTATTTATTTTTTGTTTTCTTACTGTAAAGTGGAAATTCATAGTTTTACATTGTTCGAAATTTTTTACACATATAATGGGATTTGCAGGGTCTGAGAACCACCTCCTAATGATGATTCATTCCCAGACTTTTTTCAGTGCATTGAATTAACACAAATTTTATTCCTTCTTTAAAAAGACAAAATGTGCAGTATCTACTTTTTTGCAGTGTGCCTATTCAAGTTCAGGGTCTGAGGGTATAGCTCAGAGGTAGAGCACTTTCCTACCCTGCTTGAAGCTCTGAGTTCAGTCCCCAGCATCGCATAAAAATAAAACAACTTGGGCTGGGGATGTGGCTCAAGCGGTATCGCGCTCACCTGGCATGCGCATGGCACTGGGTTCGATCCTCAGCACCACATAAAAAAATAAAATAAAAATAAAGATGTTGTGTCCACTGAAAACTAAAATAAATATTTAAAAATTCTCTCTCTCTCTCTCTCTCTCTCTCTTAAAAAAAATAAAAAATAAGTAAAACAACTCTAGTTCATTTCCTCCTCAGATACTCTCACAACACTGATTGCTTTTGACAGTATTGTGAAGTTTTTCCCCCCATTCATCAAGCAAGCAGTTCTGCAGCAGACACCAGCTGGGAATCCTTTAATCCAAGTCAGTTCAAATACCGCCTACCTGGAGATAGCATCAGATCCCACAGATTGAGGACTCGGTCCCTAAAACCGCCCACCTCCTCCAATTTTAAATTCCAGTTACAAGTCTCAGGTTGTTTTACTAATTGACAGCTGTAAATCAGGGTTCCCGGACCCCTCTTCCAGTGTTTGATTAATTTGCTAAAATAAATTCAGAGAAACATGTACCAGTTTATTATAAAGGCTAGTTCGAAAGACATGAAGTGCATAGGGCAAGGTATGAGGAAAGAAGCACAGTTTCCATGCTCTCAAGAGAGTGCTGTCCTCTGTGAGCCTCCATGTGTTCAGCTCTCTGAACCCTGTCCTTGTGGGTTTTTGTGGAGACTTCATTGCATATCTAATGCTGATAGAGGGGAAAACCGCAAGGCCTCAGCATTTCTTCCTTGCTGGTATTGGTCAAGACCCCTTCTGAAATGGGAGTCTTATCATCTATTGTCAGACAAAGGTAGTCAGAGAAAGGTGGAGAAGGTTAGAGTTTCTATGACCACTGTAGAAAAGAGAAATTCTAGTTTCTATGGCCTGCCTTGGGGAGGAAGTTATAAGCCAGGAACCTTAGACAGAAACTAAAATATATATATCATAATATCATAGTCAGTAATATGATTTTATGGAGATTATAATACCCTTCACTCTTTTAATACACTTATACACCTTAGTTTTATCATATTTTTTTGTCCATTTTCCAGTTGGTAAACATTTAAACTGTAATAAACATCCTTTATATGTACATCTTTGCCTATTTGAACAATCCTATTTGGATTCTTTTTTTTTTTAAGAGAGAGAGAATTTTTAATATTTATTTTTTAGTTTTCGGCGGACCCAACATCCCCACCTGCATGCAGTGCTGAGGCTCGAACCCGGGCTGCACGCATGCCAGGTGAGCACGCCACCGCCTGAGCCACATCCCCAGCCCCCTATTTGGATAAATTTTAGGAAATAGAACTTCTAGATCAGAGATATGACCATTTTATATTAATGGATAGTTTGGGATTGTAGAAATGTTATATTAACTTTCTGATTTTTATAGAAAATGAACTTGGTTCTAAATTTTCGAACATTTTAGCTAGGTGACATATAATAATATATACCATTTTTTTGTGATGGAAAATGCCTAGTCATGTAAAAATATTTAAAACAAAACTTTGAAACTCTTTATTCTTACAGTGATGGAATGGGGGGAAGATATTAAAGCAATTTCAGAAGATGAAGCTATGATGTTGGTAAACCATCAGGCAACAGGAGATGTGTGCACACTGATGATGTGCCTACAGGACAAAGGACGGGTAAGCCATTCTGAAGGCAATAGGTGGATATCCAGAAGGGAATGCAAGAAAGAATCAATTTAAGTGTCTTACAGACTTAAACTTAACATGTATACTTTTCCTGAAAATTTAGAAAATATTAAAAAATAATAATAAGCTACTCCAGGAGGAGAATTTAGAGATGGAGAGAGAGAGACACACACACACACACACACACACACACACAAAACTGGGATAATGTGAATTATATCTCTTTAAACTGTTTTAAAAAATACTAAGTGGGGTGAAAGCAAAGCTGATAAAATTCAAATTAAGGACTGTCTTGAAGTGGATTGGTGGATTGCCAGTTTGAGAAGTACAAATACGAAAAGAAGAGAGGAGAGTAAAATTAGCCAGTTAATTAGGTGTTCTTGGGGATCTTTAGCCAGAAGAAAATAAGGTCATTATTACTTTGGATTTTATTTACAAAGTCCATTGGGAGGTAAGATATTATGCTTACTTTATCCAGTGTTACTAAGGCCATGTTTTACATTGCTTCAGTTAGAAGGGTCACCTAAAACAAATAACAAATTCAGTAAGATAGGTATAATGAATGTGAGATTTGTATGTGTAATTCTGTCCTAGTTTATTTTAGGGGAAATAATTCAAACTGACTGAAAAGGTGAATCCACTATAAATGAAAGATTAAACAAGAAAAATAATTTTGGTATTTTAAGCCACTTAAATTGTAGACACTTCATAAATACTGTGTATAGTTAAAATGTTTTATAGGTTCTATCCAGTTACTTCTTGTTTTTTGTTTTTTACTTGGGACACTTTTCAACAAATTTCATTTAGTTAAATTGGATTTATTTAAACAAAGTAGTTATCATTGCAAAGCAAAACAAAAATGAATAATGAGATACTGGTGTTTATTTTACTCTGTATTAATTGACATGGTGACTCAGTTCTTCACTGGGCACAAATCTTTCTTTTTCTTAAATTAAAAACATGTTTAAAGTAATTTAATACAATAAAGCTGATGGAGTAGTTATTTCACTGAAAAAATAAGGCAGAGCTGTTGTTACATTATGTTGTCTGTGGGATTTTATGATGCTTTATAAAAGCAGCACATGAGTGTCAATGTTCAGTTTTTTCCTTATGAGAGTTACATAATTTGGTTTTTTAGTGTTTACATTTATTATTCCCATAAGAGACCAAAGTAAAGCTCATTGCATTCTACTCTGAGGTAGTAACTTTCACTTTATTTAAAGTTTATAAAAAGAAAATCTATTTCCTCAGTAGGAAAGAAATTAACAAATTAATTAATTAGATCCTGTTTATACTTTTAATTTTTAAATTTACTTGAAGTCATCCGCTCTCAGTATGGGAATTAACTCACATAAACAACAGAGAATATTTTGTGATTAAGACATCACAAATTATTGAAGCATTTCAAATAGTTTTATGTTGACAAAGAGTATGACCTTGTATAAACTAACAAATATTCTTTATAACATAATAGAATGTAAAAATTATTTTATTAAGATATTTTTAAATGTTCTCTTATTTTAAACATTAGCTTTTAATATTCTAACCATTAAGGTACACTCACATTTATAAATCTTTAGTACTTATTAATTAAATGTATGGCCTTCATTTAACTTTAACAATTTTATTTTATTGATTTAATATAATTTTATAAGATAAAAATTGTCAGGGACCTTGTTTAAGGTAAAACAAATTTGAAATCATTAAGTCCAAATCAAAAAAATTAATTAATTTGGATTCATTTGTTATACAGTGATATGTATTTATGTGTATATATACTCATATTCTAGTTTTCTACCTAGTACTTAAGATTCCAACCCTTGGAATCAAGATCTGCGATTTTTCATGTAGACTTTATTAGTACCTATGTTATATTTGTAGAAAGAGCATTAGATTTAAAATATTTAGGTTAATTAAGAATACTTAATGCTTGGATGACTATGTTTAAAATTTGAAGCCTTGGCAAGATTATAGTCTGGTTACTTCTATACAATATTTAATTATCTCTTGTTTTTAAATATTTTAGGCTGTTGCTCAGTTAATATGGTTGATGGATCATATTTTTAAGTACACCAACTTTGGAATTGTTTCTCTAATTCATGGAGACTTCTTTATAAGGCAGGTAAGTGATGAACATTTCTTCCCCACGATAAAAGTCTGAATGAATAGTCTGGTCAGACTGATTCTTCATTATGAAAAGGTACATAAGAAAGCCAACTATAATAGGTAGTCAGTTCTAGTGTTTCAGGGAGTCCTTCCTCTAGGTCTTTCTTCCATAAACATTTACTTTAATGTGAATTTGAGTGTGCCTGAGTAATAAGATACTTACAATGCAAATATTTTAACCTCTACTACCCTTCCATATAGAGGATACAATTCAGTTTAATAAACATTTATCAAACGTTCATTATATTCCCTGCTCTTCAGCTTCTTAGTTATATGAATTGGGAAAATTACTTAACCAGCTCAAAGTTCCCTTATTTTTCAAATGAAGATAATATAGTAACACCCCAGATAGTTATTGTGGGGATTAAATGAAGTAATGTAGGTAAAACACTCGGAACAGTGCTTGCTGCCCTTATCATGTTTACCACTATCATCATCTTTATTATCACTATAATTTTGATCTATAAGGGCCTGTTATATGATATAGAAGATATCTTAATTACCAGTAGGGAGATTATTACATCTTCATAATTGTTGTCATCATCATCATCAGAAATATTTTGGGAATTTGTTTTAGGGAAATGAGTATCAGATTTTTTCTGTGAACTCAGAAAAACTTGAGAGGATAAAATGATATTTGGCATAAATTTTAAAGAATTGTTATGGATTTTGATGGACAAACATGGATTGAGGAAGATCCCAAGCATGAGGAATAGTTTAGTGCAGTAGAAAGAATCATAACATTTTATTCAGTCAGTGTTACATTATATTTCCCTGGTATGGTACTAGTATTATAAACCTGATTTTCTCAAAAGTGGAAAACCTAGATGTGATATGTAAGAGTTTTCATGTGTGCTAATGCAACACTTACTTATTGTTTCTATAATGAGCATTTTAATCTGGATTATGCAGTGCTCTGCACATAAATACTTAATGAATAACTCAGGAATCAAATGAAGCCTCTTCTATGAAGCACAAATGCAGAAATAAACTGGAAATGAGTAGAAAACTTTTAAGCTCTGTGAAAAGTGTTATAAAACACATCCATTTTACTCCATACAGTTTTATGTACAGAACCTGTTATTTTCACATGATGTCCAATTACCTAGTGCTTACCATGGTTCTTCTGAGCAAAGACAGATGAAAGTGTGGACTGGAACTTCACGAAGAGGTGGTAGTGGAGATTGGTCAGGAGGTCAGGACAAAGTAAACAGTAACCACAACAAAAAACCTAACACTAATATCTCAGAGAAGGTAGTAGGACTGACAGAAAGCTTTGCAGTCTAGGGGGTCTAGTGGAAAAAGTAGCCAAGCCTCTTACAACATGGGGTCTGAGGAAATTATTGACTTATAGTGTAGTATAACAGTTGATCTTAGTGATCATGATCCTTAAACATCAAGAAAGTGCTAAATTATCAGTGTAATTCAAGAGAATTAAAAATAAAAAATTATGTACACCAAACTATTTTTGTGGCTATTGCAATATGAAGTTTGTATATATAAAACTACATTTCACAGTATGTGGGAAATTGCCAAATCCATTTCTAAAGAGCAACATTTTTTCCCTATAGATTAGTAATGAAAATTTGTAACATGGAAGGAGAATTGGAATAGAAAAAGTATTAATTTTTTTTTAAATCTTTGGGGCTTTGCTATGAGATAATTTTTGACAAGATTTCCCAAGAATAGTAAAAATATTTTATAAGTAATCTTGGGAACTTAAGCTATTTCAATCATAATCAATTTAGTTTAGTAAACTAAGAACATTTCTTCCTTGTTTTGCATTTGGGATATGTTTAATTTAAAGACTGAATGTGTTGTTGTCCTTGTTGTTATTATTGTTTTTGTTGTTGTTATTATTTGTCCTGGTGATTGAACCCAATGGCACTTTACCACTGAGCTACATCCCCATCCCTTTTTATATTTTATTTTAAGATGGAGTCTTGCTAAGTTGCTGAGACTGGACTCAAACTTGTGGTCCTCCTTCCTTAGCCTCCCTAGTTGCTGGGATTACAGATGTGTGCCATGGCACCTGGCCTGAAAGTGTACTAATTATTTTAAGGAGCTTCTGTAATTATGTTGCCTGGAAATTAGCAAATTGATCATTCTGAAAGACCCTTTGTGATATTTAGTTGTAGGTTTTGGGTCGCCTTATAAGTTTTTCTGGATTCCTGTTTTCAGTCTTCAAGTCATCCATGTTCCTTTGTTTCCCTCACAACTGAAATCAGATATATCAGAAAATCCTAGTAACTTTGCTTTCAACATTTTATTCCCTGTATGTACCCACTTCTCATGAATACTCCTGAGTTGAATCCTTTGAAGCTCCCTTGCAGGAACCTTTACAGTAGTCTCCTAACTTATTTCTTGTAGTCTTTGTGTCACAGGAGCCAGCAGATTTTTTTTCAAATCTAAATAAGATTATAACACTGCCTCATTTAAAATCCAGTGAATTCACATCTTAAACTACCTAGCTATGCATAAGGCCCTTTTCACTTGGTCTCCACCTCCCTCTGCAGTTTCATCTCCTGCCACTGACTACCTCATTCATCTTTTCAGTCATACCAGCTTTGGTACTGTTCTTTGAACATCCTGAGCTTGTCCCTATCCAGATCTTTGTGCTTTTTGTTCTCATTCCTTGGTATATACTTCCTCTTCATGCGGCTTATTCCCTCCCATTAACAGCTCTTTGCTTAAATGATACCTCCCCAAAGCAGCTTTCCCTGACCTTCTTGATTTTTTTCTAGCCTCTTAATCTTTTCTTCCTAACACATTGTTATGGTTTGGATTAGAGGTGACCCCAAAAATCTCCTGTGTTAATGTAGGAATGCTTGGAGGTGAGAAATTGTGTTGTGAGAGCTGTAACCTGATCAGTCCATCCTAGTTTGAATGGGCTGGGTGGTAACTATAGGTGGATGGGGTATAGCTAGAGGAGGTGGGTCACTGGGGGTATGCCCTGGAAGGGTTCATCTTCCCTGAAACCCCTTCCATCTCTCTCTGCTTCCTGGCCACTGCAAGGTCAGCTGCTTTCCTCTCTCTGGCCTGTCAGCCATGATGTGCTGCCTCACCTTGAGCACAGAGGATGGACTTGACTGTCTATGGACTGAGGCCTCTGAAACCATGAGTTCCAAATAAAGTTTCTGTCCCCTGAGTTGTGTTTGTCAAGAATTTTGGTCACAGTGACCAAAAGCTGCTGAAACACACATATCACTGATTCTGATTGAGTGAACACTCCAAATTTACCACTTTCCCAAAACTAGAGTATAATCTCGCTGTTTAATCCTGTCTTTAGAATCTCTGATAGCACTTGGCATATAGTAGGCATTTAGTTTGTAGTTGCTGGATAGGTTAATGACTGAACTTTCTGGGCAATCAGAGCAAGTTACTTTTCCTGCAGAAAGAAAGGTTTGTTTATTAAGTGCTAATAAATTTTCTCTTTTTACTACTGGAGTCATAAAGGGAAATAAGTCAGGGGAAATGACTCTTTTATTCTGTGACTGGATTTGAATTTAGAAATGATTGTTTTTATTTGATCTTACAGCATTTTCATTTTGGATGTAACTGTCCTTACTATTTGTGTATACCTTCTAGGGAAAATCTCATCGTGATCAACAGCTGCTGCTTCTCAAGAAGCACCTAGAAAATAATTATAGGAGCAGAGATCGAAAATGGATTGTTTTGTTTCCCGAAGGGGGCTTCCTCAGGAAGAGGCGAGAAACAAGTCAGGCATATGCCAAGAAAAATAACTTGCCATTTCTTACACATGTCACTTTGCCAAGATTTGGTGCAACAAAAATTATTTTGAGTGTACTTGTAGCACGACAGGAAAATGGAAGTCAAGCAGGAGGAGATGCTAAAGAATTAGGTATGATGGTTTTTAGCATTTCCTGTAAAGGGTTTTCTGGAGTTCCAGAAGGTATAGTTGTTCTTTTTGTGATTTTTGTCAAGTAAAATTAATACTGGGGTAGAATATGAAACTATGATTTTTTTTGATGTTTCTATTTATAAAAACAATATGTATATATTTATCATTTTTATTCAAATAATAGAGAATAAATTTAATGTAGTTGGACAGTATTTATTAAGACCCTTAAAGTGTTAATAAATATAACTCAGTTATTCCACTGAAAATGAAATAATCTCAAGTACAGGCAAAGAAATTTATCACAGAATTGTTTAAAATAGCAAAAAAAATGGAAATAGAAGGTAAGTAATCATCAAATATCCATAAGTGGAGACTACAGTGCAGCCATTATATAGTGGCTTAGCCAGGTGCTCATGGTATACTGTTGAAACACACAACTCTGTGAAACTTGAGTATGAGCTCAAGTCTGTGATCAGTTACCAGTAGGAAATGTGTGAAAGAAAAGATACCCAAATGTTGGCAGTGATTGTTTTTCTAAGTTGTAACATTATGGATAATTTTCCCCAATTCTTAATCCTTTCCTGTATTTTTCAATTTTTAAATAATGAGTATGTATTATTTTTATGGCCAAGAAAAAGATGCAGTCAGCTAGGAAATAGCCTGGTAGATTATGAAGTTTTGTAGAAGGTATTTGTGCCAACAATATGACAACTATCTTGAGCAAGTTTATCTAAGCCACTATTACTGTAAAAATTTGGTGACAAATTATAAATTTAGAAGCTCAGAGAAATTGACTTGGTCTGTTTCCCTACTAGTGGTTTGCTATTCTTTTAATATTCTTTAAATACACTGAAAACTGAAATGATTGACTCTCAGAAATGTGTTTCTAAATGGTGATAAAGAGCAGATGTAGAAATAATGCCCATGAGATTGCCCTGAGTTTGTCTTTCTTCTTTTTTTTTTTTTTTCCACGCAGCTACTTGGCAGTCTGCTCTCTTAATCTTTCATCATCTATTTAAAAGACAAATTGAAAGAGTCTTTTAATAGGAAAGTTAGGTTCAGAATAGCTTCACTACTGGAAAGACACTATAGCAGTGTCAGCCAAGCCCAAACTGGAAGGCCAAGGTCTTCCACACAGGATTAATTGGAACAAGTAACATTGCTGTTTAAATAGTGAACCTGGTCCGAACACTGGTTGTCTAGATCTTGAAGGAAGGACCAATTATCATACTTAATAGCAAAGAAAGATGCCTAATAGTGAAGAAAGATGGTTTCTCTTTTGGAGAGGAAATGTTTATAACAAAGTAATTTATTATTTATCCTACCTTAATTAAAACATTTTTTCCTAGCTGTTTAGAAAAGATCATTAATAGACCTGTAAACTAGTTTTTGTATTTTACTCTTCTCTGTGTTTGGTATTTTTCATTTAATTTTTCTTAGTGTATTTGCTACTATTTTTATCCCCTGTAAATACAAACCATTTCTCATGTGATCCATATGCACATATCAAAATTAAGTTTTGTCTGATTAACTTTAAAAGGATTAGCATATGTGTTTATTGCTTGATTAAGATATTAAGCTGAACTCTGGTATTTTTTCTTATCATTTCAATTTGAAAATGTTCAAGCATCTGAAAGAATTAGACAAAAAGTTTTGTAAAATTTGACAAAAAAATTTTTTTTACAGATTTTCCTGTCTTCAGAATGTTGTTCTAAAATATTTAAAGAATTTAAGGGATATGTATGCATATACACACACACATACCACTGGTTTCTAATGCATATGTTTGGACTTATGCTTGAAAATGAGAATTTTTTTCTTCTTTTCTTTTTGGGGATTCTTAGATACTTCAAACATAGACTTTAAAGTGTAATGGTCTATTCTATCAGCATTCTCTGAAGATTTCCCTCTCCATTCTTGCTCAATTTTGTACTCCATACTGGGAATAAAAATAGTGTACAAAGGGACAAACTAAATGGAGCTTCCCCATCCTTACACTTCAACGGTAGTTATCTGCTGTCCCTTCCAAAAGACAGGAGAGTTTATTGCTTTATTTGCATGTAACTTTTGCTAAAATTGCAGTTCTTTTGCTTTGTTTCTAATAAGAACAGCAACTGACAATAATGTATGTCTAAAAATTCATAATTTTATTGCCATGTTCTTATATTTATTAGTATCTCCAAGTATTGCAAATCTTGGTGTTTGCATTATAATTATATTTAGTGAATGATTTTGTTTCAGTCTGTTTTTCATTTTTGCAATGTGATACTTCTTACCTTTTCATAGGCCAATTTTTTTACAGAAGTGATAAAATATAAATAAGACTTTTAGAATGCATAATTGTACTGAATACCTGAATTATGCATGTGCAGTAGATAACAGTACTCAATTATTTGTTTTGAAATTCATCCATTTTATAAAACAATAAGAAACCCTTAATTTTGTCCTACATGTATTATAGAGCAGTAGCACCAAAGATCATCCTCACTTCTTAAAGCAAAAGCTATATTAATAAACTTTACACTTCTCAAGTGATTGATACCATGTTATTTGCTGCAGATAATATAAAAAGTGATCCAACCTTAAGTAATTTTTTTTCTTTGTTCTCAGAGAACAAATCAAAAGGCCTTCAATGGATAATAGATACAACCATAGCATATCCCAAAGCTGAACCTCTAGATATTCAAACTTGGATCCTTGGATACAGGAAACCAACAGTCACACATGTCCATTACAGGTAAGAACTCTTGGGCTGGGGATGTGGCTCAAGCGGTAGCGCGCTCACCTGGCATGCATGCGGCCCGGGTTCAATCCTCAGCACCACATACAAACAAAGTTGTTGTGTCCACTGAAAACTAAAAAATAAATATTAAAAAATTCTCTCTCTCTCTCCTCTCTCATTCTCTTTAAAAAAAATAAGAACTCTATATTTGTATTCAGTATATATCCAATAGAATGACCTCAGAACAGTGTGAATGTTTTAATATTTAGTTTTTAACCGGACTGTGGAAATAGCTGGCATGGTATGTGTTTACAGGGAATAAAAATTCTACACTGGCTTTTGAATATGGAAAATATCATTTCAAGTACTTATTTTTACTGAGTGACATAAATCTCTAAAAACGATGTTCCAAAGGCACTTTAAATACCCAGTTGCCTGACATTCTTGAGTAAAAGTAACTGAAAGAGCGAACATCAAGTATAAATGTGTAATTACTTGGGTTAGGTAGATATGTATTGATAAGAATGAAATTTGTTTTGAAATCATTAATCCATATAAGAAGTTATGAATGATTAAACTAATTTAATATGATATACATTTTTAATATTTTGGTATGCCAGTGCCATTTGCATAAACAGCAAAAATGTTGAATATTCTGTGCCATCTTCTTGAGATGTTTTAATGTAGATTTTTTTTGGGGAAAGTTTCATGTAAACATGTGAAGGAATTTATATCAAAGCATAGCACTGATAAGGACTGAATATAGTTAATCACTTTATAGTTCATTTAGCTTTACTCTCCTTGTCAGGGACTTCAACCCATGACAGCTAACTTACAAATGTATGAAGGGGTACCAAGGAAAATCACAGTTGCCATAAAGATCCTTCACAATAAGAGGAAAATTGCTCAAATTACATACCCATTGATAATAGGTAGTATTTTTTCATATGTGTAAACCATCAGTATTCTATAAATATCCAGCTGGCTGGGGCTGGGGATGTGGCTCAGGCGGTGGTGCGCTCGCCTGCATGCGTGTGGCTCGGGTTCGATCCTCAGCGCCACATACAGACAAAGATATTGTGTCTGCCAAAAACTGAAAAATAAATATCAAAAATTCTCTTCTCTCTCTCTCTCTCTCTCTCACCTCTCTCTTTAAACAAATAAATAAATAAATAAATATCCAGCTGGGAGGTTTGAAACTTAAACTTTCAACTTAAAATTAAATATTTTTGTTTGGTTTTTGATGTGTACGAGATGACTATGAAATTATAGTTGTTCTAGTGTGTGACTTAATTGCCCAATTAGGAAGTTCATGTGTAATGTAAAAGTATAATTCTTAAGGGCTTTTCTAACTCCATTTCACATATGTTGTACATTTTATTTAAGTTATTGAGCACTTATATACAAGGTGATGTGCTAGGCCCTGGAAGAATTTCTCTAGGAACAGTTTTATTTCATGTAGCCTTCAGTAACTTTTTAAAGTTTATAATCTAACAACAAAGGTCATTGTTAATGCCCAAACTAGCATTATATGGCAGTTGGATATGTGTATTGGATAAAAGAAGATGATATCTTCATTGATATATGTAGATGTCCTAGCAGATCAAACCAAAAAAAAAAACTGAATCAAAGAAAAAAAATTCTATTTTTTGAGCATTATGTTATAGTTGACCCTCTTTTTAGTCAATAAATATAGGAAATTTGGTTTATAAACAATCAAAAAAATGAATGGAATCATGTAGAATCTTAATAATTGAAGAATTGGTCTATTTTTTAGAAAAATTATCAGGAAACAAGAATAGGGCTCTTAAGTCACTTGAAGCAGAGGTTCTTAAGCCTGAGCCTAATGGATGGGCCTCAGATAATTTTTTTAACCAAGTCTGTATGCAAAATTTTTTTGGTTTTATGTATGTTGTGCTTTCTACAGAGAGGATTCACTACTTTAACTTTATTCTCAAAATCATCCATGACCAAAAAAAAAGTTAAGAAACCCTGACCTGGAGAGTAAATCCAAAGTATAGATAGAAGATAGGAACTGTTAGTTTGATATAGAAAAATAATTTATTACCAGATGTAAAAATAATAAAGGAAAGTTCATTGTGTTAGATTAGTAGAGATTCAATTATGGTGTAGAATCATATTCTATCCACTAAAATGCACATTATGCCTGATAATTTATGGGTATATACATACCCTAGGAGTCTTGTTTGGACAGGTGAGGAGATACACTTTCCTTTTCTTCCCAGGAATTTGTAAGACATCATTGTCTGGCTAGAGTTAAGGAAGGGGGATGGACCTGTGTTCCAGTAGGAAAAGGAAAGCAAATGAAAGGGGCAAGACAAAACAGGGGTGTCTGATGTCAGCACAGTACTGAGGTTTTTCAAAAGTTTGTGAAAAGAGACATGGGCCATGTCCTTAGCTCTCAGGAATAAGCTCTATCAACCATAGGCTGACTCTTCATGATTGTTGTAGTCTATCAGGGCACCAATGGAGATGGGAAAAGATATCCTTTCTAGTTCATACTCTGTGTTTGGTTATATTTTTAAAATGTTAATCAAGGTCGAGATGTTTTCAATTAGAGTAAAAGTTTTGAAATGCAACATTAATAATCATATGCATATATATGTATACTTGTGTATGTGTATGTGAATAAATAAGGTTTAGATCTCTTCTCTCTCTTTTTTAAAAATATTTATTTCTTTAGTTTTAGGTGGACACAGTATCTCTATTTCACATTTATGTGGTGCTAAGAATCGAACCCAGTGCCTCACGCACGCTAGGCGAGCACACTACCACTTGAGCCACATCCCCAGCCCTAAATCTCTTCTCTTTTAATGTAAGGAAGTTGGCAGGAAAACTGAATAGTACTGACTGCTTCAACCTAGGAATGGGAGCCCAAAAAGATAAGAAAAGATTGCCTGAAAACCATAATGTTAACTGAAAAACTGCTTTTGCTTGGTGTTATCTTTCTTATCTTCACCTACAGGCAGGTTTTAAAAACATATTTATGCCCTGTATGGCGGCATTATAGCAAGAGCCTGTCTCATAATAGAAAATTTAAAAAGCTGGGCATAGTGGTCCACACCTATAATCCCAGTGACATGAGAGGCTGAGGCAGGAGGATCACAAGATCAAAGCCAGCAATTTAGCAAGGCCCTGAGCAACTAAGCAAGACCCTGTCTCAAAATAAAAAAGGGCTGGGGATGTGGCTCAGTGGTTAAGCGCCCCTTGGTTCAATCCTTGGTACCCAATTTTAGCAATTTAGCAAGGCCCTGAGCAACTAAGCAAGACCCTGGGGATGTGGCTCAGTGGTTAAGCGCCCCTTGGTTCAATCTTTGGTACCCAGTAAACAAACAAACAAAAAATTTATGAATTGATTTTTTTTTTCTGTAATGACATTTTCTCCAAAGCATTATTGTGTTATTCTGTTGTTTGTTTGTTTTTGTATGTGTGTGGGGGGTAATACTAGGGACTGAACCCAGGGGCATGACCACTGAGCCATATCCCCATCCCTATTTTGTATTTTATTTAGAGACAGGGTCTCACTGAGTTGCTTCACTTTTGCTGAGGCTGCTTTGAACTCAGGATCCTTCTATCTCAGCCTCCAGAGCTGCTGGGATTATAGGCATGTGCCTTTGTGCCTGGTTACTATGTTATTCTCAACAACCCCAGCTGACTTTTAAAAAACAACTTAGCAGCCCTCAGTCTTAGAGGGCTTTGGTATAAATGGAGTAGTCAGTACTATTGCTAGTTTTTTAGTCTAATCTTGAGGTGTATGACATATGACGGTCATAAAGTAATTATTCCATTCTATTCAGCCTTGATCAAATCCAGTTTGAAATATATCATGTATTTTAATTTCTCCATTAAAAATGCAATTGGTAGATTATCAAAAGAGGTAAAATATATAAATCCTAGAACTCAAGTACTCCTTAAAAGGAATTCATTTTAGATCAGTGGAAGCAAATTTGGAGATAGCATAATTAAACACAATTCTAAGAAAGTACAAACAGGTTTTTAAAAGTTGAACAATTCATAAGTACTCAATCTGTATTAAATATCTAGATATTTGAGGTGCTTATGTCATACTATAGGTAAATTCCATAGAGAATAGTGACTGTCCTCTCCTGAGTAGTACATTTTGATGCTGCTGAGAACTAAAGAATGTGTTTGGGGTAGCTGGTATACTACAGCATTTCTTACCATCAGAATTCACTTGGGAAATAGGATAGTTGGCATAATTTATTTATTGTTAGTGCTTAATTTTTTATTTCCATAATATATTTATTTGCTCTTCTTGTACATTTTAAGCTACCTAATAATTTCCACTATTTTGTACCTCATTGCAATGAACATAATGTGACTCATGACAACTATATTGACATCTGTGAGTAAAAATGGCATTTTCCCTATAGAGTGACTCCCATCATACTGTGTTAATAAGTTCTTAATTTTTTTTCTCTTTATTTAAACAGGAAGGGAATATCTACACTACCAGAAAGTGCAGCACTTTTTTTTTTTTAATTCTAGATTTTTGTACTGATGTTTAGGAAAAAAAAAATACAAGAATGCAATAGCTTCAAATAGCAGTTTTCTACATTATGTCACTTTTTACTTCTTAGGCTTATGTTGATTTTTAAGATTTCTAAAATCCATGTTATATATAAAATGCTACACAAATACCTAAAATACCACATAGATGAGAAAGTAGCAGCAGATACATAGTGGCAGTTACATAATTGATCCTGTTTTACGAAAAGGTAGTTGTCATTCAAAAGCTGATCTTTTAGGGCAGGTATTTGGAGCTTATTCTTTGGAAGACTTGGGACAAATGATGATTAAGTGCCAAGGCCACTTTGCTAATAACTAAACTCAGTGTATACATGACCAACTTCAGTGAATGAATTATTGTGAGCACCAAATGGTGTACTGGTAAAAAATGTTTTTGACTACAGTGTGCCTTATTTTTATATAAAGTGCAATTATTAAAACATATCAAGTATGTATGAATTACTGATATTCGCTATTACTAAATCAGAATTCCCATATGTCTCAGCCATTTACTATAAAAGATGTCTTTTCTTATTCTTTCATCCCAATATTACATTGTTTAACTAGGGAAGCAGTTTTATATTAGTAGGTATGCAACTACATTATTGAACTTTTTGAAAAGTAAAGGAAGAGCTAAGGCTAAAGTGTGGGAAACATTTGAGAGTATTTCTGTCAAACTAACAGTTTTCTACATTATGTCACTTATTACAGCTTATTACTAGTAGTGAGCACAGCTCACTGCTATTAAGTGGTTAATATAAATATTAAGCATAATTAGATTTTAATTGCAGAGATAGTGTTTAAGGATAAATGCAAAAGTAACTGCTGCTTTAACATAAATATCTCCTGCACTTCAAATTAGGACAGAAAGTGAAAGTTGATTATTTCTTTTGTGCAGAAGTAGCTTATATTTTCAGTTTTAAAAATCTTGAGAAGAAATGTAACCTAAGTGTAGTGGCATAGATTGCTATACAAGCAGAGGTGTTATGTTTATGTCTAATTTGACTAGGGCATGGGTTACTTTGGAGAATGTATTCAGTGTGGGACTTTAGTTCTTGCTTCAGCAGCATATATACTAAAACTGGAATATTTAGGGACTTTGGACAATAACTTATTTTCAATTTGAGGAAGTTAATAAAAAATACATAACTAATTTTTAAAGACAAATATGTTACCTAAAAAGACCAATATCAAGTAATAAAATTGAAACAGCAATGTAAAGACTTCCAACAAAGAAAACTCAGGACCAGATGGATTCTCAGCTGAATTCTACCAAATCTTTAAAGAACTAACACCAGTCTTTCTCAAATTATTCCATGAAATTCAAAGGGAAGAAACAGTATCAAATACATTCTGTGAAGTCAGTATAACCCTGATACCAAAACCAGACAAAGACACATTAAGGAAAGAAAAATATAGGCCAATATCCCTGTATGAACATAGACGTAGAAATCCTTAATATAATATTAGCAAACTGCATTCAAAAACACATCAAGAAGATAATTCAACATTAACAAGTGAGTCTCATCTCAGGGTTGCAAGATTGGTTCAACATAACGCAAATCAATAAATGTAATTGACCACTTAAGTAGAATTCAGGACAAGAATCACATGATCATCTCAATATATTCAGAAAACGGCCTTTGATAAATCCAGCACCCATTCATGTTAAAAGTGCTGGAGAAGCTAGGAATAGAAAGAACTTACCTTACATTATAAAGTTATTTATAACAAACCCAAAGCCAACATCATACTGAATGGAGAAAAACTGAAAGCATTTCATCTAAAATCAGGAACAAGATGTCCCTCCTCTCTTACCGCTTCTATTCAATATAATTTCTCTAAACACTAACCAGAGAAATCAGACAAGAGAAGGAAATTAAAGGGATAAGAAAAGAAGTCGTCAAACTATCACTGTTTGACATATTTACTTAAAGGTTTTTTTTAACAAAAGAAATTTGTTATTTCAAGCCAATCAGATTTTTCAGAACTCAAAGATGATGACTTTGACATAAACATAGGAAAAAGTGACCTCTTATATACTGCTAATAAGATTGTAATCTGTTAGACTACACTTTGAGAACTGTTTTACTACATCCATTAAGGTGAATGTGCACAGACCTTATGATTTAGCAGCTGTACTGCTGGGCACACACACACACTCTACTTTAGTTTGGAGAGTATTGTCAAAATTACATCTGCATAGTGAAAGTAGTTGTCAAAAAGATTTTTTAAAAACCTTATTTATGCCAGTACTTAAAAATAAAGTGTAACATTTATCATAACATTTTATGTCTAAACCTGTGTCTGTTTATGATTGCTATCTATTAATCTAACATTTAGTATAACATTTTATATCAAAATTCAAATCTGTCTATGATTAATATGTCACTTGGTTTTCCCTTCTGCTTTTACTTTTACTACATAAAAATAACAATAAAAAAGTCAAAAGTTTTGGGGGGGGATAATTTCAGAAATAGCCATGCCTCCAAAACATTTTTTATAGAAAATTTCAAACCTAAAAATGAAACCCCATGTACTCATCCCTCTCCTTATCAATTTATGGTTAATGTTGATTCTTCTGTATTATTTCCCAGACCCCACTGAATTATTCTGAATCAAGTCTCAAACATATCATTTCATTTATAAATATTTCATTTTGTATCATCTAAAATGTAAAAACACAAAAGACAATACATGGAAAGACTGTGTTCCTAGAGGAGATGACTCAAAATTATAAATAAATCTATAAATTTAAAATAATTTATATTAAATCAGAATCAGTCAGAATCTAGTATTACTTTTTCAGGAAATTTGACAAAAGGGTTTTAAAATTCATTTGAATGAGTAAAAATAAATGAATAGCTGAAATAGTTTTGTAGTAACATAACATAGTATAAACAGAATTCTCCAGAGGAACAGAACCAATAGGATATACAGAGATATATAGAGAAAGAAATTTATTACTAGCAGAGAAGTTCCACAGTCTTGCAGTCTGCAAGCTGGAAGCCCAGAAAAATCAGTAGTGGTTCCAGTCCAAGTCCAAAAGCCCAAGAACCAAGGGAGCCAATGTTCTAAGTCCTGCTCCAAACCTGAGCAAAGTGTGAAAGCCCCAAACCAGGACATCGATAGTGCGTATAAATCCTGGTCTGAGTATGAAGGCTTGAGAACTAGGAACTGACTCTATACATTCTGATCTGTCAGGAAGCCCAAGAACCAGGCTTAGCTATGAGAGCCCTCACTTATAAAGAATCAAGAGTTGGGCTGGGGTTGTAGCTCAGTGGCAGAGTGCTTGCCTCGCACATGTGAGGCACTGGGTTTGATCCTCAGCACCACATAAAAATAAATAACTAAAAAAAATTTTTAAAAAAACAGAGTATAGCAAACACAGCCAATTTGCTGAGATACTAATAGTGTGTGAATCTTTTTTTTTTTTTTAAGCCATAATGTGACTTGGAGGACTTTATAAATCTGCTGAGTGATTGTGAATAAACACTAGAAATGAAGAGCTCTCTTCCCACCTCTTCCTCCTGGGGTTTACCATGTCTTTTTCACTTTTAAGTCTCTTTAAGGTCTAGGAAAGTGTGCTTGGAATTTTAAAAATATATACTTTTATTTTCTAAATTATTTAGTTGTGTCGGGAATTTTATGCCCCCAAATACAAAATATGTTAGGGTTTAAGTTTTAATTGAATAATGAGTATACTTGACTCTCACTGATGTTTATCTTTAGCTAAAGATCTTTAAAGTCATTGAAACTGATAAATGGAAGAACTACCTAGGTCTTTTTGTCTAACCATTTCATTTAACTTACTCTCAAAAATTGATGGAAAAAAATCCATACTAGAAAAAGAGTGTGTGTGTGTGTGTGTGTGTGTGTGTGTGTGTGTGTGTGTGGCGCGTGCCTGCATAGAAAGAATAATAAAGGCAGGAGAAGGTGGGAAATATTGAGGAAATTTTCAGTTAAATATATATGTGAATTCTTTGTATTATTTTTATAAGTTTTCTGACACTGAAACTACTTTAAAATAAAAAGTTTTAAAAAGTCTATAGACACATGGAAAGTGTAATCGTGATTCTCTTAGACAAATATACCAGTACCATGTTTTGCTTACTGCATGGCTCCCTTCTGTTCACTCAACAAGCATTTGTTAAGCATCTTACAACATCTCAAGGGATACAAAACAAAGATATAATAAATTCCAATTCTGAGCAGTGTCATCTCATTGCTTATATCCTTAAGTGGCTTCTTGGTTAGCTGTAGCTTTGACTGTTGCAAGGTCTGCTCAGGAAGGGAACTCAGTTATCTATCCCTGACTGTGAAGGGAAGCAGTGGCCTTCATGCTGAGTGTTTGCCATCTCCCTATCAACACAGACTTTAAGGCTACTCAAAATTATTTCTTAATATAAGTGTAAGTTGCTACCTTCAGAGTTTTTGGAAATGTCTTCCTTAGTTTTTCCCCTGTATTTAAAGTAGGTAAAAGTTAACATCTCATTTCTATTTTCAGATACCTGAGTGTTTTTTCTTTAAAAAAAAAAAGCCTAATTGTTTCAGTGGAGGATCAGGTCTGAGCAGCTTACCTCAGGATAACGGCTCAAAGTAAAACTTCTGGGAATTGAATGCTGGGAGATATTCTGATATGTTAAACTTTAAAGTGTCTGTTCTTGTCCATTAATCTATTTTTGGTAACAAGCAGTTTGGGAATTTTTGAATTATTATTATTGTACCTACCCTGATAGGGTACTATCAGATTACTGTCAATTCAGTTCAACAAACTTGAGTTCCCAGTAAGGACCAAGCATTGATTTATACATAGGGTACACAAAGATGAGTATAACATAGTCTGATAACAGAAACAGACATGTAAGAAAATAAGTAGAACATAAACTAATAAGTATAATCATGGATTTAGTTATAAAGGACAGAGTTGACACCAAGAAGGAAATTTTAACTGCCAGAGAAGAAAAGGACAGACATGGGAGAGAAGAGAAAATCTTATAAGATAGCCAGATTCTTAGATTCCATAGTAGGAAGTCAATGAATAAATTTTAAATGGAGTAATCTGGAAATGGTGTTATAATAAGCTATATGGAAGTTAACAGCAAAAGAAACAGTTGGAAAGGGTTCTGTCCGGGAAGCAGGGATCTGACAAGGGAAAATATAGTGCTATTATTTTTCATTGTCTATCTTATAGTACACTTTGCCTTTTGAAAACTGTATGCATATATTAATTAGCTAAAAATTTGTTTTAAATTTAATTCTACTTAATAATTTAGGCCAAACTCAAGTGGTAACTTATGAATTTATCATGTGCCATAGATAAGTGAACATGCATATTCCTTCATTTAAACTCACATGACAGTTCTTTAGACTCTATACAACATTTATCATATTCTCATTGCTTATTTTTCTCATCTCTCTGCTAGATTTATTAGCCTTTTGAAAGCAGGAACTGTTTTATCTCAGAATCTCCCTTAGTGCTTGATTCCTTTCATGTAGTTGACATAATTGAATTGAGGTTTAGTCATGTTGTTTGTTGGCTCACATTTTGGTATCTTGGTGGCTTAAAAATTCAAATGTTCTAACTAATATATACAGTGCCATCTGCTAAGCATTATTTTTTTGAAAATGTAATTTCATCTAGTGCTCTTAAATCGGATTCTATGTATTTTGGTAGAATACTCTGTATTTAAGAGCACATTCTAGTTTATTGATAATAAGAATTTTTGTTTCTTAAAAATGATGAGCTGGTTTTTCATTGGGATAGCTATTGTTATTGCAAAGGTTGATTTCTGATATATAGGTTTATTTATTTCAATCCCACAAAAATGGCTCTTATTTGATTCCAAGAAGACTGGTATTTCCTGCATTTGATCCTTTGCCATATTAGGGGATTACTCATTTTAATATTTTAATCTCATGGTAACCAAACAATCAGAGTAATAGAAGTGATTGCTCTTGAGAACAGACATTTGGTCTGCCTTCTGGCTATGTCTTAGTCAAGGGAATATCAAGCTATTCTGGACAGTTGGTAGGGTAGGGTGTCAGTCCATACACAACCAAGCCTTTGATACAATGGCCTATGGAGGCCACTTATCTATACCATAGCAGGAATACAACATGCATAAAGGGAAGTTGTGGAAATAAGATTAGGAAGTTGAGTACAGAATTTGTCAGGTTTGTATTTGTATCCTTTAAGTAACTAAAAGCCCAATTAAAAAAGAGTTATACTTTAACAATCAGGGAAATTATTGACTGGATATCCAAAATAGGACAAGTTCTATGATGGAATTTGCAATGACTCAAGCTCTGCTTTTCTCAGTTTTGCTCTCCTTTCTGTGTCGGTTGCTTGCCTAGCTCATAGCTGGGTAACAGAAATTTGAGACCTCAAACTCCCATGAAAGAACAAAGACAAGAGGAAAAGTAGATTTAGTTTTTCTGGGCAACCTTTCTTCAAATTTTCCCTATAGCCCCTATAGAACTTTTATTATCACCTTGACCCTAACTGGTTATGAGTCCATTCCTACACCCTAATTCCTGTGGCTGAGAGAACTGTGTGTGATCACTAGCTTTGACATGGACTTCTTTTTTTTTTTTTTTTTTTTTTGTACCAGGGGTGCTTAACCACTGAGCCACATCCTCAGCCTTTTTAATATTTTATTTAGAGACAAGGTCTCACTAAGTTGCTTGGGGCCTTGTTAGTTGTTGAGGCTGGCTTTGAACTCATGATCCTCCTGCTTCAGCCCCCTAGTTGCTAGGATTACAGGCATGTGCCGCCACACTCATCTGACATGGACTCTTAATAGGAAGATGCCAGGGCTACTATAGCTTGCTGAGTGAGAGCAGATTTGCAGACATTTGCATTGGGTGCATTTATTTCATTCCTTTTTGAGAGTGGGATTCTGAAGAGTAGTAGGTGAATAGCTTAAAAAGCACTACTTATACTGCAAAGCTGTGTCAAAATAGTATTAAATCATCTAAACATAAAAACTTAATTATGCCATTCACTTAAAAATAAAATCTGATTTTCAGTTTTACTTTTTAGTTTTGAGACAACCTTCTAGTATCAAGATGAAGTGAATTAACCTTTCTAAATTTCCAAATATTTAAGAGAGAGAAGCAATGAAATTTCCTATGTGCAGACCATGCTGGCTAAAAACTGCAGGGCATTATTCTGCTAGGACTCTAACCCTTATATACATTGCTCAGGGGTCATCAGGAGATTTGAATTTAATTTAAAATCGGAATTTGTGGCTCCCACTGTGGCCTTACTCCTAATGGGATTCTTCTTTTCCAGTTGCAATGGTCACACTAATCTCTGTCCTCTTGAATCTTAAACTAGTATGACTGACATGTGTTTTTATGTAAATTCAAGCCTCCCTATGTGGCACTGACTGAATTGTTCTCAAGTGAAAAGATGTTAAAAAAAAAAAAAGGAGAAAATTGCCCATCTTCCAATGCAGACTCTTCTCCAGTGCCTGCCTGCTTTTAGTTCTCCTAAGTGCATTCACTGATTATTTTTTTGTTTTGTCCAAAATTTATAATTGTTGCCCATAATGTCATTACAAGAAGCAGAACTCCTTTCTTGTTTTATTTTAGTGGATAGTAAGAGTTATAAGTTGAGTTATAGCTCAGTCTCAAACTTTGAGAGGAGAGAATAGTTTTTACTCACTTTTCTGGCCTTTTACTTTTAAAATAGGACCACATTTTACAAAAATAATTATGAAAATAGGAACCAGGCCTGGCATAATGGTGCATGCCTATAATCCCAGTCACTCAGGAAGCTGAAGCAAGATGATCACAGGTTCAAAGCCAGCCTCAGCAATTTAGCGAGGCTATAAGCAACCTATTGAGATCCTGTCTCAAACTAAAAAATAAAGGGCCCAGGATGCTGGGCACAGTGGTGCACACCTGTAATCCCAGCAGCTTTGAGAGGCCGAGACAGGTTCAAAGCCAGCCTCAGCAAAAAGCAAGGCGCTAAGCAATTCATTGAGATCCTCTCTTTAATTAAGATATAAAATAGGACTGGGGATGTGGCTCAGTGGTCTACTGCTCTTGAGTTCAATCCTTGGTACCCGCCGCCAAAAAAAAAAAAAAGGAGTGGGGGCTGAGAATGTGGCTTAACAGTTAAGCACTCTTGGGTTCTTGGGTTCAATCCCTAGTATAAAAAAAAAAAAAAAAAAAGGAACCAGAATCGCATTGCAGGACTTAATTATAAGATGCTTATCTTTATGACTCGGAATGTTTTTACTAAATTAAGATTAATATTTAAACTGGGCAAAGGGCCAAACGTCTGTTAATTTCAGCTATTCAGGAGGCTGAGGCAGAAGGATCTCATGTTTGAAACCAACCTGGGCAACTTAACTAGACCCTGTCTCTAAATAAAAAGGGGGACTGGGGATATAGCTCAGGGTTGAATATCCCTGGGTTTAATACCTAATACCAGAAAAAAAAGATAAATATTAAATGAACAAAGAGAACTTATGGATGATCCCCAAGAATACAGACCAAAAATTACATGATCCTATTGAGAAACACTGCTGGCCATCATCTACAACTAAATGAGAATTTTCTGACTTGGTTATTTTTCAGTTTAAAAATCTTCTCATCAAAGGCATTTTTATAATTTTTTAGTGGAATATAAATAGGTATAATCCTTGTAAAGATACTGTAGAGATAACTTTCAAAAATTACTAATGCATTTAACTTTTGAATTTCTCATATATAAATTTACACAGATCATACGGGTAAATTTACACACCTGTGACTGAACATCTGTATGATGTCATTCATTGCCACAATGCTTATAATAATAAAAGATGAAAACTATCCATCAATAGGAAATAAGAGGAATTTATATTATTTAACATGTATCAAGAGGTTACAGTGAAAATTAGAAAATAGTTTTAACAGAATGATTATGCAAATATGATCTCTCAAAACTTTTAGGAGATAGCCGTAAGCAACTTTGTGAGACCCTGTCTTAAAATTAAAAAATTAAAAAGACTATGAATGTAGCTTAGTGGTAAAGTACCTAGGGTCCTATCTCCAGTACCACCCTCCCCCAAAAAAGAAAACAATAAAGTTGTTCATTCTAATCAAGAAAAAAAGAAAAGAGAGAAAACCTACATTACCACTATAAGCAATGAAAAAGGGGGATTCCATCAAATCCTATAATTATTTAAAAGACAATATAAGGATATGGAATTTAACTTTTCCAGAACATAGAAAAAGAAGGGATACTTCCTAGCTTGTTTTAGAGTCCAGCATAATACAGATACCAAAATCTGAACTGAGGACTTTATAAGAAAAATGTACAGACAAACCTCTTATATGATTACAGATACAAAACCAAACCCAGCAATACATGAAAAATACATCATGTTATATAGCAAGAACATACTTTCCAGGAATAAAAGTTTGGTTTAAAATCTAAAATCAATGTAATTTATCTCATTAACAGAATTGAAGGGAAAATTCCATAAGCAGTTCATTAGATGGAAATTTTTTTGATAAAATGCAACTCATAATAAAAATAAAACACTCTCAGCAAACTGGGACTAGAAGTAGATTTCTTTAATATGATTAATGTGTCTACAGAAAAAATCTACAGCAAATATCATGCTTAATTGTGAGCTATTGGATGTTTCTTCCCTAAAAGATTAAGAATGGGGAACAAGGATGCTCATTATCAGTACTTATATTCAACATTGTAGTAAAGGTCCTACCCAGGCCAATATAGCAAGAATAATCGAGTGTACACATAGGACAAGTGTTAGTAAAATTGCCATCAGTTGAATTAATTTGTCTTCCTACCTGAAAATTAAGATTATATAAGGTTCATTGGAGGATACAGACATCTACTCATTCACAGACTTCTGCCCAACTAACCTACACATGTTAATGGCAGATAACTAAGGAGACTTCTTACAGAAGGAGTTGGGGAAAGGCTCTTCACAAAAACTGACTTTCTTTATACTAATCATCTTTATTTCGTATCCATTCAAGTGGAGATGGTGGCTTGAGACAGAAGGAGTGTGGCCTTTTGCAACCAAGTAGTTGAGATATAGCAGGGTAAGGATATATGAGCTTAGCATGGTATGGTAAACATATAACATTTTCCATGGCATTTTGAAATTTTTACCTCCTTGTTTCTGTATCTCTGAGTATATCAGTATTGCTATTAAAAGGGTCTTTAAAGTCTTTGTCAGGGATTCATCTTTTTAATACTTGATAGCAACTATACTTTTACTTTTATATGATTGGCTTGAGGCTGACTTCAGTGTTGCTTTAGTGATAGAGGAAGAGAATGTATATATGGGTGTGTATGTGTATGTGTGTACATGTAATGTGTGGAAAGTCTCATATTATATGAAATAGTCATGGAGTGACAACCCCTCCTAATAAATACTGATCTAGTCTAGCTGTTGCAGCTGTTGCTAAACCCAAAGAAGCACAGTAATGCTTGCCCTGAGGGATCTGGCCACCAGTACTGACATTGTATGAGTGTTTAACCCACACCAAGTACTGTTGTAAGCACTTTGTAAGGTAAATCATTGTACTAGCCCCATTTTACAGTTGAGGTAATTAAGTCGTATCAAGGTTATATGGCTTACTCAAGGACACACAGCTGACAAATGATAGAGTGAGGATTCAATCCCAGGCAGTCTGCAAATCACAATGCCACACTGCCTTCTGGGATTGTTTTAATTGTGTCTAAAAAGCAGACTCTTTAAGTGTCCCCAGGTTCACCCCTACAAATCCTCACTATTTTGTAAAAGGGAATATTAGCCAGGGAGTACTCACTTCATGAACCTTAATCAGAACCTGGTGTGGAGAGGGCAGAGGAGAAATAGAAAATTTCGTTTAAAATGATATTTCGATGACTTAGTGTAGGGGTTTGTTGTTTTGTTTTGGTACTAGAAATTTAACCCAGATGTGCTCTACCACTGAGCTATATCCCCAGCTCATGTGTATTTTTATTTTGAGACAGGATTTTCACTAAGTTGCTGAGGCTGGCCTTGCATTTGTAGTACTCCTGCCTCAGATCCCAAGTTGCTGGGAACCACCCCTGTCCTGAGTGTAAGTCTTAAAAGGGCTAAGAAATACAAGTCTATTGGATACTTTCATATACTGCAAGCAATTCCAATATTTTTAATAAGTTAAGACATTGTTTAATTCATCTTTCTGTTGTTCATCCAGAGTAGCTGCAAGCCCAAACTTGAAGTTTTTAATACCTTAAGATCTCCTATTCCATTTAAATATTCAGTCAACCAAAACAGTTCTATACTATTGCTTTGGAGAAATGTAGTTTTATATTTTGGGAAATAGAAAGATAGTTAAGATTGGGAAAGTCATTTTCTATGCAAATGAAACAATTTGGTTCCTTTTCATTCTTTTACATATTGAAAGCAAAAGTTGAGTCAAAGCTATATGAGTTCTTGAAATTGACTTTAATAGATTTTTCATACCACACTCTTTCCTTCTTTCCTCTCCTCCTTTTCTTGTTCAGTAATGCATAACTTTGGGTGTTAAAATAACCCCCATTTGATATTTTAAAATTTAAGTAGCAAAAGAAAGGAGTCTGATTATAATGTAATTCACAAGTAATGTTCCTTCTGATTTTTTTCCCCAAATTGTGAACTAATGACCTTAGTACATGAACAATTTTTTAAAAGCCTTTGAGGGAGTATAGTTACTCTGTTGTTTTGGAAACCTTTGTATTTATTTGACTGGTCTGAACATTGTGTTCTACTGATTCTACTATGTAAGTTGCTTACTGTTTTTATGATGGAATGCATCATTATAATTTTTAAATCCTTACTAAGTAACTGACAAATTTGGCCAAAACCTGAAATAGCAATCTAGACTCTTTTGAGAAATGGCAAATAGTAGACCCTAGACAAAGAGAAAACAAGCATTTTAGACCTTTCAGAAATAGCTGGAGGGCTTCTAAAAAGAAAATTGAATTCATCTACTTTCATATCTCCCATAAAATGGAGAATGGGAATGTTTATTTTCCCTCTTTCCCCCAATCCCAGTAAAATAACACTCAATGGGTTGTCTTTTTTAAAAATATTTTTTAGTTGTTGATTTTATTTATTTTATTTATTTGTATGTGGTGCTGAGAATTAAACTCAGCATCTCATACATACCAGGCAGGGGTTCTTCCACTGAGCCACTACCCCAGCCCTAAATGGGGTTTTTAAAGATTCAAACCCACAAGGAAGAGAACAGTATTGGAGACAATGTTAACAAACCTTGATAAGTTGGAAAACAGATGAAACAATAAATAACATGACAAAACCCTGAGCCAACTGTGGGAAGCCAGGATCCCACCTGATTTATACTTTAGAACTTCTAAAAGACTGGCAGCATCAATACCCATAGAAGTGAGGTTAAAATGTTGCTAAGCTTGGGCAGACTGGTCAAAATCTGTTTAGAAAGAACTAAAAACCCCTACCCTATATCCCACAGCTGACTGATAATTCTTTCCCTATCCTGGCAAATATGGGAGGATTACTCTAGAGAAATAGAAACCGTGCTGAGGAGCAGCAGCCCTGCTGAGGCAGAGGTCCCAGCATGAAAACAGCATGGTGAAGTAATGTCTGTGTGCCCCACCCCCTCTCTGGCTACAAGAAAGCTTCCCTCTGGAGGCAGGAAATCAGAGGCTCTTTCCCTGGGAAAATGGGTGAGTTCAAGAGGAAAAACAGTTTTATGTGGCCCAGCCAGATGACTATCAGTGAGGCTTATAGCCAGTGGACTCCACTTATATGCTGAGGGCTTTCGGCTAACATCCATAAATGTGAGCAAATAATAGTGAATTACCAGGTAACTAGTGATCCAACCAGCCTGAACTCTGAAAGATAGAGACTGAAACAAACATAAAACATGACTTAGAGAAACAGAGGCAATACTGGAAAGACAGTGGCTGAAAAATCATAATATACATTAGAGTTCATCAATCCTTTTTTCTTCTTTTGTGAATGTTTAAACTTTCCATTACAATTTTGAAAACCTCTCATAACAATAAGATATTGCAACTGTAATAGAATATTCTAAAAAGGAACATAGAACAGTATGAGTTCTAGAAATTAAAAATGCAATAAAAGAAATAAAAACTCAGTAAAATGTTTAGAAATTAAATAAGAAATCTCCCAGAAAGGACAACAAAAGAGATGAAAAAATGGTTTCTAACTCTGAATTGTATGTGTAGCCAAATTATCAATCAAGATTGAAAACTAGGTTAGTGTGAGCTTTCTGTCTCTATAACTAAAAACTTAAGATAATCAACTTCTAAAGAGAAAAGGTTTATTTTGACTGAGAGTTTTAGAGGTTTCAGTTCATGAGTGGTTGACCCTATTGCTTTTGGGCCTTTGACAAGGCAGCACATTATGGTAGAAACATGTGGTGAAGCAAGATAGCTTATTCCTTAGTCAAAGAGCAAAGAGAAAGGAAGGGGAGGAGGTCACCAATGACCTAAAAGTCTTCCAATAGGCCCCACCTCTTAAAGGTTCCACTACCTTCTAGTAGCACCTCCTGGGGACCACGCCTCCAATATATAGGTCTTTGGGGGATATTTAAGATCCAAGCTATAGCAAGACAGAAAAAAAGACATTTGTTGCAAACTTTTAAGATTTCAAGTACCCTTTTTCTAGAAACCACTGGAGAATGTGCTCTATCCAAATGAGAAAAGAAAAACAAGGTATAGAAAATATTGTGTCTATTTTAGGAGTACAGGGCATCATTAGGATGTTAGCAAGAGGACTTTATAGAATGAAAATTGCAGGCATCAAGTCCTGAGTGTGTGTAAAGTCTTTAAATAAAATTTTACTTGAATAGTCCTGCATATCTATGTGTACATTGTCTCTGACTGTTTTCATATCACAAGACAAAATTGAGCAGATATGACAGAGACCAAATTACCAACAAAGCCTAGAAGTTTTTGTTGTTTTTTTTTTTGAAATAGAGATTGAACCTAGGGGCACTTAACTACTGGGCCACATCCCTAGCTCTTTTTATTTCTTATTTTGAGACAGGGTCTTGCTAAGTTGCTTAGGCCCGTGCTCATTTGCTGAGGTTGGCTTCAGCCTCTAGAATCACTGGGATTACAAGCATGAGCCACCACGTCCAGCAAGCCTAGAGAGTATTTTCTTTTTAGTCTTCTTAGAAAAAGTTGTGGACCCAAACTAGAGAACTGATTCTAGACAATTGTCTGGGAGCTTGTGGTTGAATTAGTTGTCTGTACATAGAAAATTACATAAATAAAAAATAATGTAATTGCTTAATCCAGGGAAAATAAAAATGGGCAAGGAAGGAATAGAGGCCATAATTCACTACATGATTTGACTATAAATGTTTGATTATAATACAGAACCTAAATTTTACGTTAAATATCTCATTGAATTTACTGCATAGTTGATAAGGATGATGGAAAGGATGCACATGTGTGGTGAGAATAGGAAGAAACTTGATCATCTTCTGTTGGCAGGAAGTTAGTAGATAAGATCTAACACTAAAGAATAAATATAGTGATAAATACCAAGTTAATTGGCAAAAGAGGTGAATAGTGTTCTAGTAGCCATTTCCAATCAATGAAAGTGCCTACTCATGAAACCATTATTATGGTGTAATTACTGAAAAGCCACCAAATTTGGGCAGATTCAATCTGGTTGTTTGACTTTCCTGCCAAAGGACATTGCTAAAATGTATCATGATGCCTAGTACTTAGTGAAATGACTGAGCATATTCTGCTTAGCTGCATTTTAAAAGTTCATCTGTTCTACATACTGCTCCCACCTGGAAATATAAAGACATAATTATTCTCAGTAATAATTTCTAAGTTAGGACAATATAAAAGTATGTTTTCAGCCTCTAGAACTGGACCTAACACATGATAGGCTAGTGAATGTTTGAATAAATACATAAGTGAACTATAATGAACAACAACTTCAAAAGTCAAAAGGCCTGGGGCTGGGGTTGTGGCTCAGAGGTAGAACATTTGCCTGGCATGCATGAGGTGCTAGGTTCAATCCTCAGCACCACATAAAAACAAAATAAAATAAAGATATTGTGTCCACCTATAACTAAAAAATAAATGTTAAAAAAAAAAAAGCCAAAAGGCTTTGAGAAGTTCAAACCAACCCTTAGAAAGCAATGATGGAGCCAGGCATGGTGCACACACCTGTAATCCCAGTGGCTTGGAAGGCAGAGGCAGGAGGATCACAAGTTCAAAGTCAGCCTCAGCAAAAGTGGGGTGTTAAGCAACTCAGTGAGACCCTGTCCCTAAATAAAATACAAATATATATATATATGGCTGGGGATCAGTGGTCAAGTGCCCCTGCTATCCTCTTCCCCCCCCCAAAAAAAAAGCAAAGATATTTTCTATAAATTTATTCAGTTTTTCATTACTAAAGCTAAATTGTGGTTCTAAATGATTTTCACTTTTGAATTAAAGAAGTTTGTCCCTTTTCTTCCTAACCCTTGATAGGATCTTTCCAGTTAAAGATGTACCCCTGGAGACTGATGACCTTGCCAATTGGCTTTATCAACGCTTTATTGAAAAAGAGGACCTCTTATCACATTTTTATAAAACAGGTACACAGTGTTTTCTATTATATACATTTATGAAATTACCAGAAATCTTAAAGGTAGGCTTTAGGGAAGATAGCCATTTTTCAAATCTTTAAATTCCCTAAAGTAATCAAAGTATTTCTGTATTTAAGATATGTCAGCTTATAATTTTTTATAAAGACAAATTTATGATAAGTTTGCTCTGAATTAGCTTGTGGGCAAAGGCAATGAGTATGATTTCACACAAAGGAGAGAGATTCAGTGAACAACTGTGATCATACATGTATAATCATATGGGGCATTTTATAAATGAGACAGAGAGAATGTGTGTGTGTGTGTGTGTGTGTGTGTGTGTGTGTGTGTGTGTGTGTGTGTGTGTTGGAGTGGGGGGCTGGGGATCAAATCCAGAACCTTACATATGATAGGCAGGTGCTCTTAACACTGAGCAACATCCCCAACCCTACATGGTGGCATGTTTTATGAAGTAGCAAATAGCATAGAGTTTTGGCATTTCATCATATAATCTCATTGTAGCTATTCGAGGTCATTTTTAACTGCGTTTTAGTGGCTTATTCTTTACATGAAAGGATAACATTCATTTTTTAAGTTTTCATAAATTAAAAACTTAAACATTTCTTTTCCTCTTAAGAATAAAAGACTTAAGTAGTCTAAGTTTCTTTCTAAATATTCTCTGCACCCTATAAAAAACTATAGTGCAGTGAAAAAAAAAAATAGGAGGAGGGAAGAAGAAGGCAGAAAAAAGGAAGTTAGGAAAGAAGGAAATTACTATTAGTAGAATACCCACCCAGCCCCAGTACTACCAAAATGCTTTATGAATTGCTATGTTGTAGGCCTATTTTCTAGCTCCTTTATAGGGAGAAAAAGGTAAACAGAAAGTTGTTCTTGACCTGAGAATGGCCTTGGTGTTTTAGTTTAACAGAAAGCTGAGAAGGTATGGGTGATAAGAGACTACCAAGATCTCTGCTTTCTCAACCTCAATTTCTTGCCTTCATATATTTGGCCTAAATTATAGTAACAATAGTAGAGGCCTCTTTTTAAGAAAACTATTTGCATATTAGACCTTGAAACTTGAAAGTACACTCTGTAAATTGCTTGTGAGCAGCAAATCCTCTCTTGAATCAGCTTACCCTGGGAGATTATCAGCAAGGACAAAGATTGTTTGAATGCTGAAGAGTGTTAAAGATGACCTTAGGTAAAATTGATCTGGCTTTCCAGAAAAGAATTTAGAGGCATCTGTTTGCTTTGTATTTTTCCTTTTTATTATTAAGACATATTTCATAAAGCCTACTGCCTTTTAAAAATATTATTGGTGTTATATAATCACTTTTTGTGGCAAAAAAAATTATTTTCAAATGGATTAGTGGTGTCGGTTTCACAGATCCTGTGTCCCAGCCACTATGGAAATGTCTCCAGATAAGGGGAAAAAGCTACCAGAATAACTATTCTCATACAAATTTTACTCCTATGGAAGACAAACAGTAAAAGTCTATAGATAGAGAAAAGGACAGATGAGCCCATTACAGATTAGGGAAAATTTTAGGAAGGAAATAAACCTGTGAGTGACAAGGGCCAGGAGTGGCATTTTTTTTTTTTTCCTGATATGGGAAGGATTCACTGAGGAGGGGCATTCCAGCAGAGAGAATAAAGGCAAAGGCTGGAATGAGGAAGAACCTAGTGGCTTGGAAATTGTATTTCAAATGAGATCTCTTTTCAGGAACAATGGAAAGTTATAGAAGGCTTTCAAAAAACAAACAAACAAAAAGACCCCATGAGTCTCATTAAATTAATATTCAACTTTTATTGTAGGAGACCTGCCTTTGCAGTAAACAATATTTCTGTCTTGTCTTTCAGGAGCCTTTCCACCTGTCAAGGGTCAGAAGGAAGCTGTTTCCAGGGAGATGAACCTCAGCAACACGTGGTTATTTCTTATATACTCTTTTGCAGTGTTGTCAGCCTGTATGTGGTACAACATCATTGAGTATTTTTACCATTGCCTATTTTAGGAATTGACTTGGACTTGTCAAGGTCACCATAGGAGTTCAGACTTTCATGAGTGTGCATTATTTTACATGTGCAAATCAGAATATATAAAAGAAGCGAAGGAAATTCAGTGGATGAATTAATATTTATCCCCCTTTGGGATATTTTAAAACTCTATTAAAATGAGGATCAGTAATATAATGACCTGCTGATATATTTTAAGAACTTTTCATGTTTTAAAGAGATACATTCTACCACATATAGGCAAACATCACATTTGGAGAAGAGGAAATCATAAAAATCATCCTGAAAGACTGTCTGAAAGAAACTGTTGCCACAGGATCTACCTGGTCATTTAGTTCAAGCTCAGAATTACACCTCTCCTAGCTAGCAGTCCCTATTAGAGCAGTGCGCCACAGTGCCCACATCTCCACCCATTTGGGCTGTGGTTCTAGTAGCCATGAGGGGAGGGAGCTGGAGGCACCTCCCAAAGAGTGTTTTCCCTGTTGCTTGAGGTAACAAACTTCAGTCCTTAGCACCTGACCAGGTGCAGTGTTGATATTCTCTGTGGGGAGGAACCAGTGTCCACTGAACACCCCCTGGCATAGGCTCTGATTTTATGAAGGCTAGCTCAGTCCAGCACCGTGTTTACATGCGCTAGTGCTTTCCTTTCCACCAGGGTAGGGTGGGGTGGGGGCAGCACCCTGTTTCTCTTTTTGTATAGAAGGCATACTATAGATTGACAATTGTATTTTACAAAATGCACTTTTACCAGATGCCAATATAACAAATGATAGTAACATAGCCTGAAGACAAAAGTAAGCCTCGTCAGTGAGTCGGCTTCCCCAGGGGCTCTCCTGTCTCTGCAGTTTTGCCCGCAGCTGCTGTCCAGCACCACCCTGCATTGGGCATCTCCCTGACAGGGTGACCCTATTTGTAACTAGAGGCTCCCTGCACCCCTCTTTGACATAGTATCACTAAATGCATTTGGGGATGGATGAACAAATTAACATAAAACATTTAGATGATAAATTTAAGGGAAAATAGACTAGTTCATTAGGAAAACAAGAGCTAGAGCCAGACATTGGCTTCTACTGGTGACTGGTTCTCAAGTGGCTCCCCTCCATATCTGTATAGACAGCAGTGTGTTCCAGCATTATATCAAGGAGCTGCCCCTCTCAGGGTTGGTGTAACCAGGAGAGGCCTGCACAAAAGGCTTCCCAGTCTCTTCCAATTGCTTTTGAAGAGGGTAACATCAAGTTTCTGTTATTTCTAGAAAACTTTTTTTTTCCTTTTGGTCAATATGTTTATGTGATGTACCTCACAGGAGAACCAAACTCTTCTCAAAAAAATGCTGGCCCTACATCAGTGTTGAAATAGAGAATGTTTTCAGTTTAGGGTTGTAAGATTAAGATCTAATAAGTCCGTGGTAGTTTTCTGTGATTTGAGCACTATAGACTCCCCTGTTGTCACAAATTACAAAAATAACAATTCTGAAAAGTAAGCTGTAAAATAAAAATAAAGGCTAATGTTTCTGTTTTCCAGTGAACCAAAAAAAAGATGTGAATTTTCCCACAGTTGTGTGGGAAAGATAAAGCAACACCAAATAAAAGCCCACAGCAGCTTCATCTTTAGGATAACTCAATATATGTGAAGGGAAAGGATGCATTAACTGAAATACCTCATTGAATATTATATTATACTATTAAAGTGCAGAAAACAGTTTTGATATGTTTGGTTTGGTAACAATTGTTATAAAATGCAATTTTCTTGAAACTGAAGCATTTCATTATGTGTTCTACAGTGACAATGAGTAAGTGAGACCAGTCTCACTTGTAAGGTGTCAGTGATGATAGGAAGCCAAAGAGAAGCTCAGTGATGCTTCTGGTTGAGATCCAGCAAACATTACTTAATTACAAGATGAAATGAATTGTTCATTTGAGATATTAGCCATCTGGGGAGAGGTTGCTCACTCTTAAAAAATAGTTATGCATAGTCCTAGCTTGTAGACCTTTCCCTCATTGCAAAGCAAGTCACAGGGTAGAGTGAACAGTTCTCCTATTTTTTTAAAAAAAAAATGTATACATAAATGTGGCTTAGAGCCATTTTTGACATCGCTGTGCTCCAAAGGAACGTGACACTGTTAAATTTACTGTACACATTAAACTTTCCTGTAAGATGCTTTATTTTTCAAGTGCAGTATCATTTCCACAGTCTTTATAGATGTGAGTTAATTTTTGAAAATTGATCCATGAGTTGTAAATAGATGTGTATTTGATCTGCCCTGCCCCTCTTTGATTCTTTCTAATATGTTCTTTCTCTTCCGTTTGCAAATGTATTTGTTTGAGAGCCTTGATAGTGCTTTCCTTGTCAGTAACTGGAGTTCACCTGCTGTACTAGGAAATATAAAGAGAAAAATCAGTGTTCTTCTATGGCAATCTGGGGAAGCAGCAATATGCCACTATACAGAGCTGAATAAAAATTCGTATTTGAACTTTCTTTGTAAAGTGAGATGAAAGGAGGTCATGTATTTTGTCAAGGGGAAAGAAAACAAAACTATGCCAGTGTTATACCAGTGGTTCTTTAGAATCTCAGCACTTCTTGGTCTCAGCTGGACTGCCTAGATTCCCACAGGAGATAGAGTTGAGAAGCTCACTGTTGGGATCCTGGCATCACCAAGAAACAGTGATAGAGCATCTGCTTGGCCACAAGCAGATTCCGTGACTGCAAAAAGTGACCAAGCCAGCTAGTCACTCTTAACTTCAGAAACAATTATCGGTGATGAAATATACACATGATAGATGGACTTAAAAGCAATAGAGGGTAAAGAAAAATTACAGAGTAGAAAATGATGTTTTGGAGGAGCAAACTAGTTGGTTGAGAATTTAAACAGAAGATTTTTTTTTTAAAAAAAGATAGCTGAGTTCAAACCTGTCATATCATTAAGTAGTTTTTGGTTTTTGATATTCAACCAATCCTTAATTTTTCACAGTAAAGGAACTAAAGGTTACTGGAAAATTAATTACTGGATACTTAATCCAGTTATAAGTCATAAGGAAGCCAAAAATCTTATTCCTGAAGGAGTTTGAAGTTTTACTTTTCATCAAACTCTTTTTTCCTTCTAGGGATGCTTGCTAATTTAAAAAAAATGATTTGAATTGTTTATTAGCTTTTTCTTGCCTGTGTATGTAGGACTGTTAATGAGTAGTGAAATAACATGGAAAGACAGAGAGCTATGAGGAAGAGGAAACTCCAAAGCCTGAATGGGCTGGAAAAGGCATCCCTGATTATCAAGAATAGGTTGTACTGATATTGTTATCAGCCTTTTTATCAAAATGAAATCTTACATCACCCAGTGTAAGCTTCAGAACATCATCCTAGTGTTGCTGCCATCTGCTGATGCTGAGGATGGCCCTTCATTCTTTGTTCATGTTGCTTACTTCTTGTGGATTTGTCTTAGTAGTGTTTTTTGACAATCACTTCTCTGAAGACTCTTCTAAACTAGTTGGTCCTGGTTATAATCATAGAATGTAGTCTTTAATCATGGGTAGTCTTCTTAGTATTCTTTTTTATATTTAAAAAGGAAATGTTTTATTTGCACTACTGAATAGGAAGAGTTAACTGTTTTCTTTGTTCTTTTTCTGAAGTCACTACATAGGACTTCACTCCAGAGTTACCATTGAGTGTGCTCAGCTCTAGTCCACAAAGGATGGATAAAAATGGTTTGTTTAAAATATTTATATTTTTTTCCTTTTTTTTTTTTTTTTTGCCCTGCAGAGCTATGAGCTTTACATGTGTTAACATGCCAGGCAAAGTCAAAAAGGAGCACAGGGCAGCAGGTATACTAGTTCATTTTATAAGGGGTAGAGACTAAGATGTTTGGGACCAAAACACCTACGTTGTGAAATTCTGTATCACAGAAGAGCCAGTGTACTCTGGAACAGTTATTGCTTGGTGCTTTGTTGTAATCATTTTGCACCAGTCCCCAACAACTAGGAACTGGGCCCTAGGAAAATGCTGGAGGTGCTGATCTGTTGGGGGAAGGTGACTGTAGCCATATAGAAGATTAAATATGGGTTTTTCTGTAAAATGTTCATCTGAGGATTTTTACATTTAATATTTTTAAGACAGTTTAAAGAGCAAAACATATTAAGTGTATTCTAATTGCAAAGTATGCACACATTTTGAATGGCTTTATTTTTATTGTGTAAAACTGTTGGACACATGACTGTGATGCACAAATTCTTTACATGTAAAGAGTCTATGCATTTTACAGTAACTTATTTTATGATTGGGTAATGAGACAGTTATACATTAAACTGCCATTATTTTTGTTAATTGCTTTCATTTTCTTTACAGTTATTACAAAGTTGTATTTATTTTATACAGATGGATTTTCATTTTCCTGATGCTGTAATGTTTACTTCAACTTGTTTGACCTTTCTTTGTATATCTGCATGTTGTAATGTATGAAAAGAATGAATGTAAAGGCTGTGGCAACTGTAATTAATTTTTGTAAAGGGCTGGTCACACATGGATCTGGTTTATGAATGCATTCGGGATGATTTTAATAACCAGGTTGCATTTTCAGAAATTTAGACATGAACACCAAAAGAAGCATTTTCTTAGCAAAAATTAATAGCTGGTTCTATTTTTTTTTTAACCTAGAGAAAATAAAGTTGATTTTTTCCAAGTACAGTGCTTTAATTCTTAGCAGTGGGGATGGTCTGTGTCATACTGGAGCTCTTTGGGCATTAATACCTGTAGGCCTGTGCTTAGGGCCCCTCCTGCAGTAGCATGCTGAGAAGAGCAGGCTGAAACATCCAGTGAGAAAACTCTGAACCTCCTTCCCTGGGTCATAGGGTCTAACCTCTCCTCTTCATTCTCCTGGTGTGCCAATAAGTGTTTAAAGGTCCTATCTCAGAAAAAAATATATATTCATATATGTTACACAAAATTGTTATAAATTTTCCTGATAGCAAGGATGTGTGACACAAAAAAATAAATAAATAAAATATCAACATTGTATATAAACTTCACATAGCCAGTTGATTCTCACAAGATTCTTAGTTGCTTTTTTCTGAACCCTTTAGCCAACCTACAATTGCATTTCAACATGAGTTTAATTATGGTATTATATCCTACTCCACTTGCTCATCTCCCAGGAAATTTACTGTCATTCAATCTAGGATGTGATCTACTCTTAAATTCTTTCTTACCCATAATACAAGACAATTTTTTAGCTTTAGCACTAATTGTAAGTTTATATAATTTTAATAACAATTGTTTAAGAACTGCTGGCAAAACCCTGAAATTTAATGATTGGCCCTTGGGAGCCAGTTGTAGATGTCACCAGCACACCATTGCCCTGTTCTTTTTGTTTCATTTTGTTTTAACTATTAATGTTGAATAAACTTCTTCCAGTTAATTTGCTCACTGTTCTGAGAAAATTTCTATTATTGACCCTAGCAGGGGATTGAAGGGTAGGAAAAGCATTAAGATCAGTCCTACCACATGAGCTTTAGATTTTGAGGAATCTGACAAAAGCAAACTTTGCCTGAAGTACAGGGGAAGTATATAGTTCTCAATTCGGTTTTATGCTTTCATTTCTTGAAGTAAAGTAATTGTGGTATAGGCATCTCTAAGATTTTATTTTAAGCATATAAAACCTCAGTTGTTCAGTTCCTTGTAGAATATGTTTGATCCGACTGAAAATTTTAAATGTTTTAAAATATTTTGCACAATCTACCAAATAAGTTCAATAGTTACAGTTCAGTCTACCTCTTTTTTCTGGCTGGATTTAGGCTACTGTTTTGGTGAGGTTCTAATTTCTTTTCCCCCAGATGTATTTTATGTAGAAGACAGAACAGATTGGGGGCAGAGGTGGAATGCAAATTTGAAGCACCCAGAGATCTATCGCTGACCAGCCCTATTCCTCATGAGTTGGGGGGGGGGGGTTGTTTGTAATACCCACTTAATATGAAAATGTTCGTTTTTAAAATGTTTCTTCCTGCTGAAAAAATGTATTTTTAAATGGAAAAACAGAATCCTCTTTTGGCTCTAAGAAGTCAGCTGTGTGAACAGGCGTGACCATATCATAACATGCTGATATGATAGAAATCAATAAATTTTTACCTCTCAGGATTTGGTAACATTGTTCTTAAACTTGTATAGGCTTGAGGGGGAAAAAAAAGAAAAACCTAAGTCTCTACAGTTTCTGTCAAATGGAAACAGAAATAAGAATGGAACTTGGGAGGAGGGTGGGATGACCACTGGAAATGAGGCAGGCCCCTTTCATAATCGGAATACTCTTAATTAGGTATGATTAAACCTGTTGTGCATAGGGAAAGACAAGACAGTGTTTTCTGCTAGAAAGCATGGACCATATTGCGGGGTGCAGAGCTGGTCTCAGAATACTTTTTGCCTTTTAGGTGTCAGACTCAGTGGAGCTGGAGATGAGGCTCCCACTCATTACTCACCTCAGGTGGAAGAGGACTCAGCCATACTTGTGATTATAGCAGCTTAGCAGTATCATTGATAAAACATAAGGCTGAGCTACTGCCCCTAAAATATCAATGGTTGCATCTTCATCACTTAGTTTCATTTTTTTATGCAAAAAACTCCTGGAAGTCTATCTGCAGTTTTCTATGGATCTACACTCAGCTGATGGACAGTTGAGGGAAAAGAAAGTAGATACTTGGAATGAAAGGGAGAGATCAGAAGAGCTTGAAGTGCCTGGAAGAAGAACCCAGAAGTGTTAAAAGACAAAGGGAAGGCCAGAAACTGCTGTCCACAAACAGATGCATAATAGAGATTTTCAAGGAGTATTCAAACTCATGGTTGTCAAGAATATCAACTTCCATGTGAACTCTTAAGCGTGCCATTCCTGAACATTACTCATCTGTGAGAATCCTCCCATTTCAGATAACTGCCCCCCATTTATAGGAGAAAGGCGTACCTCCCAGCCATTCAGCAGTTCCCTCCAGGATGCCCAACAAAGGAACAATTCAAAATATCGATGACACAAATGATCCTTTAAACCAAGGCATCAGTAGGCCACAATAGAACTTTTTGTCATTCCCCGATTTGTACACATTCTAGTAAGGACAAAGGATGGCATTAGAAATGGGGCATGTGGGCCTGTATTGGATGTGTTGAATTTTGATAGCTTTAGTGTGAGGCAATGAGAACAAGGATAGCTTGGAGCTCCCAAAAGCATAAAAGCAGAAACTACCAAGACTTCTTAGGACATTGGGCCAAGACTGGCATGGTGACACTTTGATATTTTCAGTGTTGCATTTCTTTGGTCACAGGGTCAGTCTGATTCAGTTTGGGAGAGTCTAGGAAAGGAGAAAGGACATAAATACCCAGAAGCCTGGTTCATTGGGTGCCATCTTTGAAGATCAGCTACCACAACAAAGCATTCCTTAGCTTAGAATAAAGACCACCAGTTAGGTCTAGAAGTTTCTGTGCTCTGGTCAGTTTGCCCATAATTTCCATTAAATGAAAATGTTGAGTTTCAAAATACTTTAAGAAGATTAAATCTGTTGTACCATTACTCAATCAAAGGACACCTATCTAAGAGAGGTTTTGTTTGAGAGTAATCTTTATTTTTTACACTGATTGATGCATGGCTCATTGGTCTTTGAGATTTTGGAATTAGTAAACTTCAGAAATCGCCTTGTTTTTAGAATGGCACATTTCATTCTGGTGCAGTTTTGATCAACTGCTGGTAGCATCGAATGGCATGGATAATTGATAGAATTGTGAAGACTAGAAACAGCATTTCTCATTCAAATGTTTACCCTAAACAGCAGATTTGCCTCACTTCAGGTTTCTGTTTTTAGTAAATAACAATTAAATGACAAGGACTAAGTATACTTGTTAAGGGGTGATGAATCTAAAAACTTCTTTAATGTCCTCTTCCTCAATTTTAAAAGTAAACATAATAGTCCCCAAACCCTAAAGGATAATTTTTTTATGTTTGCCCTCAGCTGTTGCAGAGATACAGTTACCCATTTAAAAAAAAAAAAGTCTAAATCATGATTTATCATGATTTTTATCTTTTTGAATGTGGAAGTGAAATGCATTTTGTTTTTTACTTTGCCTGGTGCAGTACAAGATAAAAAGAATGCCTTCGTTTCAGACTAAAGGGAATAAAGATTTCAATCTCAGAACAGTTCCTTTTATTTCTGATTTCCAGGTATAAGACTGGAAGTGGTTAATAAATTCTAGGTCATATTGCATCTAGGGCTGGAGTGTCTTATTACGACACCATTCAATTCAAGGTCTTATCTAAGCACAAGCCCAGAGAAGAGCAGCAGAACCACTTCCCAAGCCCTTTTTATTTTTTATTTTGAGATAGGGTCTCACTAAGTTAGAGCTCTGAGGTTGGAGAGGCAGTTAGGAAGGTGAGAAGAGAGCATAAAGAGGAAATAGGATCTGCTAGACAGAAGACATTACATAGTCTTAATAGAGACCTATTTTTGCTTCGGAGACATGATGTCACTGGTGAAGACCTTGAAAAAATTATCAAAAAGGAAGGAAATGTAATTTCTAGTGTTTGGGAGCTATCCACCAGATGATGGTTCTCTATGCATAATTCATAAGATCCTAAATATAAAACTGCATTGAAAACATCCTAAAGCTTCAGGAAGGTGAAAGTAATATTGAACTGTTTTCTCTTTCTAGTTGCATAAGTCTCCAAAGTTTATATCTCAAGAATTGACATTTTATCTTCCAGTGTAAGTGCTCAGTTTCACTTCTTAGGAAGTGGGGTATCAGAGGAAAGGGGCAGATCAGAATAAAATATTGTTTATGGTTGTCAAAGTATCATGGTAGACTACAGAAGAATCTGAGGCAGAGCTGGGTCTGCAGATGAGCTGAGTGGTAGGAAGAAAGAGGTGCTGAGAACCTCGAAGAGCCTGTGATTTCCCCAGCCTGATGCTCAGCAAGTTGCCAGCCCACCATTCACAGAATACCTAAAGAGCAACACTAGAAGATGGGGATTCTAGGAGGGAAGATGCAGGGTGAAGTCAGATTATAGAAATGGTGTTTTAGAAGAGATTTGGAACTGCTCAAGCCATTGTGCAGTGGGGAGCTTGCCTTGAACCACCACTCATGGACCCAGAACTTCAGAGAGTGCTGGCCTGAGATCAGGAATAAACTGGAGAAGTATTTGGAGCTGAATAGCCAGAGGGCCTGGTAGGTCCAGAGGCACACAGGCCCGGACTGATTTATTCTCCACTAGGCCTTGAAAAAGGAAGGTCAGGAACAACAGCAGGGCCACCTCTCCAGCCCCACTAGAGGCACATGGACATTCTAGCACATGCAAGAGCCTCTCATTTGTTAGAGGAGGAGTGACAGGCAGTGATGTAGGTACTAAGACTGAAAACCACAGCCAGGAAGGAAGTGAGAGGCTTTGAGCTACTGAGGGTTTGTTCTGGGCTGCGGAAGCAGGAGAGCACTAGGCCTAACCAGCAAATGGGAACAGACAAGCTCAGACCCACACATCTCAGGGCAGTGCGCATGCCTGCTGGGCCCAATGGTGGGTCCACATGATGAGGCTCATTTCACGTAGACAGTCCCCTCAATGGGTGTAGCTAAGATCCTAACCCCACGTGGTCAAACTTCATCGGTTATATCTAAGGCTCTCAGATGGTAGCAAGAAAAAGCCTGGAGGTGGGAGGAACACTCTTCACCCCTGCACCCCACCTAGAAAACAGCAAGCCAAGGACAGCCCTTCCCATGGCTCAGGTCCTGGGACCTGAAGTCTCAGTTCCTCACCCCACCCCCACCACCTGCTCAGGTGTCTGCTCTATGAATTGGTGGGGATTGGTGAAGGGTTCAGGTTATTATTTTTATTTTTTGTAGATGGACACAATATCTTTATTTATTTTTATATGGTGCTGAGGATCAAACCCAGTGCCTCACAGTGCGAGGCGAGTGCTCTACCCCTGAGCCCCAGCCCCTGCCCCCCGTTCAGAATATTCTCAATGAATATTTTTCCTCTGATGTGGGAGTGAAGTAAAAGCCACTTGGTTCTAGAAGCTTCTGTGCCTCTCCTTGATTGGTACTTTTTGGTATGTGCTCTGCCCTCTGTCTTCCATGTTGATGAGTATGGTTGTTGGAGCTTCTTCTTATGCTTTTGCTTTGTTTGTGAATTTTCCATGTTTATTCCTTGGGGTACTAGGAGAGGGAAGTTCTGGGATCCCGCTTTATTCTGTCGCCTTTAAACTGAGGTCTAATATATTTAAAACATTTGAAATGAATGCTAAAAAGGCTGCTTTGGCTCATACTGTTTTAGGGCTGTTATTCAAACAAAGCATATCTGAAAAACAGACATACCATTGCCTACATTCTGGCTGGGTGCAGTGGTGCATGCCTGTAATCCCAGCAGTTGGGAAGGCTGAGGCAAGAGGATCATGAGTTCAAAGCCAGCCCCAGCAACTTAGTGAAGCCCTAAGCAACTTAGTGAGACATGGGTTGTAGCTCAGTGGTTGAGTACCCTGGGTTCAATCCCCAGTACAAAATAATAATAATAATAATAATAATAATAATAATAATATATGTGTGAATACACACACACACACACACACTGTATATTATATATACACAAATATACATAGCCTAGGGAGGGAAATAATTTTATTACAAAGAATGAGAAGTTTTCTTTGCCCCACCCTATATACACACACCATTTTTGTTGTTGTTTTGTTTTTAATTTGCTGTACTGGGAATTGAACCCAGGGCCTTACACGAGCTAGGTAAGCGGCCTCCCACTGAGCTACATCTTCAGTCCTTTTTTAAAATATTTTTTTCTAGTTGTCAATGGACCTTTATTTTATTTATTTATATGTGATACTGAGAATTGAACCCAGTGCCTCACACATGCTGGGCAAGTGCTCTACACTGAGCCACAATTCCAGCTGCCCCCGCCCAACTCCTTTTTATTTTATTTTGAATCAGGGTCTCCCTAAGTTGCCCAGTCTGGTCTCCAACTGGAGATCCTCCTGCCTCAGCCACCCAAGTAGCTGGAATTACAGGCGTACACCACCCTACTAGGCTATTTCTTTGGACAGGCTGAGAGACTTCCCAGCTGAGCTGAGATTTCGATTGCTGCTAGAAGGAAGGGCAAAGGCTGAGTGGGGAGAGTAATGCTGCTCATGTGGTTTTGATAATTTCCTCAATTTCCACTCCTTAGAAAATGCTCTACACAGAGGCGAGGGCAGTGAGCCTCCAGGGAGATCCCCCTTGTGAAAGGCTGGGGCCTCAGAACACTTCACAGGAGTGGGGGCAGTTGTGATAAGAGTCACAACGAAACAGGAGCTCTCTTGTCATGAGAAGAATTCACAGAAGCTGGGCGAGCCTGTGCCAGGGGTGCTGAGTGGAAAAACCAACTCTGGGGGAGGGAGTGGACCAGCCGGCCCCTAACGCCTGTCCCCCACCAGCTGTTGTCACAAGGACCCTGAAGAGAGCTCCTACTGAACCTTCATTTTCTGTTGTGCTCAGAGGACAGAAAAAAACAGTAAGTTCAGCTTGGCCAGAGGACAGAGTTCACTAACTCTCAGCACTACAGAGCATCGAACCCCTGGGCAGGACCGCCATGTAGTCTGTGCGCTGCACAAACTGAAAATGTGGAGGCCCTGGTTCCGAACAGTAAAATTTCAAGACATCAACAGCAGAGCGTGGAAACCAGGACAGGTCACCCACTCATGAAGACAGCCCTGCTCTCAGGACCACCAAGGACGAAATGAGAGATGGGAAGGAGCCAGGCCTCTGGGGTCCTCACTGTCCTCTCTCTGTCCATCCTCCCAAGGCACTGCACAAAGGGCTCTTAGAAATTAGGAGATAAGAGGAGGGTGAGCTCAACTCAAAGGCCTCCCAGACCGAGGTTCTGAAGGACAGGAGATGGACATTCACCCACCACCTCCCAGTTCTGTGACCCTTCGAGGCTTCTGGGCTGCCCCTGAAATGGATGGAAAATGCTCCCCGTTACCAGAGAAGTCTCCACGCCCCCAAGGAAAAGCCTCAGGTGTGTGCTAGCAGTGGGAAGTGGCCCATGATGAGTGAGTCCCAGGAGACGGGAATCATTCATCACAGTGGTGGCTGGGAAGAGTGAGCCAAGGGAATATGGGTAACGGCACGGACAAGGCCCTCCAGATTCCCTAGGGACCAGCCTCCCAGTAGAAGATGGGGTGGGAGTTGCAAGGTCTGTGGAAAAAAAAAAAAATCTCATTGGCATTGTTCTGTGAATTCCTCTCTCCTTTCCTCCCTCTCCTCCTCTTCTCTCTGACTGCAGTTGTCCATTTTTATCCCTTTACCCCACCCCTGCCCAGTCGCACAATGGAACCGACACTAGAAGTGACCGGAGAGTGGGGCAATGGGGTCGGGCTAGTCAGCTGTCCACAGAGTGTGTTTATTGAATGGATGGAAAGGGGTCAAGGGAGGAGACACAAGCTCTGTCAACAGCACAGATGGCATCAGAGATCAGCTTTGGCAGTGTCAAAGGGCTAGGGGTGGGGTTTGTTCCTAGAGGCCTCCAAGAGAAGGAGACAAAACCTACAGACAGATCCAGAATGAACCTCCTGCTGGCAGGAGAACACTGAAACTCAGTGCCACCTGCTCCTCAGCCTCCTCTACCCAGACCTTGCCTTAGGCTCCACCTGGCTGCTGGCCTGGGACTGTCCTGGGCCTGGTGGGGATGCTCAGAACCTCGGGCCAAGTCCTTCTTTTCCCCCTCAGGCCCTCTTCCTTGGCCACATTTCCTTGAAATCACTTTCCAAGCCCTAGTTGCCTCCCACACTGTTCTGAGAAACTGGTTGGCAATTCATCCAGCATGGAGCCCCTGAAATTTCCAGCAGAGGAACAAGTTTAGGAGTCTTAGTAATCTGCACAGGGGAAGAATCCAGGCTGAGGACATGAGGATCTTAGGGTCTGGCCCAGTTCACCTTCCTTCTAGCTAGATGGCTCACATTTCCTCAGTTTCCACATCTTGAGACAGTGTTCAGCCTGCCACATCTACCTCACAAGGTGGTTGTGAGATAAAATGAAATAACACATGTGAATGGAACTTTTGCAGCCACGGAGTCCTGTGTGGATGTGGTGTGAGGACTTTGCATTGCCGCCATATGTCTGGTTCTGGGCTCACCTCTTGCCACACACAGTGGACTTTGTTATTTGAAACTTCTTAGCTTGGCAAACTCCTGTCTGTTTGGAAACTAGACACAACAGGCCAATTGCAAGTTGTATCAGGGTTGCAGAGACACTCTATTGGGTCAGAACCTGAAATTCTCTTTCCAGGTCCAAGTCTTAGCAGCTCTGTGGCCTGGGGCAAATTCCTCCAGATGGACCCCATGTGACCTAGCTGACAAAAGGGGTTATTAACCTGCCCTGTCTGCCTCCCCAGTTCTCAGGAGGGCCAACTAGATGTGGGTTGGGCTTGTACAAGAGTGAGCTAGATGGTCCCATGCTACGTAAATGTGGGTATTGCTGTTGGACCAATAAGTTTTCTGACTTGATTCGGCCACACGCATCTATTTACCCATCAGGCCTAGTGTGGACTTGAGTGTGGGCAAGATTCCTGAAATATTTTCTGGAATATCTGAGTAAAGGTCAGTACACAAAGATAGAGACTCATCTTACTAGAGAGGTGCTTTGGTTTTGAGGTAAGAAAGAAGAAAGAAAGATACAAAGGAAGAAAAAAAAGGAAGGAAAATGTTGAGAGCCACAGCCAAAGGGGCCCCAGCAAACTTCCAGCTGCCAGCAAACTTCCAGCTGCCGGCTGATGATTGGCTCACAGCGGTCCCAGCAACATCTAGCTGATTGGCTCCTCTGCGGTGATGCTCATTGGGCTGTTTCCCTGCCCTTTCAGACCACGGAGCTGCTCATTGGGGGACTTCTTTGGCTCCGCCCACACGACCCAGCCAATCGGCCTCAAGAGCAGGAGGATTGTGGGAGGTGGAGAGGCTGGGGTGGGGGTGAGAGGCTTGTGGGAAGCCGGTGGTGGCAGTTGGGCTCTGAGGGTTTTTTCCTGAGGAGCTGTTTTGTTTGGCGTTTGTAGTTCTAAAAATAAAGTTAGTTTCTTTTGACAAGTGGCTCCTGAATTGTGCCCAGCCAGACTGCAGCAGGAAAATACTATAGCTATATATCTAAAAGCTCGTGATGGGCTGGGGGTGTGGCTCAGTGGTAGAGTGAGCCTGGGTTCGATCCTCAGCACCACATAAAAATAATAAATAAAAATAAAAATATTGTGTCCATCTACAACTAAAAAAAGAAAAAAAAATTTAAATAATTTTTTTTTAAAAAGCCCCATGATCAGACTTCTTTCCTCAGACCTGTTTTTTCTTCCAGGTCTGTCACTCTCAAGTTTCTGATAAATCTACAAATCTGAGAGTTATTTATTGCTTCACTCGTCTATGAAAAAAAATTGCCTCATTTTTATTAAAGCTTACATGTTATTTTAGTCAGCTTTTGCATTGCTGTGACCGAAAGACCTGACAAGAACAATTTCAGAGGAGGAAAAGTTTATTTGGGAGCTCACGGTTTCACAGGCAGACGACGGGCTCTACTGCTTGGGGCCAGAGGTGAGGCAGAACACCATGGTAGAAAGGTGTGGCAGAGGAAAGCAGCTCAGGACAGGACACCAGGAAGCAGAGAGAGGGAGCTTCGATCACCAAGAACAAAATATATACCCCAAAGACACACCCTTCAATCACCCGTCTTCTCCAGCCACCCTCTACCTGCCTACAGTTACCATCCAGTTAATTGCTATGGAGGATTAATGCACTGATTAGATTAAGGTTCTTATAACTCAATCATTTCACCTCTGAACTTTCTTGCATTATCTCACACATAAGTTTGTCCTCCTCATATCTAAACCATACACATGCACTTTCAGATTAGATAAAAGGAGCCAGGCACAGTGGCACACACCTGTAATCCAGAGACGGAGGCCTGAGGATCACTCATTCAAGGCTAGCCTGAGCAACTAAGTGAGACCCTGTCTCAAAATAAAAAAGACTGGGGATGTAGCTCAGAGATGGAGAGCCCCTGGGTTCATTTCCAGGACCACAAAACAAAACAAAAACAAAACCCCAAAGGAGATATATTTTAAGAAACCTATAACATAAGCACATTTCAAACATTATGTAGATAGAGGGGACAATGTCATCCTGACACCCATGATCTCTGATTGAAGAACTGAGTTCACCAGGGTGACTTCATTTCGGCTGACCTTTCTGTGCCCACCCTTGCAAAATTTCCTTTCCAAGAAGAGCCCTAGGCCTTGAGAATCTTCCCAAGGACCCACATTCTGCTCTGAGAATGGATCTCCTCACTTTTCACTTTCCATTTAAATGCTTCCTCTCTTTGGTAAAACCTGATGCGTCCTTAAATGCTTTTCTGCAATAAGTCAAGAGCCTGCAAGGTCAAGTAGAAATTTCCTCCTCTCTGGAGAGAACTTCTCCAACCCCCTTATGATGACAGTTTGAGTCCCCCAGAGTTCACCTGTTGGAAACAGAACCCCTAATACAGCAGCCTTGGGGACTGGGAGCCTCTGGGGGGGGCGGTGATCAGGTCATCAGGGCACTGCCCTGAGGAATGGATGAATGGGATTGTAGGAGTGGGTTCCTGATGAGAGGATGCATGTGGCCCCTTTTCCTTGTGCCCCTGCTGTCCCTCTCGTGGGCTCTTTTGTCTAGTGCTGTCCTTTTATCACAGGATGATGCAGTAAGAAGGCCCTCACCAGACACAGTCCCTCAATCTTGGAATTGTTTTTGTTTGTTGGTTGGTACCCGGGATTGAACCCAAAGCCTTGTACTTGCTCAGCAAACATTCTACCACTAAGCAACATTCCAGCCTTTTTAGTATTTGTTTATTTATTTTAGTACTGGGGATTATGTAGATAGAGGGAACATAACCCCAGAGCCACATCTCCAGCCCCTTTTTAATTTTTTTTCATTTGTTCTTTTTAATTATACATGACAGTGGAATGTATTTTGACATATCATATGGAGTATAACTTCCCATTTCTGTGGTTGTACATGATGTGGAGTTACACTGGTCGTGTATTCGCATGAACGTAGGAAATTTATGTCTGTTTCATTCTACTGTCTTTTCCATTTCCATTCCTCCTCCTTTCCCCCAATTCTGCCCTGTCCAATCTGGTGAACCCTATCTTATTACCTCCCCATACCCCCCCTATTGTGATACAGCATCCACATTTCAGAGAGAATATTTGGCCTTTGGTTTTTGGGGATTGGCTTATTTCACTTAGCATGATAATCTCCAGTTCCATCCATTTACCAGCAAATACCATAATTTCATTCTTCTTTATGGCTGAGTAATATTCCTTGTGTATATATACCACATTTTCTTTATCCATTCACCTGTTGAAGAGCACCTAGGTTGGTTCCATAGCTTAGCTCCTTTCTGTATTTTATTTAGAGACAGGGTCTTGCTAAGTTGCTTAGGGCCTCACTAAGTTGCTGAGGCTGTCTTGGAACTTGCAATCCTCCTGCTTCAGCCTCTCAAGCCACTGGGATTACAGGGTTATGTGCCACCACACTGGGTTCAATCTTGGAATTGTGAGCCAAATAAATTTTGTTCTTTATAAATTACCCCATTTCATGTATTCTGTTAGAGTAGCACAAAGTGTCTAAGACACAAGGGGTAACAGTGCTATTACCACTGTGTTGGTGGTTGCTGTATGTCCCCCAAATGAAAGAAGATGTCAAGAAGTCATGGGAGGAGTGGCAGAAACCAGAAAGAAGGAGCAAGGCAGAGTCTAAATTGGAGAGCCTGGAAAGAGACAGGGTGGGAGGGTCAGGGTGGGACGCCACGGAAGTGATTGCAGAGGGGTGGGGGGGAGATGAGGCAGCATGTGTGGCAGCGATGTTGACCCCCGTGTCTGACTCACAGGCAGAACCCCAGTTGTGCTCATGGATCAGAAGAGCTCTCTCCCTGCTCATGAACTTTGATTGGCTTAGACATTCTCAGCCAGTGACTAGTTGAGAAGTCACAGCCCTCAATTCAGCCTGGCCCTTAAAATTTGAGGTGGCATCTACTGGCAACTTCTGGGAAAGATTTTCCCCTCCTTCTCCCCATCAGCAGCTTCCCTGGTGCCCTCCTGCACTGGTCACTAAGTACCTGGGCAGGATAGTAGTGGGTTTGCGTTGCTAACCAGCATCCTGGATGGCCCAGACCTTCCTGTTTCAAGTGTTGACATGTGAGGCTGAGCCCTGGAGCAGCTCCAGCCATCTGCTGAGACAAAAGCCAAGAGTAACATAGAAAAGCCGACCCAGAGCCCAGGGAGTGTCCCTCTGCTGAAACCACCTCAGGGTTCCCTCCAGGTCTGTGGGTGTGTGAGACAAAGAACGCCCTCCCAATCCACTGACAGAACCGAGGATAAAATGACATGAACAACTGACACAGAAGGGAACGTCCCAATTTGCACAGCACTTCTGTACCCACTTATCTTAGGTGATGGTCATAGTAGACAAGATAGTGATCTTATCCTCGACAGATGAAGAAACTGGGATTAAAGGATAAATGGCCTCCAAAGTCCCACAGCTAATGGATGGTAGATCTGATACCATAAGTCAGAGCTTGTGACACCTGGTCCAGTGCACTCTCCACTAAACTTTCTTCCCCTTTCTGACTATCTTGAGAGGCCTCCTCTTTTTTTTTTTTTTGATCTAAAATGTCTTTTACCATAATCTGAACTGAAAGGTCTGGACTAGGCAAACAAAATCGTATCACCATCCACAATGGCAATGTGCCAACTGGCAGAGTTCCTGGGTTTTTCTTTTCCCTGTCCCTTAAATCTTTACCATGATGGTCCCATTGTGATATATTTGACAACTTTTCTTAAAAAGCCATGGGCTACATTTTTGTATTGTATCAACTTATGTCCTGACTCTTTTTGGTTTTACTGGGGTGTCTCCTTTTTCTAACAATTTACTTAACATTTTTTTGGTTTGTTTTTTGTTAATTTTTTGACCCCATATTTCTGCTACAAGGATAACGCAACTCAAACAGATAACTTAAAACAAAGCCGAGGCAAAATGAAACAAAAACGGAACAAAAAAATCGTTCTATCAATTTTTTTTTTTCAGGGCCAAACAACTTTAAACCTTGAGCCAACCATTTTTCCCAGTTTGCCTGAGAAATTTTAGGGATAGGCAGCTTGAAACAAAAACAAAATAAATCAAAACAAGAACACTTTGTTTTTTGAAATGGTCACCCATTCTCTCGCTCTCCCTCAGGGGCGAGCAATTTCACTTACCCCCAAGATTCAGGCGTTCCCCGTACGGGCCACCAATTGCCGCAGTCTGGCTGGGCACAAAATCACGAGCCACTTAAGCAGGAACAAACTTTATTTCCAAAACTCCCGCGAACGCCACACACTCGGCCTTCTCCTGGGACACACCACACCAACTGGGAATCCCTCCTCTGGAAATCCCTCCTACCTCATTTCCCCAACCAATGGGAACTCTCCGGGAATCCCCGCGAGAGCTCCAAAGTAGCAGGCCAAGGCAGACAGCAGGGGTCTAATATCCAATTGAATACACATCTTAACATAACCATTATCATCTCAATGGCTTGCTGGCGGTCACCTTTCAACCAAAAATGCCATGCGTCATTCCTACTCAGCTATGGCTCTCAACACTGGGAGAGACTGAAATCCCTGAAGCTAAACAGAAAGAAACGTGAATAGTTCAGATAGCTAAAATCAAAGGCCAAGGAAAGTTCTCTCTAGTATGCAGGTGCTAACACACAATTGGGGGTGGGGATGGGACTAGAAGTTCATTGGATTCAACTATGGGGTGTGAATGGAAAGGAGGGAGGATGGGAATAGGAAAGACAGGAGAATGAATCAGACAAAACTTTCCTACGTTCATATATGATTACATGACCAGTGGAACTTATGCTCCACGTATATATGATACGTCAAAACCCATGATACAGTGGGTATACTGTCATGTGTATCTAAAAAGAACAAGTCAAAAAATAAAATTAGGGCTGGGGTTGTGGCTCAGTGGTAGAGCGCTTGCCTAGCATGTGTGAGGCACTGGGTTCAATTCTCAGCACTGCATATAAATAAATGAATAAATAAAGTCCATCAATAACTAATAAAAACATTTAAAAATTAAATTAAATTAAAGGACAGACAAGCTCCCTACTTTCCTTCTCAGAGGAGGTTCAGGATCAGGGAGATGGATAAAGAAGAATCATAAACTACTAGTTAGCCTTAGCTGGGAATCAGTCCCAGAGTACAGCTGTGCTCTGGGGACCAGACAGCATGAGAGCAGGAAGGAGGACAGATGATGGAGGTGGCCTGGTCCCACACCTTCCCACCAGGAAGCTCATAGAAGAAGAGCAAGATGAGAAAGTATAAAGCGAAGACTGGCAGTCTTTCCAAATCATGGCGCCAACTGACTTCCTGCAGTGTGCAGGCACACACGGATCTGGGAAGCAAGAAGGGAGGACATGGGTTTCCCCTTCCATGGAGGAAACAAAGAACCCTGGGGAGTTTTGAGGGAATGCAATGAAGGTGTGTGGAAGAACAAGGAAGGGAGTAGCCCTGTGGTCTCTCTGAAGCTGAAGGTCCCGACAGATGTCAGGAGTGGAGAGAAGCTGGACTTTATTATTTTTCTCCTTTCCTCCCTCCCTCCCTCACTTTCTTCCTTTCTTCCCCACCCCCACTTTGGTCACTATGTTCTGAGTCCCTACTACATACTAGGTACTCTGCCAAGTGCTGGGTACAACAAAGAATGTAACCAACAAGGCCTCCCAGGACTTACATGCTGGTCAGGAGAAGCAGAAACCTGCACCCAGTGTGTCTGTTCTCCTCTGGGAGGACATTGTTCCTGTGGCCACCAGCAGCTTGATCTCTCTGCTTTGCCACTAGAATGAGCCTAAGACTGGTGTTGTCGGGCTCAAGTCTACACTGCAAAGAGGCAGCTCTGTTTTTCTCAGCTGCCTCTTTTTTCTCACATGCCCATTTCTGAATCTGTGGAGGTCAGTCAAGGGTGTCCATTGTGGGCCCCACGTGAATTCCTGGGCCTGGGAAGGGGCCCTGTTGGAGCCGGGTGCCTCTGCAGAACACACGAGTGGGAAGGTCCAGAGCCAGTTCTCTAGAAGGTGAGAGAGAAGAGCTGGACAGATACGGACCAAAGTTCCTCTTGCCCTCATTGTTTGCCTGTCTCCCACGTAACGTCCCCATAAGGTATATGTGCAATAACACTTGGATGGTGAAAGGATGCCAGAGGAGGAATTTAAACCTGGGATCCACTCCCACCACCTGGTTACATGACCTTTGCCTCTTTCCCATCTCGTACTCGGTTCCCAATGTATAAAAAGGAATGACAGAACTTATCTTTCTTTCTCCAGAGGCCACTGTGAAGATTAAGTCTAGTGGGTTGAGCAGTGCTCCCTTCCCTGAAGTTCAAGTTTACTCAGAATGTGACCTTACTGGGAAATAGGGTCATTACTTAAGGATCTTCACATGAAGTCACTCTGGGTTCAGGCTGGGCCCTAAATCCAGTGATTGGTGTCCATGTCTTTGTAAGAGGAAGAGAGGGCACTGAGAGACTCAGAGAAAAAAGGGAACTGAAGAGGGAGTTAGAGATGCCAGTGTGTGTCAAGCCAAGGATTATTAGAAATCACCAGAAGTGAGGAGACAGGCATGACTTGGATCCTTCCTTATAATGCTCAGTAGATTTCACCCTTCCTGGTCCCTTGACTTCTGGCCTCCTGATCTGTGAGAATAAATTCCTGTTGTTTTATGTCACCTGCTTTGTAGCAATTTGTTATGGCAGCCCCAGGAGACTTATGCATTGGGTCCAATAAAAAGTGAAAAATACAGAGTGTCTTGGGATAAAGGATGTTATTGTAAGAAGCCCAGTGATTATACAGAACCTATTAAACTCAGTTATTTTGTCTAGTTCAGACTGCTCAGATCTGTCCCCAAAGCTGTTCCCATGGTGTGGTTATTTGAGCCAATGTATTTCCCCTATTGCCTAAACAGGTTCATACTTGTTTTTTGTCATAGGCAACCAAGGAAATCTGAATTATCATCCCAGCAACAAAAGCAAACATCAGCTCACTCTGGCAATCAGGAGTTCAGTAAACAAAGTGAGAAATCATGTTTGGTTTTCTATTTAATGTTTGAGAATAAACTATTTAAGTAAATCGGTATGCTTTTAATCAGGGGATTAACACCAAAGTATTGATGGAGCTCTGTTTTATTCAATGTAAAAGAGCAAAGGTGACATTTAAATACAGTAGTTTCACTTTTTAATGACCCTACTTTGTGGTAGGCAGACTTCTAAGATGGTCTCCAGGGACCCTCACTTCCTGGTACTTACACCTTTGTGAAATCTCTTCCTGTCAATGGAGCCAGTAACTTGTCAAATAGAATACAGCAAAAGTGGTGGAATGTAACTTCTATGATTATGTTACAAAGGACTATAATGTGGAAGCTCTCTCTTGGTGGCTTTGATGAAGCAAACTGCCATATTGGAGAGGCCCATATGGCAAGGAACTGGGGGTCACCTCTGGCTAACAGCCAGCTAGGAACGGAGTCCCTCAGTGTATCAGCCCACAAGGAATTGGATCCTGCCACAAACTACATAAGAGAGCTTAAGGGAATCAGGCCCCAGATGAACCTTGACTGCACCTGGGTAAGAAGACCTGAGACAGAGGATCCAGTGAAGCCATGCCCAGATCCCAGACACATAGAAAGTGGGTAATAAGACATGTTGATTGAGGGCTGGGGATATAGCTCAGTTGGTAGAGTGCTTGCCTTGCTTGTATAAGGCCCTGGGTTCAAACTCCAGCACCACAAAGAAAAAAGAAAAGACATGTTGGTTGAAGCCCCTAAATGCTGGGGTAATCTGTTACTTTGACAGATAACTAATATAACTTAAGTAATAAAAAGTCTTGTATAAAAACTTCCTTTAAAAATCAACATAATAAACAAATAGAAGTAAAGTCAAGGAGTTGCTCTGTGTAACTTCCTTGATGCTGGTGTTAATTAGCTTTGACTGGGACATTCTCAGAATAACTCTCCTCTATAGTTCAAGCCTCAAGAAACAATTTCTAGGGTAGACTTGGAACATGCTCTTTATATGATCAAATGGGTTATAAGTAGTGACATTAGTCATAGAGTCCTGAAGTGTAGAAATTATTTCTTTTTTAAAAATGAAATGCATTGAAGACTACCCCTATCATTTAATTCCATGTGGTTACCCTTTGAAAAAAGAATGGAATGTGTTAAATGCATTAGTGCTCATAAATGTCATTAGTTCCATGTGCTGCAAAGGAAAGATTCTGAGAACATCTTTTCTTTTTTCTGTTTGTGTGTGTGTGTGTGTGTGTGTGTGTGTGTGTGTGGTGCTGGGGTGGAACCAGGGCCTTGCATGTGCTAAGCAATAACTCTACCACTCTAAATCCCTGAGAAAATGTTTTTCTGTTATACACTATTGAGTTCATAGGGTTCAATTTAGTATATCCTTAGAAAAATACTTGAAGGGCCTTATATCAGTACCTGTATCATGGACTACTGTGTGTGTGTCTCTGTGTGTGTGAGTTTGTGCATCTAGTTTGAAAAGTATTTTTACACCTCTGTGTTAGGAATGCAAAACCTCAAGGGATAAAACTCTACCAAGGGCTACTATAGTATGAAAAGTAAAACTCAAACCCACAATTCAGAAAAATCACATGACCATTCACTCTTAAATTAAAACACAGTAACAAAGTATTTCATGTACACATACATGACATACACATACACACTGCAGATTTCAGTTCCATGTTATGTATGGCTAGATAGGTAGAGAGAGGATATAAAGAGTAGAGAAAAAGAACATGAACATTGGAAATTAAGACCGTAAACATTTTCTATTTTTCAGTTATGGGTGTGCTTATATTTATTGGTCTTAGTGGCAGGAAGTGGGGCTCATTTACTCACATATCCAGTGTCTACAGTATTCTGGGGACTATCCCTGCAGTTGGGGTCAGAAATGCCCTGGGATAGCCACAGGGCACATGCACACACAGCATCTGGTGCAGAGCCAGATGCAACACCATTGCAGTGCTCAGTGATGACTGCTAAGAGGGATGTGTGCTATGGAAGCAGAGAAAACCAGGTCGAACCCAACCTGGAATGAAGCACAGAAAACTCCCTGGAAGAGCAGATGCCTTGATTTAAATTAGGAGAGACCAACACAGGGGCAAGCACAGACACAGGCCTGCACTCGAGGCAGTGCCACAAAATAGGGAGAAATGGTTAATTGGGAGGGTCTAGGAAGGACTTGGTTAAGGAAGATGACTCCAAGATGCCCCTAATTTCTGGCATTGGCAGCATGGGTGTACCATTAATTGAAATAAAGTAGAAAGGAAAAGAACAAGTCTATGGGCAAAAATAATTTTTCCCAGATTGTATAAATATCTGACATAATATTTTTCAAAGATTCCCCATAGCTTTCAGGGTAATATTCAAACTCTTGTTTAACACATATGGTCTTGCAAATTCTTTCTTCTCTAGGTTGGTTTCTTGTCTCTCGCCCAAGTTCATCCTTAGATCCAGCTATATAAAACTACTAGTAATTCCCATGCACCATGGCTAGTGCATATGTGGTTCTTTTTGTCTAGAAAGTTCTCTATGATGCACAGCTGTTGTTGTTGTATTCTCAGTGCACCGTGCTTTGCATTACTATTGCTCTAACTCCACGTGGTCCTGGTGGAGTTTTCAATCACAGTGTCTGGCTTCCTGGCTCCAGTGCTGGATAGGAGGTCCAGGCCTGGTCAATCACAGTATCTCATCCTCTAGTCACACTGCTTGGCCCAGGATTGGCACGTGACCCACACTGGGCCAATCAGAGCCCTTCTGTGAAATTTTATATGTGAGGTACTGGGAGAGTTCTTTCTTTCTCCTAGGACTGAAAACCTGAAGTGACATAAGCCTGGAACTGCTTACGGCCATGCTATTTCTGCTCCATAACCTCGGAGGGAGTTTGACTGATGAGGACAGATTGAATCCAGTGCAGAGGCAGAAGCAGCAGAGATGAGTGGGAGGAAAAGATCAGTTCCAAAAATGACTTGCATGAGTCTGAAGCCACTTTCACCTAGTTACCCCAGCTGTGTGGATCTCTGGTTTGCACTGTTTTTTTTTTTTTTTTAAAGACAGAGAGAGAGAATTTTTAACATTCATTTTTTCTTAATTTTCTGCAGACACAACATCTTTGTTGGTATGTGGTGCTGAGGATCGAACCCGGGCCCCACGTATGCCAGGCGAGCGCGCTACTGCTTGAGCCACATCCCCAGCCCTTTTTCTTTCTTTTTTTTTTTTTTATATAACTTAAAATTGAAGGAGTCTCACAGCTGAAAATTTCAATTTCTTCTTATTTCCCTCACATCACTCAAAACTCAGTTCTAGCCTCCCTCCTTCCCTGATCAGTTGCTCCTTCTCTTCCAGTTTGATGCCTTTCCTTGGGCTCCCATAACATCTGGACGTATCTCAGTTGAATCCCTTAGCAATCAAACTGGTAATGGTTGGTTTGCGTCTCTCCTCACCATCAAATCATAAGCTCTTTGACCCTGATTGTTCTCACTTTACAGTGCCATGTCTGCACAGAGAAGGTATTCAAACAATTTTTGATGCATACTAAGTTCAGAATTTGCCTGTGGAATATTAAGCTGTCCAGGAGGTATTTGGGGGTCTATCAATCACCATGGAGCTTCTGCTTCAGTGGAGCAGAGGGTGGTGGGGAGCCAGTGGGCAGTGTGGTGAGAAAATGGGTCATTCCCTCAGTGGCTTTCAGTGACTTAGCCAAGAAGCACAGAAGTAGATCAGGCCCTGGAAGGGAAAGATGGGGATGGGTGTTTTAAGATGCCAAAGACCTAAGTATGTTTCTATGTGGAGGGAATGGAGCTGGCAGAGGGGGTCCGGGTGAAAAGGTAGGAGGACCAAGAACACAGGAAAAGGACAGGGGTGGGCCTGGAGCCCAGGTGAAGGAAAACAAATAAGAACTTCCAGCAAAGGCTGCTGTGTAGATATATGCTAGAGAGGGGGTGGGGGATGGGCATCCAGGCTACTTAAACTCATTCTGCATCCCCAAAGGCTAGTGAGAAACAGGTTGGTGAGAAAAATCCGGGTCTTGATTGTTTTCCTAAGGTTCCCAAAGCATTTGGCTTCCTTCTTCTCAATTATCCTCCACCTCCCAACAAGTGAAGGCCATTGGTAAACTAAAGTAGCCTTTCCAGATCCCTGGAGCTAGGTCCAGCTCTCCTGGGAAGCTGGCCAGAGTTCAGAATAATTCTTGGTATTACGCCCCTTGTTGTTGTTACCTGACCCAGGAGATGAGATTACCAGTTACCACAGGATAATGTTCATTGACTTTGTTCGGGGTCATGGGATCCTGTAAAGGGAGGAGAACGATGTAAATTATTAAGGAAATCTCAGGTTCTCAACAATTCCCCAGTGGTTCCAATATGCCAAGAAACCCGAGAGGATTCAGTCCTTGGGGTGCTGTGGCTTGTGTTGAGCAGGTAATCACTTCCCAGCCTCTGGGCCTGCCACCAATTGAAATACAAAGGTCTGGTGGCTCACTAGAGCCCCAAGTGGAAAGTTCTCTGCAGACAGTTTCCCAAAAGATCTGTAGGAAGGGGAGAGAACACCAGGCCATTGAGAGAAACCCAGCTCAGAAGCCACACTCATTCAGGGCCCTCAGTGCATGAAGACAAGGAGAAAGCAGTGCCTGTTTCTCACTGGAAGGGCCCAGGGGAGGCATGGTCTCCCTAAAGAGATGCTCAGTCTAATTGTGAGACGTATGATCCTTATCCTCAGAGAGCTTCTTGCCAGACAGAGGACACGTGGGTGGGCATGCACATAATCCCCATGATTATAATTGATATCAGCTGGAAAAGGTATCAGGAAGGTATAAATACTGAGCAGGAAGCCAAAGCTCACCAGACCTCTGTGAGGCTATAGCTCACAGGATAAGATTAGTATGGAAGTTGCTGACTCTCCTGTGGCCTCCCTCCCATCCAGTGCTGAGGTGTGCAGAGAAAGTTCTGAACTGGCTTGATGCCTGTTGGGCATTGTCACAGGATGCAGGATGCTGTGGTTCATTATAGAAGATAGTGCCTGCAGTGATCTTGCTTGCCTATTGCCTTAAGTCCTAAATTACAGCTGGGCACAGTGGCACAGGCCTGAAGTCCCAGTGGCTTGGGAGGCTGAGGCAGGAGGATCGTTAGTGCAAAGCCAGCCTCAGCAACTTCAATCCTAGATTACTTTCTGGAAAAGAGAAAAAGAAGGTGGAGAGAAGGGCGAGGGCAATTCAAGATTCAGCGATTACAGCTTTCTTTGACTTTGGTTATCAAACCTAAGTGTTTGCTCAGGGCTGCTTGCCTGCCCTTTAACTTTTATCACAACCAGTTGTTTTACTTGGACCACAAAGATTGTTGAGTGTGTGTATGTGTGTGTGTTCAATTAACAGGTATTCTACATTCAACTCTATGTGCCCAGATATCCAAGTGTATATTTGCACATCTCCATATGGGCGTGTCCACCTATGCTAACTCCTGTGTTTGCCTAAGTTGTCTGTGTGCATATGAGTGTGTGTATTTGTGTGTGCTCCAGATCCTCTTTAGCAAACACACTGATGCTTTATCCTCCAGGTTTTAAAGTTCAGTGGCATGATGACATTGACACAGCAGGCTGCACATTGAACTTAGTCTCACCACCCCTCTGGCTTTGCCAAGAGCTGACCCATACATCTTAATGTCCAAATTATCCTCCTCCCTGTCAGTCTATCCTGAGTCCCTGAGGAACTTTTGCATGCAATACCCAAGATGTCCCCCACAGGCTGAGAATGCCTGCTTTTTTGGTTTTTCCACTGAATCTCAGTTCATTTGTTTTTTTCACTCCTCAAACCATCACTGAGCTTCTGCCAGGCTAAGCCTCATGTCCACAGTCAGAGATACAGAGTAAGACGTGGCTTCTGCCTTCATGAAATGTGACATTTGTCAGAAAAAAAGGCCCGGTCACCACTAATCAAGTTCAAAGGCTGACTCTGATAAACTGTGAAAATTCAGAGAAAGAGGGTAGCAATGTCCCCTGAGCAACCTGAGAAGACTTAATGAGGTCACATTTGACTAGGACATGAAGGTTGAATAGAATTGTGATAAGCAAATGGGCAAAATAGCCTTCCAAGCAGAGCAATGGTGTGGCCAGAGATCTAGAAATGACAAGGCCTGTGGGGTGTCAATTTGCAAGCTCTTCCTTGCAACACCAGGGGAGTGCCTGTCATAGAGGCCGCAGGGGGAAGGGAGCCCCTGAAGCTGTGCAGACTGTGGTCCTGTCCTTCATCTGTGATCTTGTCAGTCTGTGCAGACAGCCTTACTTTTTACATTAATCCAATTCCAAATAGGAGATCTAAACTAAAGAGGGGTTCAAAGAACATGAGGTGTGGGGGCAACTGAACATGCAGTAGGAGAGGACTTTCAAAAGTGGAGGCAGTGATTGGACTCAATATTGTAAACACATCAATTCTCCCCTGGTAGATTCAACACAATCTCAAAAAAAAAAAAAAAAATTCAACAGTGTCTTTTCAGAAATGGACATACTGATTCTAAAATTTTATGGAAAATATAAAGAACCTAGAATGGCCAGAACAACTTTGAAAAAGAGCAAAGTTAGAGGACTAAGACGACCTGATTTTTAAGACTTAATATAAAGCTATAGTAACCAACACTGTGTGTTGGTGTTGGCAAAAATAGACCAATAGATCAATGGACTAAAGACAGCCCAGAAACAGACCCACACATAGATGCCTATTTTGGGTTGACTTGTGCCCCTTTGCCCAAAGCACATTCACTGCGACCTCTGAACATCTTTTGGAAAAAGATTCTTGGCTGATGTGATTAAGTTAAGATCCTCACATGAGATCATCCTGGATTTAGAACAGCCCTTAGATACAATGACAGATGTCTTTATGAGAAAGGGAGATGACATGAAGGGACACCTGGAGGCCTTTTAAAAATGGAGACAGAGATTGGAATGATGCCACCACAAGCCAAGAAATGTCTGGAGCCACAGAAGCAAGAGGCAAGAAAGTGTTCACCCCCAAGCCTACAGAGGGACCACCGCCTACCCGGCACCTTGATTTCAGACATCTGCCCTCTAGACTATGAGAGATTATAATTTTCTGTTGTCTTAAGCCATCAAACTTGTGGTAATTTGTTATGGCAGCCCTAGGAAATGAATACAATGCACACGACTGATTTTTTTTTTAAACCAAGTTATAAAGTCAGTGCAAAAAATAGTCTTTTGACAAAAAATGCTGATACATATACAAATATATATATATATATATATATATATATATTTATTTATTTATACTTCTCAACACATAAAAAATGGATCAAGGAGCTGGGGTTGTGGATCAGTGGCAGAGTGATTGCCTAGCATGTGTGAGGCCCTGGGTTCGATTTTCGGCACTGCATATAAATGAATAAAAACAAAACAAACCATCGACTACTGAAAAAATAAAATAAAAATTTTAAAAAATGAATCAAAACCTAAATGTTGGGCTGGGATTGTGGCTCAGCGGTAGAGCGCTTGCCTAGCGTGGGTGGGACCGGGTTTGATTCTCAGCACCACATAAAAAAATAAATAAATAAATAAAGGCATTGTGTTGTATCCATCTACAAAAAAAAAAAAAAAATTCTCTCTCTCTCTCTCAAAAAAAAAAAAAACACCTAAATGTAAAACCAAAGTTATGAAATATCTGGAAGAATTCCTAAGAAAAAAACTTGGTGCCCATCTGCTAAGCAAAGATTTCTTGGGCATGACAATAAAGCATGATTCATATAATTTTAAAAAAACCCTGAGAGCTGGGAAGGGTGATGTGTTCCAATAATCTCAGCGATTCAGAGGTGGAGGTAGGAGGATTGCACGTTCAAGTCCAGACTGAATAACTTAGTTAGACCCTGTCTCAAAATAAAAAAGGTTTGGGGATGTAGCTCAGTGGTAGAGCACTAGCACCTGTGAAGGCCTCAATCTCCCGGCGGCCACCAAAATAATAAATACATAAATAAATTAATCAGTTAATTAATTAATTATAAAAATGATTGGGGATATAGCCTAGTGGTAGACCACCTCTGGGTAAAATCACCAGTACAAAAAGAAAGAATTGTACTTCTTGAAATAAAAATCTTCTGTTACTCATGAGACACAAAAGAATAAAAAGTCACAGATTGCAAGGCATAGATTCAAGAAAGTATTGTTGAACCCTGACACAAAGAAAAGACTACCAACTCCAATTTTAAATCAAATTAAAGCAAGCTTATATTCGCATACACAAAGAGAGCTGATCAGCAGCTGTCTCTCCTAAAGCAGGCTAGAGACCAGCACCCCCAGCTCTCTAGGAACAAGATTTTGTAGCACAAAAAGTTGCAAAGGGGTGTTCTTGAGAACTTACAGATAACAGGATTTTGACAAGCATAATACAAAGGCAGATAGTAGGTTAATGATCTACATGGCATGATATTTCAAGGGAGGGAGTAAATTCAGATCCCAACATCAGAATTTATGAGGCACCGCTGAGGTTTCAGAGAGGGTTGCTATCTGGTCAGGGGGAGCCAGGCATGGGTGAGTTCAAGGCATGAGCAGGAATTCCAAACAAGTTTAGAAATTGCAGTAATTTATAGTAAAACAGAAATTAACTTTTCAAGACTTTGTGATGAGATGGCTCCCAATCGTAAGATGAAATGAGGCTGGGTTCATCGGTATCTGTTTTAAAAAAATTCTCAAAACTCATCAATAACCCATTTTTTATTATTTATTTTTTTTTACACAAATGGAGCACAACTTTTCATTTTTCTGGTGGTACATGATGTAGGGTCACACCATTCATGCAATCATACCTATGTATAGGAATAATAATGTCCATCTCATTCCATCACTCCTCCCACACCCCCTTCCCTTCTTCTCCCTCCCCTCTGCTCAATCCAAAGTTCCTCCATTCTTCCCTTGCCTCCCCGGGTTTATGGATCAACATCCACTTATCAGAGAAACCATTCAGCCTTTGGCTTTTTTGAGATTGGCTTACTTTGCTTAGCATGACATTCTTCAACTCCAGCCATTTACCTGCAAATGCCATGATTTTATTCTCTTTTAATGCTGAGTAATATTCCACTGTGTATATAAACCACAGTTTCTTTATCCATTCATCTATTGAAGGGCTTCTAGGCTGTTTCTACAGTTTAGCTATTATGAATTGAGCTGCTATGAACATTGAGGTGGCTGCATCACTGTAGCGTGCTGCTTTTAAGTCCTTTGGGTATAGCCCTAGGAGTGAGATAGCTGGGTCAAATGGTAGTTCCATTCCAAGTTTTCTAAGGTATCTTCATACTGCTTTCAAAAGTGGTTGTCCCATTTGCAGTCCCATCAGCAATGAATCAGTGTACCTTTTTCCCCACACCCTCACCAGCCCTTATTGTTACTTGATTTTTTGATAATTGACATCCTGACTAGAGTGAGATGAAATCTTGGTTTTGATTTGCATTTCTCTAATTGCTAGTGATTGTTGAACCATGACCCAAAGAAAAGACCGCCAATTCGAATTTTTTTTTTAAAGAGAGAGTGAGAGAGGAGAGAGAGAGAGAGAGAGAGAGAGAGAGAGAGAGAGAGAGAGAGAGAGAATTTTTGATATTTATTTTTAAGTTCTCGGCGGACACAACATCTTTGTTGGTATGTGGTGCTGAGGATCGAACCTGGGCCGCACGCATGCCAGGCGAGCGCGCTACCGCTTGAGCCACATCCCCAGCCCTCGAATTTTAAATCAAATTAAAGCAAGTTTGTATTGTGTACACAAGAGCTGGCCAGAACTATCTCTACCAAACCTGGGCTAGAGATCAGCAACCCAGCCCTCCAGGAATGAGGTTTTATAGAACAAACAGTTGCAAAGGGAAGTTTCTTAAGATCCTTACAGCTAACAGGATTTTGATAAGCATAATACAAAGGCAGACAGTAGGTAATGATCTACATGGCTTAATATTTCAAGGTAGCGAATAGATTTAGATCCCAACATCAGAATTTATGAGGCACCGCAGAGGTTTCAGAGAGGGTTGTTATCTGGTCAGGGGGAGCCAGGCATGGGTGAGTTCAAGGCACAGGCAGGAATTCCAAACAAGTTGAGAAATCTCAGTAATTCATAGTAAAACAGATATTTACTTTCTATGAATTTGTGATAAGATGGCTCCCAATCTTAAAATGGAATTAGGCTGGGTTTATCAGTGATGTTGAATAATTTTTCATAAATTTGTTGATTGCTTGTATATCTTCTTCTGTGGAGTGTCTGCTCATTTCCTTAGCCCATTTATTAATTGGATTATTTGGGTGCTTTTTGTGTGTGTGTTAATTTTTTTGTGTTCTTTATATATCCTGGAGATGTGTGTGTGATAAAAACTTGCTCCCATTCTGTAGGTTCTCTCTTCACTTTATTAATTGTTTCTTTTGCTGAGAAGAAGCTTTTTAATTTGAATCCATACCATTTATTGATTCTTTTTTTTTTTTAGGTGTAGATGGACACAACACAATGCCTTTATTTTTATGTGGTGCTGAGGGTCGAACCCAGGTCCTGCCCGTTCTAGGCGAGCACTCTACTGCTGAGCCACAATTCCAGCCCTCCATTTATTGATTCTTGATTTTACTTCTTTTGCTTTAGGAGTCTTGTTAAGGAAGTCAGGTCCTAAGCCGATATGATGAAGAATTAGACTTGATTTTTTTTTTCTATTAGGTCTAAAGTCTCTGGCCTAATTCCTAAGTCCTTGATCCACTTTGAGTTGAGTCTTGTGAAGGGTGAGAGATAGGGGTTTAATTTCATTTTGCTGCATATGAATTTCCAGTTTTCCCTTCATCCATTTGTTGAAGAGGCTATCTTTTCTCCAATGTATGTTTGTAAGAGATAACTGTATTTATGTGTGTTTGTTTCCATATCCTCTATTCTGTACCATTGGTCTACATGTCTGTTTTGGTGCCAATACCATGGTGTTTTTGTTACTATAGCTCTGTAGTATACTTAAGGTCTGTAACGCCTCCTGCTTCACACTTCTTGCTAATAATTGCTTTGGCTATTTTTTTAAAAAATTGTCAAATGATTTTGGTAGACTTTTCATCAAATAAGATAAATAGATGGCAATATGCCCATGAAAAGATACTCAAAATCATTAGTTGGTAGGGAAATTTAAATCCAAAACCACAGTAAGATCCTATTAACACAAATCAGAGAATCTACATTAAAGACCAGCAGTGACAAAAGCTAGCAAGGATACAGAACAACTGGAAATCTCCTACACTGCTGATGGGAACTGCAAAATGGCACAATGACATTGGAAAGAAGTGGACTAGTTTCTTAAAAATGCATGTACATGAGGGGTAGGAAATGTATAATTTTCTCTCCTCAATCTTCCTAAATTCTTAACCAGGACAGGTTCCTGGCTTGTAAAAGATAAATTAACAGGAGAAAAACAAGTCAGTTTTTGTGCATACAGTACCTATCACATGAGATAGAAGTCAGTCTCTCAAGAAAGGAATTCTCTCAAAAGTGTTTTGGGAGCTTTGCTTCAACTGTTTGTAAAAAAAAAAAAACAACAACAACAACAACAACAAAAAAAAAACATACACTTTAGAGGAATGAGAAGACAAAGGAGAGACCAGTCCCAGGGTTTCTAAAGGTGGGAAAACTGTAATGAAGAAACTAAGTTAAAATCTGCTCGTAACTTTCTTTGGTCTCTGGGGTTCACTGGTGTGTGTGTGTGTACTTGGGCAGGGTAAGCGGCTCTCTCTCGTAAGGGAGGATTTATGTCCTGCCTTTAGGTAGACTTCTGAGAGCAGAAAGTCCCTGTATTTTCTAACCTTTTTCAGCTAAACAATCCTCAATAATTAGGGACACAAACCAAAACATTTTGGTTTCCTTCACATTTATCATATGGTCCAGCTATTCCACTCCTAAGTACTTACCAAGAGAAATGAAAGCACATGTTTATACAAAGATTCCAATACAAAAGTTCAAAGCACCTCCCTCTGTAATAGCTCCCAAACTTAAGATAACCCAAATGTCCATCAGTAGTTGTTTGGACAAATCATGGTATATTAATACAATGGAATACTACTCAGTTATAAATTGAATTATCTATTGATACAAGATTTATACAATAATGGATAAATCTCAGAAGAATCAAGCTGTGTGAAAAAAAAATATGATCCAAAAAGCGTACATTGTACCATACATAAAAAAAATTATAAAATGAAATTTATCCATAGTGGCAAAAAAAAAAAAGGCAGATCAGTAGTTACTTGAGAGTTGGAGGTGGGGGTTCAAGGGTTGATGGGTACTACCAGAGAAGGAGGAAAAAATTAGAAAGAGGGGCTTGGAGACTTTTGGGTCAGATGTATATGCACACTATTTTGCAGGGACAGTTTCACAAGTGTGCACAGACATGAAAACTTATCAAAGTGTTTACATATATGCAGTTTATTGAATGTACTGTATGTACTGTCAATTATACTTCAGTAAAGCTATAAAACAAACAAACAAACAAACAAAGATAAAAGAAAAGATAATCTCCCCAGCATCCCCAGCATTGATGCTGCACACTGATGAGGCAGAGGGGCGCTTCTGGTCCTCAGTCCCAGGCACACACCCTGAGGCCTGGATGAACCAACAGCAGGCAGACCCTCCATGCCCCTCTCAGTGCCCTCTGGATTTGCCAGTCCTTCACCTTTGGGACAGTGCCCTGTGCTTGCCTGAGGGTTAGCTGCAGGGGAAATGAGGCTATTAGATTTCTCAGAGCAAGATCCCAGGAGAGTCCGTGCAAATGTCAGAAACCATTTGATCCAACAGATGTTGTAAAAGCCCTTAGAGTAATCTTCTTTCTTTGCTTCATTTATTTTTTGCTGCCCATCAACAGCCAGATCTTTCCTTAGAACTCAGTTCATTTGCTGTCCCTCCCAGTCACAGGGGGGGCTATTGGGAGGAGGAAAGTTCAGGCCCAGGGCCCCTGGCTTCATGAGAGTTGGACCCCAATTTGGGGTCTATACTTCCTAGAATTTCAAGAGCGGGATTCTTTTCTTTTAGTGCATTTTTAACTAAATGTGATTGCACTTTATGGTTTCATCAGACTTTTTTAAAAGCACATTTTCAAAAATTGCACATTATGAATATAAAAATTACTCAGTACTTATTACTACTGAGTTGCACACTTAAAATGGTTAAGATAGTAAATTTAACATTGTGTGTATTTTACCAAAATCAAAAATACAAAAGATTTTGAGAATTAATTAACTAAAAAAAAAAAAAATGCTACAAGAGTCTGCTTGCAGAAGATGAGAAGATTTCCAATGCTATTCCTGGAACCCCTTGCTAAAGGCTTTAGAAGCAGATTATTCTTTTTTAAGAAATCTCTGTTGTAACCAACATTGATGAACTCCTCCATCTTGCAGGGTAGACGCTAGGGTCAGGGAACAGAGCTGCTTCCCAATACGCCACCCCTCCACATGTCATCCTGGTCCCCTTTCTCAGAAAAGTCAATCACTAATACACCTCCTTTGTGCCCTGCTTGACATGAAATAGTCCCAATAATAATAGTGTCAAGAGAACACTTAGATGGCCAGGCACTACTGTGAATTATTATGCAGTGAATTCTCCTATTTTATTAATAAGGAAATTGAGATGAACTCAAGAGTAGAGTATCAGGGCTTTCTATTTTGTTTATTTATTTAGTGGTGCTAAGGGTTGAACCCAGGGCCTCACACATACTAGGCAAGCATTCTTCCACTGAGCCACATCGCCAGCCCTTACAATCTTTTAATTGTGGAAAAATACACATAACATGCAATTTATTATCTTCACAGTTTTTAACTGAACAGTTCAGCAGTATTGAGGACAGCCATACTGCTGTGTATCCAAGCCCTAAACTCTTTTCAACTTCCCAAACAGAAACTCTATATCCATTAAACAGCAACTCTCTATTGTTGCTTCTACTCAGCCCTTGACAATTGCAATTCTACTCTCTTTTGCTTTAATTTGATGACTGTAGCTAGGTACCTTATACAATTGGATTCATATAATATTTTTCTTTCTGTGACTGGAGCTAACATAATTCTTCAAGTTTCATCCATGTTGGCCTACATATCGGCATTCCCCAGAGTTGCAGTTTTGCAAGACGACAAAGATTTCTACAGATGGATAGTGGCAATCTGCACAACACTGTGAATGTACTTTTCTTTTCGTTCAGATATTCAAAACTTTATATCTAAAAATGGCCTTCACTACAAATTTAAGTCTGGGTAGCTCCTTCCCCCCTCCCCCATGCAAAAACTTCATATATATGTACAGCAAAGCAAACTCATTTTTAAAAGAACGTTTTTAAAAAGGTAAAAGAACATCCACAGGCATTGGTCCATCTTCTAAGAGGCAGTGCAGTCCTCGGATCACTGGAGTCCCAGAGCTTGTAGGCTTGTCTTCACCACCAGAATCTATAGCTTAATTCCTCCACTTTACACCAAGCAATAAAAATTAGACAGTCCAAGGAAAAACTGGTCCAATTTGATGTTCCTGGAAGGATCCCCAAATTTTCCACTTCAGATGTTGTTGAGTCTTTGGTTTTCACTGGCCCTTGGGTTTTTTTCCCCAGACGCAGTACTATTATTTTGTACCCATTTTTTGTGCAAAGGTAAATGAAAACTTTCTTGAAATCGTGCATGATATTGGAGTGTAACCTCTGATATTTAAAAACACTGGTTTGTACGTAATAAAACTTTCAAGGAGAATGCCCCATGGGCGTTCATATTTCCTGATGCCACAGGAGGTGAGAGCAAAAATGAATTTGAAGAAGTCAGACAGCACTCTGCGTACTGGACAACCAGTTCCTAGACAGAACTCATAGACTGTGGCAGCATCTCTTTCGCAAAAGCTATCCATCTAATTTTGACGAGGAGCCAGAATTCAGAATGGTTCGTAGAACAAATGATCAAGGTCACAAAAACAGGAGGAGCAGAAAGCAGGAGAAGCCCTCCTCGTGTGACAGAGACCTTCATCACTTCAGATGGCAGATCAAGGCGTCACAGAAAACAGGAAATAACACTGTGAACGGACCTAATGCCACTAAACTGTGCACTTAAAAGTATGAAAATGGTAAATTTTATTTTGTGTATTTTACCTTTTAGTAACAACAACAACAAAAAAAGACAAATAAGATGATTTTCCCAAGTAACCAAAAAAAGTGAGTAGCAGATTCAAGCCCAAACAGTGGGCCCCTGGGCCAATTGCTTTCAGCACTGTGCTGTGAGGGGGTGGGGGGGGGCTTCCACGGCTATGAGTTCTGCATCCACTGATTGGACAAACGGAGGGTAGAAATATTTTTAAAATGTTACCTTGTTGCTGACATGACAGGCCTAGGTGGTTGGGTCTAAACCCAACATGTAGAGATTTAGTTTTCCTTTTCATTATTCCCTAACAGTGCAGTAAGACTATTAACATAGCATTTATACTATATTAGGTATTGTGAGTAATCTAGCGATGACTTAAAATATATAGAAGAATAGGTTATCTAAGGACTTGATATTCCTATGGCGGGAGTCCTGGAATCCATCCCCTGAGGGTAGTGAAGGATGACTGCACAGCCTTTCCAAACAGCAGTTAACAGATGTAGAGCCTGAAGGGCTAAGTCCATCCATGATGTGCCTGCACAGGTATCTGCCTGGCTGTAGAGTCAGGATTAGGGGCCTCATCCCAGCAGGCAGAGACCCTAAACTGGCCTGTGCCTCTTCCTCTGGGAAAGAATGTCACTGATGGTTCACCCAGTGATTCACCTAGCCCCTGGGGAATTCCTGGAAGGAGTGAGGAAAACCTGCTCCATCCTCCACCAACAAGGCTGAGCAATAGTGTGGGAGGAGGAAGACAAGTCTGGCCCATTGCTGTAAAGCAGTCCTAGGAGTTTAATGACATCGAAGCCACCTCCAGTATCACCCAGTTGAAAGTATTAGTACAGGATGCACAAGTTCTGAAAATCAGCCCAGTGTGTTTGCAAATCTCCCTTGGCCTTTCTCACCTGTGTGGGGTGGCTGTCCACAGCAACGAAGGGGCTCAGACCTTTATTACAATTTAGCACAACCTCCTATTTGTGTAGACAAGTCAGGTTGCTTAAAGGGACAAGTGAGTGAAAGAGGCAACATGAACACTAAGATTGCACTCCGGCTCACTGGCACAGAAAGCCCGTAGGTGTCTGGCCTTCTCTTTGGAAAACATTTTGGAACCACTGTTCACATGCACTGATTTAACCTTTCTCTCCAAGGCCCTCTTTGCCTCAACATTAACACCCTTCCTTGTTTAGAAGACATTGAGGAGGTTACATTGCCTCCAGTCATGATGACAATTTGCATATGTAACCTGACTCCTGGGCTTTGGTTCCTGAGGCAAGTTGAGGCCCAGATTTCTGACAACCTTTGTCCCACAGGCCCTCTGGGCCAGAAGGCACAGAGCCAGGCAGCCTCTCTGGCTTCACCAGTGCTCAGAGTGCAGAGCCAGCCAGCCAGCCGGGACTCTGGTTACACTGAGGGTTTTTTGACGACTTCCTAACTAACACTCTGACAGTCTGGATAGGTAGGCCTGCTTTCCACAAGCTCATAGGAGAATTCTCATTCCAGTAGAGTATTAATGTTTATGTACCAGGGCGCTAGCATTTGGCATGTGTCATTTAATGTAATCTTCACAACGTTAGAAGTTGGTACTAGGAGTTAGGTGCTATTTTTACCCCCTTATTAAGGATAAGAGTACTAAGCCTCATAAGTCAGGAGAACAGTTGTCAAACAAGGGTCTATCTGTCTCCAGAACCATGCCTGTATCCTCTTCCAGTGTTCTCAGCTTCCAGGAGCACCCCTCCTTCATCAGAATCCCCCGCAATGGCAATGGCATGCTGCAGCTGAGTGACAGTTGGGCCCCACCCTTGGGTTCCAGAGTCCCCAGTTCTGGATGGAGCCTGAATCTGTATTTCTCATAAGTTCACTCGAAGGACTGTTGGCGGGGGACCCACCCTCTAAGTAGCACTGCCATGCACCATCCTCAGGCCCCAAACCTCCTGCAGGCTTCTGGGTCTCTCACACTTTACTGGTGTTGTCACCTCTTGGTTTTTATCCAAGAAATTCAGCCACTAAGGAGTGTCATACATCACTGCCACCTCGGCCAGAGAGCCCCTCAGTCCCATGCAGAAAGCAGGGCTGCAGAGGAGGCAGAAACTGACACCCAAAGCTGTGATCAAGATGCCACGGCTTTCACAGTGGCAAAGCACTCGGCATTCTGTACAGAACTTGACTGTCCTTGTCCTCACAGGAAGCACGGGCGTCACAAACAGGCTGGAGTCTGTATCAGGGTTAACTGGGAGATAAGGTCCCAGCTAATGGCTCCCTGGCTCTGGGCACCCTGTTTCTGTTGTTGCGCTCACCGCCAGCATCATTTTACCCTGATTTCAGCATTGTTGAAACAATGACCTTGCTCCCACGGTAATGATTACACCAGGAGGACAGGCTCTTTCAGGTCTGTTTCCGTCCCCACTGTGCCCGGCACCTCGACAGCACACAGAATAGGGGCAAGAAAGTTGTGTTGGCTGAACAAAAAAACCAAATGGACAGATGGACATGTGGACAAATAAGAGAAGAAACAAGTGCCAAGAGAGTCCTGGACAGGCCATGGAACAGGGATAGAAATGACTTGTTAAGGTGGATCTGGAATAATTTCCCTGGATAGAGACCAGGAGGAAGACCCAGTGGTGACATTCACCTCCCTCCTTTCTGAAAGAGACCACCCTTCATTGGGGTGAAAGATGTGGCCTGGTGTGTCCCTCCCTCCCAGGAATGTGGGCAGAGGTGTACGGTCCACGAGGGCGGTCCAAACAAAACACCACAAACTGACTTACATAATGGAACTTACTGCCTCGCAGTTCTGGAGGCTGGAAGTCTGAGATTAAGGGGTCTGCAAGGTCGGTTATCTGAAGGCTGTAACAGAATCTCTCCCAGGCCTCTTCCCTGGCTTCTAGTGGCTTGCTGGTGATCTTTGCCCTTCTTTGATTTTGTAGATAACAGCTTATCAGTCAATCCTGTCTCCATCGTCACATGGCCCTCTCCCTGTGCAGTGCATGTGGCCATCTCTAAACCACCTCCTCTTTTCATAAAGACACATTGGATTAATAAAGATCTATTTTAATGTCCATTAAAATGACCCCATTCTTAAATAAATATGGCTGCAATGACCCTATTTCTGATTAAGCTCACATGCTGAGATACTAAGGTTAGGGGTTATGAAGTGGTACCCCCTTTCTCCACAGAAAAGCCCTCTTCACCATGACTGATTTTAGGACTGTTAGCAAAAGAGTCTCTGAGAAAGAGTCCAATGTAGATAGACTTCCTATTTTTATGTTGCCCTGTTTTACTTGGCCACTGGCAGGGAAGATACCAGCACTCCAGGTGCTGGACACCCCTTTACTAGGTTTTCACAAATGTATCCAGTATAGTACTTTGTAGAAATGTGCAAACAAGGCCTCTGGCCTTGAGCTGGGCTTCACAGAGATGTGTACATTTTTTAAGATAAGTTACCAACTGGACTCCATGGTAACAACTGGCAGGGGGAGGAAATAAGGGGAGAAGAAGCTCTCCCCTTCTCGGATGTTGTCCTTGAAAGGCTAACTTGCCCAAAACAGTGAAAGAAAAAGCTGCTTTTATGTGAACTTCTGCAGACTGTGAACTTCTAAGCCCCTCCCCTTACATGCTGGTATAAAACTGAAACTACTTGGACTCGGGGTTCAGGGGATTCATTGATTACAGCAAAAGCTGCGCCCTCTGAACCTGGCTGCAGCCAAATAAAACTGTTTCCTGCTATCTTCAGTGCCTTGCCTCTTTTGTCCCTACAATAGTTAGGACTCCAATATACCTTTTTGGGGGGGAGGGGACACAATTCAGCCCGTGACAGGGGTGGTTGGCAGCAAGGCTTGCTGGCACAATTTGCAGCAGCAGATCTTCCTCATTCATTCCTATAGGTCATCGGTCAACAGCGCATTTAGGTCTATGAGGAAATCGCACTAGAAGTCTCTGGAAAGGAAGCTGGTGAGAAGAGCTACTGAGGTGAGAAGGTGGTCAAAGGTGCTGGCTTCCTGAGGCCATGGGAGAAGCGGAGGGTAATGCCCAGGTGGTGGACTTGCCCACATGCTTTCTTCCGCAGCTGCTTCCTGGGGCTGGTGGAGAAGAGCCAAGGGCATGTGGTGGGGGTGAAGCCCCGAAGGCAGGGCTGCAGGTTCTGGGACAGCTCTCCTCTCAGGGTCCGTCTCAGTGGACCTGCCAGCTTGCATCCCTGGCACCAGCCAAAGTCACCAGAGGACCAGCTGGGGCTTGAATTTCCAACTTCCTTTTCTGGAGTTTCCTATTGTGGGTGCAAGTTACAACACCTGCCACCTCCGCCCTGCCACCTCTTCCTGTGGCACAAGAAGAAACGAAGGTCATCTGGGGGCACAGGCCCACTGGCTCAGGCTGAGAAGGTGCAGGTCTGATACTTCCACTTCCCCTTGGGCCTCAGCTGTGTTCTTATCGACCCCCTTCCCCACCCCATCCTTCGCTCCAGGGCCCATCACCATCTGAGTGTTTATCCTGGTACACGCAGAATGGGGAAGGGCAGGGAGACACCTCAAACTTGCTTCTATAATATCTCTGTGTTTTTTTTTTGGGGGGGGGCACCAGGAATTGAACTCAGGGGCACTGAACCACTGAGCCACATCCCAGCACTGAGCTGCTAAGCACTTCGCCTTTGCTGAGGCTGCCTTTGAACTAGTGATCTTCCTGCCTCAGCCTCCAGAGCCTCTGGTATTACAGGCATGCACCACCATGCCCAGCTAATTTTTTTATTCAATCGTGCTTCTAATGAAAGGAGCTGCCAATAAATACATAGATCACCTATTTTGCCAAATCCCTGTTCTGTTGAACAGAACAGGGATTTGGCAAAGTCCTTAAAGACAGGGATCTTGCTCCCCATGAACACTGCTTGGCTGGTCTGTCTCCTGTGACCCTCTGCTCACCTCACAAAGTCCCCCCACAGTCTCCTCCCCGTAGCCCGCCTTATCCATGCCCCATCTGTGGCTTCCACTATCATTCACCTGCGGATGACCCAGGTGTCCAGTCTCTCCTTCCCAGATCATCTATCCACTGCTGCAGGGATTCTCTGGCAGAGGGCTGCAGGACCCAACCCTCCTCCCAGACCTGCTCCCCTCCTCCTCATATCAGGTGCCACCATTCCAAGAACCTGGACATCGGCCTCAGTGCCTCCCTCCCATTTATGGGCCACATTCTTATCACCAAGTCCCAGTCATTCTACTTTCTAACTGTGCCTTGATGGCAGCCTCACCTCTCTAAACCCATCTCCATGGCCGTGGTTTAGGGGCCTTCCTGTGCCTGGTGGTAACTTCTTATCTGGATACCCTGCCTCCAGCCATAAGATCTCTTTTGGTCTTTGTGGCTCTATATCTGACTGTGCCGACACCCTCTTGCTGAGAATGCTTCATTGCCTCCCTGTCTCCCCCAGGGTGTAGCACCCCTCCTCAGCCAAAATCCAAAGACCTAGAAGCCTGGATCAGCCTCCAAGAGCTTCTTGGCTGGCACCCAGGGCTCCCCAGTTCCCTCTGTTGAAACACTGTCCCTGAGACAGGAATTTAGGGATACAGAGAGAACACTGAGTCTCAAAAGAGAATTACCCATAATTATCGAGAATTACCTATAATCTGTTGCATGTAGAACAACTCTTGAGCAACCCAGGCCATGTCCTTGCCATGGCTTGGCATTGGCTGATGAAAAAGAACAGCAAAACCTCCAAGATAACCAGGAGGCATCTGGGGGAACCACTCCTGTAGGGAGCATGCACATTAGAGGCTTTGGTGACCAAGAAATGACCCTAACCTCATTATACTAGTAAGATGCGCTCCTCCCCCCAGCCACTCCCGGGGAGATTGAAGATGCTAAAGAGATACATGATGCTAATGAGATACGTGATGCCCAGAGCGTGCTGGGTCCTGCGCAATCACAGGGAAATTGCATAACCCCACCCTGACTCCTCCTCTAGTCCTGCCCCCTAGGTACTATCCCTCTATAAATGTGAAAATAACAGACTGTGAGGAGGCAACTCCCCGCCACCTCCCTGCGCACCCGCTTCCCCCAGTGTGTATTTTCTCTCTATAATAAAACTCTTGCTCTGTTGCTGAAAAACCTGGAAGTTCTAGAAGTTTCTTCCCCTCCCAGAGACCTCCGCAGTCCCCTATATGGTGACACCCCCACTGTCAAGTGTGCATGGTTTTTGTCCCATTCCTTGAACAAGGCTCCCTAAACCCTTGGAATTTCCTGAGGTGTAGGGATGTCTGTTGTTCATAAAAGTCCCTTTTGATCCTGTTTATGCTAATGAGGTGGGTTAGGTGGAGGAGGAGGAGGAGGAACTAGTAGCCTCAGGCCAGGACTAATCACCACAAAGACCAGAGATTAAGGGGTCTGAACTCCCAGCCTCTCCAGCCAATCTCTGGGAAGGGAAGATTCAGATCTATAAAATGGGAGTGAGCATGAGATTTGACCAGCTTCTAGCTGTCATCTGTCTGCCTGAGACCTTCTGCTCACTCCACTTTGGCTGGTGTCTGGGCTGGTGAACGCATAGTAGCAAGAACTTGGATTCTTCATTTGGGCCTACAAATGCCCAATGGATAACTAAAAGCAAGATAAAATACTTGGCATCTCTGCCTCCATTTTTAAAAAATATTTATTTATTTATTAGTTGTAGGTGGTGAACACAATATCTTTATTTCATTTTTATGTGGTTCTGAGGATTGAACCCAGTGCCTCACGTGAGCTAGGACAGCACTCTATCACTGAGCCAGAAGCTCAGCCCCTCTGCCTCCATTTTTAAAAATGTATTTACTTTGTTTATTTTTATGTGGTGTTGAGGATGGAACCCAGTGCCTCACATGTGCGAGACAAGTGCTCTATTGCTGAGCTACAACCCCAGCCCCTGCCTCCATTTTGTGCCCCTCTCTCTTGCTCTGAGTTACCTTGGACTTCAGAAACCTCTTGTGATGAGTGGAAACCACTTCCCACCCCCACCCAAAACAGCAACATCCTAATTGCTGACAAGTCCCCTCCTGACCAATCCTGAGTGAATGACAGGCCAGACGGTGCAAATCCCCGACTCCTGCACTCATCCCCCTTTCTAAAAGACCTCAGAGTCATTGTCAGCCCCTCAAAAACAGGGCTAAGGATGTGGGTCCCCTTATTTTTCTGGTGTGCCTATACCAATTAAAGTTCCTTTCTTGATTTTCACCATTACTTTTTCCATTTGGTTTTGGGGTGCATGGTCAGACCTGATTTGTTGGAACCCCTAGATTCAGGACTCTGGCCTGAGACTTGAGTAACAAACAGAAAGAAATGCTGGGAGGGTGGGATGCCCAAAGAGGACTTGGAAGCTCCACTCCCCACCACCCAGCCCCTCCCGGACTCACCTGCGTCTCTCCCATCTGGTTCTTTCTTGGTTGCATCCTCTATAATAAACCCAGCCATACATGGACAGTTTTTCCTTGAGATCAGTGAGCCTGTCTAGCATGGATCAAGGAGGGAATTTGGGAAGAAGTGTAACTGGTTGATCAGAAATCTGGGCTTCTGACTGGCATCTAAAACCGGGACAGTTTGTGGATCTGAGTTCTTAACCTATGGAATCTGATGCCACATGGTAGGCTGAAATGAAATACATTATAGGATACCCAGCTGGTATCAGAGAATTAGTCAGTATAGGAAAAAACCAGTAACCCTAGTGTCAGAGATTATATGTAGCCGGGTTTGGTGGCACATGACTGTAATCCCAGCGGCTCAGGAGGCTGAGGCAGGAGGAAAGCAAGTTCAAAGCCAACCTCAGTGAATTAGTGAGGCCCTAAGCAACTCATTGAGACCCTGTTGCTGAATAAAATACAAAAAAAAAAAAGGACTGGGGAATGTGGCTCAGTGGTTAAGTGAGTTCAGTCTGTGGGGAAAAAAAAGAATTACTAAATTGACACAAAAATTAGTGAATTCCTTAAGAGACATAATTTTGAAACTGACGGGGTTTTGCACCCCTAGTTTCAATCCCAGGTTTTTTTTTTTTAAATAAATGTAAAGAAACTTTCTCACCTACTCTAAACTTTGTTTCCTGGCTAACTCCTACTTGGCTTTCAAAACCCAGCTGAAGGGGAGCCTTCTCTAATTCCCAATGTGGGAGGCAGGTGTTTGCTTTTGCACATTCACTGAGCACAGAGGCTGACTCTGTCAGAGTGCTTAAGATATTTTTATCGTGATGATTGATTTTGCTTTCCTCAGCTCAAACTGAGTCTTAGAGAGCAAGAGCTATGCCTTAGGCATTGTGGGATCCCCAGCAGCCAAGACACAGCCTGGTACCTCAAAAACAGATAGTTTTGGTTTATCAGTGCATGGGATTCTATCATTTTGGCCCAAAGTGAGGCATGGGCATGGGATCACCTCATTGCTGACATGGGCATGGTGCACTGGTACTGGCATATGCTCTGAGAACAGCCAGAACAGCCAGAATCTTCACAATTCACTAACTGCATGACCCTGAACAAATGTCTTAACCTCTCTGAGCTTCAGCTGCCTAATGTGTAAAATGAGAATAAATGATGATGTGGGGTGGGGAAGGAGTGGGATCTGGAATATATGTTGATGGCTCTCCAGCAGTTTTATCTGTGCTGATTATGCACCAGAATTTTAAAAATAAATAAATAAATAAATAAATAAATAAATAAACACAATCAATGATGACAATGTCAGAAACCTCAATGTGTCTAGTGTTCCAGAAGAGCTCAACTCACTCTCAAGATAATCAGTTATATGATAAAGAAGTGTCAAATATTTTGTTAGTGTCAAAAATATTGATTTAAAAGCCAATCTAAATTTTGTTCCATATTGAGATGTTAGTTCTCAATGGACACATACTTCATGTATTATGAGCCCAAAGTGATACAATTGGCCCATGCTAGGGTTTGAATGTCCCCTCAAAAACTCATGTTGGAATTTAATTGCCATGGTGATGGAATTAAGAGGCAGGACCTTTAAGAGGTGATGAGAGCCCTTTTCTTGGGAGTAGGCGCCTGGCAGAGAAGTCTGGCCCTACCCCATCTGTCACACTAGCCTGCCCTTCTGACTCCTGTCAAGGAATGACAGGCCCTCACCAGGTGTGGTCTCTTGATTTTGAACTCTCCAGTCCCCAGCACTGTGAGCCAGGTAAACTTCTATTGTTTCCTATTTACAGAGTCTGTGATATTCTGTTAGAGCCACGGAAAAGTACTGAGATAGCCCATTTTTAGTTCAACAGGGAATAGCTCCCAGCTATTTGGTACATTTGATAGTTTAAACTGACATTAAACTTTCTTCCATCACTGAAATAAAACCAAATGGGATAAATTCTACTTCCTCATAAGCTCATGGAAGGATAGAAAGAGATAAATGTGCAGGGCCCTGGTGTGTGACAGTCCTCATTCCCCAGTATCAGGACCATTGCTGGGATGGGGGCAGCCTGCATCTGCAACAGGGAAGAAGACACAATGAATCTTCCCCACCAGATCCCTCAGAACTCATATCCTAAGAGGATGCTCCCATGGATGTGTTCTGTGAGTGTTCCCTACTGGTGCACTGGTGCACAGGGAGCATGTCCACGTATAACCTCTCACATAGTCATGGCTGTGAAAAGCTGGGCCATATCCCAGAAACCAAATGGACTGACTCACATCACATAAAGAGGAAAATTGAGGCCTGGACAGAGGAAGGGATGACCTGTGGCCACACATTTCACAACCTTTTGGGCAAACCTAGGCTAGAAGGCAGGATTCCTGGTTTCCCATCAGTGGAAACCCCTTAGAGTCTCCTTCACATGCTGCCCAGGCCAGCTCCTTCAGTCTTCTTCTGGCCTCGGGGAAGTGGTGTGTGGGGGTCACTGCCAGCCCCTTGATGTTCACTTGTAGCGTCCCTGAAGGCAGTGAGAATGCTCTGTCTCCAAAGACTTCTGGGAGGAGCTTTTGTGGCACATCCAGAGAAAAAAGTCTCACAATTAGGGACTGCACCTGGGCCCTTCTCAAAGTCAAGTCATAGCAGGTGGGTACAAGTGAAGAGAGATAAGGGCTCAGAACAAACCGCTCTGAGTTTGGGCAAACAGGTCCCTAGGCCCCTTCAGGAACATCTCTGCCTATGAAACACAGCAGTTTGCTATTACTGTCGCAGTAACGGGGTCAACATTTCTATATTCAGACACTGCAGTCTCTAGGTCTCCCGAGGGTTTTGGATTCTCTAGAGTGCAGTCTCTCATAATCCACACTCCCTCAACCACACCCCCACTCCCAAGGGTGTGCCAGTCAGAAGAGACAAGGGGTGGGCTGTTCCATTTCCTTCAGTGATAGTAGCACAAGGGCGCCCCCATCCAGTGACAGGCAGGATAGCAGAGAGGGCAAGGGCTGATCAGGAGCACAGATCATCTACTGACAATCTTTTTTTTAAATGTCCCCCAAATGACAGAAGCCCAGCCCTTCACCAGAGAATCTGGAAGAGAAGCTCCCAGGCTTGGCCCAGGCATTAAAAATAAAACCATAAAATAAAAAATGAACTCCAAGGGACTTCTGATCAACACCCAAGTTGAGAACTGCAAGGTCAAGGTGCTAATATTTTCGGATCATTTGTTGTTGTTTGTATTACAAATGAGAGCAGATTGGAGGCTGTCCTTCTAACACTCCCTTTCCCTTGTAGTCCCAGAGAGAAAAGGCTGGCCTGGTGGCTCTGCCAGGCACCCTGCAAACACGCAGCCCTCTAGAGTCTTCCCTGAGATCACTGCTGACACCTGCTCACAGTTGGGATGGCTTCAAATGGCTAGTGCTTGACTGGTCTCCCAAAATCTTTGGACCAAGTTGAATCGTGGGAGTCCCTTGGAAGAAGTGACTTGAAAGCAGATGGTGGCCATGTGGAGCTTCTCAGCAGGAACTCACCCCTTGAGGGCAGAGGAATCCCTCAGGGACTGTGTGAAGAGCAGGTTCTGACTCAGGAGAGCTGGGCAGGCGCCAAACTGCATTTCTGACAAGCACCCAGGGATGCTGGTGCTGCTGCAGAAGTTGAGGATGATTCACTCCCAAATAGGACAAATTGGTATCCTGACTATTCAAGATAAAATTGCTTGAGCAACTATGATTGCAGAAAGGACGGCTTGACCTATCCTTTTCCACATGTTGCAAGCTGTACAAATCCCTGCATCCCTGTACCAACACGAGGAGATAACCCTATTTCTAGGGACTAGGAATTGATGCTGCAATGGGTCTGTAAAGATAAACCTACTTAAATAACCCTTGTCTTCCACTAGCTTGACAGCCTCTGGATATTTCCTGGTGACCACTCTGGAATTTATTCTCCCTAGCTCAGACTCTTCTGCCTCGTTACTTCTTTACAAAAGTAATCATTGTCCAAAATATAAAAACTTTCTGCTTTGGCCATTTCTTCAGACTTTCTTTCAAGTAAGTCAAGTAAAGACTTTCTTGTCAGAATCCCCAGGTACATGAATTTATTTCTATTAATCTGGCTTGTGTCGATTTGGTTCCTAAATCCAGAGATCCCACTTAAGAACTGTATTTGTCTGTTTTCTGTTGCTAAAAACACCATACACAGACTGGGTGAGTTTAAAAACAGAGAGGCTTATTTTTCTTATTTTGGTTATGGTTCTGGTCCAAGGTTGAGGAACCATGGCTGGAGATGATCTTCTTGCTGCAGGGTCCCAACACAGTACAGAGCATCACATGAGAAGGGATAGGGAGACAGAGTGTATGTGTGTATGCATGTGTGTGTGTGTTTGTGTGTGTGTGTGTGTGTGTGTGTGTGTGTACGCACGCGCGTGTGTTCTGGTCTCCCTCCCTCTATATTATAAAATCATCACATAGAATCATGAAACTTTGCCCTGATGATCTTATCAAATCCCAATCCTTCCAAAGGTCCTACCTCTAAACACCATAGATTGTTTTTGCCCTCTCATACCTCACCATGGTGATTAGACTTCAACATCACCATAGCAAGGACAGAGATGGGTAGAGGTGAAGGTTAGCCTTCCCCACCCTGCCCTCCAAGGACCACAAGTGAGGACCCATGCCACATACTCCAACGCTGACCTAGCTATGACTGGGCTGGGGTGCTTCCCATGAGGGAGTTCCATAACTAACAAGACCAGCTGTCCTGATCAGCCTGAGGCCCAGGGGTTTCAGACAGTCCCAGGCCAACCAGGATGCTTGGTCACTGGTACACAGCCAGTACAATTGATGGAGGTGAACTTTTGATATAGACATCTGGGAAAGTCTCACAAAAGAACAGATAAGTTGTTGTAAGTTTTCCTAGTGTAGGAAACTTACTTTCAAAGTACCAAGGGAAGGTAGATTCAACTCCTGATCATCATGAAGTGGGCCCTAGATTGCAGAGCTCTGAGTAGGCTAGGGGCAGGGAAATGAACCAGAGTGCTGAGAGCCATAGCCAAGTAGGAATGATGCATGGCAATTTCCTTGTCAGCCTACCCAATGTTGCTTAGAGGGAGGACTCTCCATTGTGGAAACGGGCTTGCCTTGGACCCAGGTAATTTGAAGTGACATTGCATGAATGTTGGAGAGTTTTGGTTTGAAAGGTGACCTTGCTCAGGGATTAGGGCGGCTCCAGGTTTAGGGTGGATCCTGCTGGGAATAGGGCGTATCCTGCTGCCTCAGGCGCCCACTCCTTGAGTTCCTGTGGAGTTCTCACGGGGTTCAGAGGGTATTTGGGATGCAGAGCCCGGTGGAGGGTGTGTATTTTCCCCAGAACATGTGTGTAGAGTGCTGGTGAGAGTTCGGGAATAGGGAATAGAGTTGCTGTTGGAATCTACAAGGCTTTTGTGGTGGCTCGCTTATTTTGTGCCCAGCCAGACTGCGGCACCAGAGAATGATCCAGGCTTCAATGATGGGAAGGAATCCTATTCCTGCATAAGCCAGCTTGGTGAGCCTTGATTTCATGTGAAGCCCTTCCATCTGCGTGTCAGAACCTACTGGACCATTAACATCATATTCAAGTGCATGCTGATATATTTGTGTGGTTTTTGTGGTGCTGGGAATTGAACCCAAGGCCCCACCCAATAGGCAAGTACTTCCCCATTGAGCCACCTCCCCAACTCTTTCAGGTCATTTTCTCTCCCTTTATGTCCATGGCAATCGAACTGAGCTGCATGTAGGTTGCCCTGGTCTCCCTGCCCAGGTGGCTTCTAGAGAATGCCACACAATGTGGGTAATCTAATGGCCTCACCTGGTAACCGCAACTCTGGTCTGCATCCTGCCACATGCTGAGTGATTTGAGTAGCAAAGGAGTCACTGTCTCCTGGCCATGCTTGTTCTCTTCCCCTTACAGGAATAATTAAAGGATAGGGACTTTGACAGTCCCTGGAGACACACAGGACCTTGCCAAAATTTTAAGAGTCTGGGAAAACTTTCCATTTGCTCCGTGAAGATACTTTACTATGAAGACTGCCACAATATTTTTTGGAGTACAACCATACTCTGGCCTACTCTGGTTAAGTCCTAGAACTTGGAGTATGTGGATTTCCTGAGTATGTAGAATCCTGAGATGTGGCAATAAACTATACCCTCTGGAACAGGGTACAAGGAGACTTCTTAATTATAGCACATATCAAAATAAGCACAGCTTTAGTTCCTTAGAAATGGTGAAGACTTGAGCTTTTGGGGATATAGCTAAATTAATAGAGTGCTTGCCTCTCATGAACAAGGCCCTGGGTTTGATCCCCAGCACTGCACACATACACACACACACACACAAAAAAAAAAAAAAAAAAAAAAAAAAAAAAAAGACTTGAGCTTTGGAGTCAAGGGTGTAAGCCCAGCTGACATTTTCTAGTGGTCTGATCTTGGCAAATTACCCTCCAGAGCTTTGGTTTTCTCATCTGTAACACAAAGATAGGCATGGCACCTTCTGGGCAGGGATGCTGTGCCTTGGTTGACACACAGTCAATGCCCTGGGACAGTGACCACATTAGCATTACGGATACATTTCACAGACTGCAGGAGGATGATCACCTAGCAGGAGCCCCACAGGGCCCACTTTAAGGAACCAGTTGTTATGAGCACGTGGCTAGCAATTGCAAGCTCCAAGATGCTGCCTAACTACTTCTTGAAAACAAGTATTAGGTATCTACATTTGGTAAAGAACAAAATTCTCACATCACAGAGCTAAGCCATAAGTCCACTCTTCTCCCTCCTCCTTTTCTTTTTTGTTTTATTATTTATTTTTGGTGCTGAGAATTGAACCTAGGGCCTCCTGCATGCTAAGCATGGGCTCTACCACTGAACATCTCTAGTCTCAAATAATGTTTTTCCTTTTGAAGAATTTTAGATTTACAGAAAAGTTGTAAAGAGAATACAGAGAGCTTCCATTCTTTTTTCGCAGAGTTCTGCTCTGGCTTCCTGCCGGGGCAGGGCTTGTTGCTGTCCTGTTTCTTTGGTTTTCATCTGGCTTCCCCTTTTTTGGTGGTGAGCATTCAACCTCCAAACCAAACTATGGGGAGGCTGCAGCTTTTCTGTTAAAACGACCCATGTCCCCACCTGCACCCTTTCCTGTGTGTGCACACACAGCCCACTCAGTGTGAGAAGCACACACACAGAGCCAGGCTCAGGGCCTGTCCTCCTACAGATCCTCTGGGTGGTCTGGATTTGGGGGTGAGGACTGGGTTGGGGGGGCTTTCCCAAGGGATGATTGACCCAGACCTCCAAGAATATGGAGGGTGGGTGGGCACATTGGTGCTTTCTCTGTTTCAGGCCATAAGTAGTCATAGGAGCCTGAGACTTGAGGCTTAACCTCTATGGGCCTTGATTATCTTTCCTGGAAAATGGGAATAAACTTCAGTTATGGGATGTGGTGAAGAGTGAAGAAGAGAGACTAGCATGGGCTTGGCCTGGATGAGTGGGTGCTTTCCTCTTCTGAGCTCTGTGGGCCACATCAACCATGCCAGATGCACCTGTGACCTCAGCTCACTCCTGCAGCTCTGGGGCTGCCCAAGTGGAGGACAGTGCCAGGCAACTCCATGGTGCCTCAGTCCAGCAGGAGCTTGAATTGCTGGCTATATGTTTGAGAATCATCAAGATCTCCTCAAATTAGACCTTCCCAATTCCTCCAGGAAACAAAACAAAATAAAAAGGGTGCAAAGAACCTCTTCTCTTATAATTTAAAACGTGTTTTGAGAGTACTTTGGAATACCAGTATTTTAATTGAATTAATTAGTTAATTAATTATTTTGGAACCAAGGGTGCTTGCTTAACCAATGAGTCACATCCCCAGCCTTTTTAAATTTATTTTTCCATTTTATTTATTTAATTATTCTAATTTGGTATATAATACAGCAGAATGCATTTTAATTTATATTACACATACAGAGCACAATTTTTCATGCCTCTGGCTGTACACAAAGTAGAGTCACACCATTCGTGTCTTCATACATGTTCACAAGGTAATGATGTCCATCTCATTCCACTGTCTTTCCTACCCTCATGCCCACTCCCTTCCCCTCCCTTCCCTTTGCCCTATCTAAAGTTCCTCCATTCCTCCCATGCTCCCCATCATCCCCTTTATAGATCAGCATCTTCATATCAGAGGAAACATTTGGCATTTGGTTTTTTGGGATTGGCTTACTTCACTTAGCATGATATTCTCCAACTCATCCATTTACCTGCAAATGCCATGATTTTATTGTCTTTTAATGCTGAGTAGTATTCCATTAGGTATATATACCACATTTTATTTATCCATTCATCTATTGAAGGGCATCTATGTTGGTTCCACAATTCAGCTCTTGTGAAGTGTGCTGCTATTAACATCGACGTGGCTGCATTACTATAGTAACAGTTTTTAAGTCCTTTGGGTATAAACCAAGGAATGGGATAGCTGGGTCAGATGGTGGTTCCATTCCAAGTTTTCCAAGGCCCTTTTTATTTTTTATTTTGAGATATGATCTACTAGGTTGCTTACAGCCTTGCTAAGTTGCTGAGGCTGGTTTCAAAACTGAGATCTTCCTGCCTCAGCCTCAGGAGCCGCTGGGATTACAGGCAAGTGCTACCATACCCAGCTGGAAAACTGGTATTTAAAGTATTCAACAGCAAATACTCAAGATGATGAGTGCTTTGTGTCACACATGGTCCCCTTCCCAGAATTACTCTGCATGGTTAATTTTGATTTCATTGTACTATGGGTTCAGTGTACTACATATTTGGGAGAAAGATATGCATGTCCTTTCTTATAATGTCCCCCAAATGAAGAACTTATAGAATAGACAGGAATCTAAAGTGCTGTACAGGCCTTGTGGCAGATCTATCCCAAGAAGGTTCCAGATATTGCCAGATATTTCTTGAAAAATAAGAGGAAGAGGGAGCTTTTTAATAGGGTGCCTCAGACCTGACTGAGGTCAGTTTCGAAACCTGAGGCTTGTGAAGGAAGGAATTAGGTCTGAAGGGTCAGGGAGCTGGGCCTCTCTTCTCCCCAGCTGCAGCTCAGCCACCTCTCTGTCACAGATGAATAGCTGAGAATGATGTAGAAGAGAGAGGAGGAGGCAGAGGGCAGAGGCGGAGACAGACAGAGGTGGCAAGGGCAGCAGAGGAGGGGTGGTGGCCTCTCAGAAGCAGTTTGCACCTGCTCAGTGGGAAGTAGATCTGACATCACCCAGGAACACCTCACTCTCCCTGTCAGGTTACCTAAAGAGAGAAATATACATTTGCATGCTCCTGAATGCAGGCTTGAGAATCCATCCACCCAGGTGCTTGGGGACAGGCAGAGCAGAAGCCAGGTGAAGCCAGGCAGCCACCCGGGTCAGTATTTGCCCTAAGAAATGCTGGCCTGGAGGTTGTGTAAGGTCTCCCTGGTGGAGCCTCAGCAGGCAGTGGAAAGTCAGCACTTTGGGCTTTCCACCTGGTAAGAGAATCATCCTAAAAACCATAGTAGCTGTCGTGTCTGGAGCCTCTAAGCAGGTCAAACACTGCATACTGCATTTCCTTCAACCCTCCAGGACCTGGGTAGTAGGCCCAGTACACAGGGAGTGGACTATGGGCTCAAGGGTAACTGCTCCTGGTCTCAGCTGCCTGGTGCACGCAGGGCTGAGCATCAGGCTCAGGTCGGTGTGACTCAGGAGCAGGAGCTCAGAACTCCTGCCCCTCTCATGAGTCCTCACTCTTCACACCGTTGCAGGGAGCCAGCTCCCTGGGGCCCAGCAAGGATGGTGACCTCTGATCAGAGGGCACTTGCCAGGCGTCAAGGCAAAGCTGCTAAAATGGACCCTAAAGTAGAAATTGATTTCTGTTTTAACCCCTCTACCCTAAAACAAACTAGACAAGTCACATGAACCTGCTTCTAAGATCTTGGACCCCCAGCTGGCGTTTAATTTGTATCTGTCACTCACATCCTGTGTCAATTATTTTAGGTCTTTGGGGCCTCCAGATCCTCACTGGGAGGTTTCCGTGTGGGCTCTTTTGAGGGGGAAGGAGTTGATCTGGCCCAGCACCTGGCCTGAGAGCAGTAATCCAGTTCTGAGAACTGGAGGGAACAGGCTATAGCTTCAGGCTTTCTCGTCTGCCTTTGCCCAGGGACTTCCTCCCAGCCATCAGCAGCACAGAGATTGTGGTCCCTGCCAGGCCACATCAAAGGGCCATCAAGAGGCAACACCAAAAGCAGGCGAGGAGCTCTTCCTGCTGGGCTGACTCTCTGCTCCACCATGTTGCTGATGGGGGCCTGCTGGGGGCTCGCCACCCGCCTTGTCTGTGGAACAGGCTCATGCTGGTGCCAAAGACTCTCAGTTCTGTCCCCCTGAAGTCAAAACAAAAACTCCAGCTCTCACATCCTTTGGAACCCTCCTTCCACAGACCAAATGCCCGCCACACCTCCCATGACGCCCCCTTGGCCACCCACTACCCTGTCCTCTCTCACCCAGCCCTTCCTGAGACCTAGGCTGGGCTGCACTTGGATCAGCCGTGGTCACAGCCTTGCCCGTGGCCCAGCCAACTGGGGCCCTTGCTGACAGCTGACATGGGGGAGGTGCACGCAGCCCTGAGAGGTGACACAGCACAAGTGTGTCATGTGAAGTCAGCCACGGCTGATGCCAGGAAAGGGGTGCCAATGAGGGCAGGATACTCATTCTTGGGGGACACAGGAACAAGGGACAAACAGGCAGAAAGGCGGGGCCTTTCTGGAGGGCTGCCTAGGGTTGTCCACACACACACTCCATCAACCCTCCCTCACCATCTGGTCCTGCTGCAGGCTGGCTTCTGTCTCGCTCAGATTGTAGATGCTCTTAGGGATGTCACTAGATTCTCCAAAAGACAAATGCAGTGTTCACATGTCTTCTGGTGCCTTATTTGCTACAATGTCAGGCACTAGGGACCACCTCTCCGTCCTTGAAGTCATCTCCTCTGTTGGAACCTGGGCTATGAATTATTTCTGTGTTCTTTCCTAGCCCTCTGGTCACTTTCCTTGGTCTCCTTGGCTGACTTTCTTCCTCCTCCTATACAGAATAACCTCTGGGCTCTTCCCATCTTCCTACTTACTCTGCCATTTGTTGGGTACATTCATCTCCAAACCTGGCTCTTGTCACCACCTGCTTTCTGTGTCACCCAGCTTTCTGTGTCCAGCCTGGAGTGTTCTGTTGAGATCTTGTATCCAGCTGCCACTGGTCAGCTCCCATCAGGCCTTGGGCTCAACATGAACTGAGCACCACACACTTGCTCCAGGTTCAGCTCTGGTAGCACCGTGCAACCCATCACGTAAACCAGGATTTATCCTCCCCAGAAACTATCCCCAAGCATCTCAGTATGCCTCCCTCCTCTGTCCCCCTGCATTGCCTTAGTTCAGTCAGTACCACTCCCTCTGAGCCTGGATTTCTGGGCCTGAGGGCTCACTGCTCTCAGGCCCAGAAATCCAGTGTTGCCCCAGTGGAAAAATTTAAGGTATTATTTAAAAGTCATAAATACATTAAAGCTGTTTCTTAGGTTTTTCATGTTACTATAACAAAATGCCTCAGACTGGGAATTTATAAATAACAGAAATTTATTGCACACAATTATGAAGTCTGGAAAGTCCATGATGAAGGTGTCAGCAGATTCTGTCGAGGGCCTTTGACTCATAGATGACACCTTCTATGTATCCTTACCTGGTAGAAGGGGTGAACAAGCCCCCTCAGGCTTCATGATTTCATAAGAACTTCAGTCCCATTCCAAATCACCTCCCAAAGGCCCACCTTTTAATGGCATTACCTTGGGGATTTGGTTTCAACATAAAAAATTTGGGACACAAACATTCAGGCCATTATCTGTAACTCATTTTTAACGTTCTTCTAATCAATCTATATGATTAATATTCTTAGATACAACAAATATCCTGAATTTGCATATAACATGAAAACCCATGTACATTTTGTGAATGGCTCTTTGAAAATTTATTCTTGTATCGAACAGAAATCTGCTTTTCCTTAATTTGTACCCTCAGGTACAAGTTTAAAATCATCCCTCTTTAAAATGTGGTAGATAAAAAAAAAATGTGGTGGAGCTCTAAACTAAACACTGTCTGGTTTCAAAGATAAATTTCTTCTCATCATACTTTTCCATCAGTTGCCTATCATTAAGTCCCAAACTCACTTGGCCTGCATCTTGTCCTTGTTATATCTAGTGGAACGTCGTTATTAGGACCTGCCTCCGTTGTATCTTTCTTTCTTCTTGAATATGATCTTTTTATTAAGCATTTACTATACTATGCACCTTAAAAAAATCTTAACTTTTGATTATTATGAAAATGTAATTTTTTTCTTTCTTGAAATCTTTATTAATCACCTCAAAGAATTTCCATAATTATTGATTATTGACTTCAGATTGCTCCAAGGAACTGTGGAGATAAAACTTATATACAAAATATCTAATTTTAGATCTTCAAATATGAAAATCTTGCGGGTTTCCTGTAAGGATAGGCCTCTCTACAGGTGGCCCAGCGCCCATCGACTGCCTCCTGGTTTATTTCACAGTGATGTACTGCCCTCTAGTGGACATTTCTTGTCACATCAAAAGGAAGGCTGAGAGCAAGGAGATGTCTTCATGTAATGTACACATGCTCATTGAGTGCACTTTAAAGAATTTCCACAATAGTTGCTGGGAATACCGAAGAGAAAAAAAACAAAATACAATAAAATAAAATGCATTATTTGTTTAAGACAAAGGAGACAGCTGAAAAATTGGGGGCAACTATCATAAACCCCAGATTTGTCCGAACCTATTAAGTTAGAAATGTCCATAAGTGTGAGGGTCCTTGTGGGTAGAGTACAAATCTCTTATTTGAGATCTCACCAATTTAAATGAAAACTGACAGAAGCAACACATTTGGCAAAAAATAAAAATAAAAAGAGTAAAGTATGAGGACAATGAATTCATTAACGGCTGACTTGGGGAGAGTGGATATGGGGGGGGGGGGTTAAGGTTGGTCCCACCCAGGTGGAGCTCTTCATCCCTTAGCTGTCTGTTGAAGTGCAATCAGCTCTTTCTCAATCCACCACACAATTCATAATGGTTGAATTTCTCCACACATTTTTTTTTTTTTTTTGGTACCAGGATTGAACCTAGGATGTTTAATCATTGAGCTTCATCCCTAATCCTTTTTATGCTTTATTTTTTTATATTTATTTTTTAGTTGTAGTTGGACACATATCTTTATTTCATTTTATTTTATTTTTTTTATGTGGTGCTGAGGATTGAACCCAGGGCCTCGCACGTGCTAGGCAAGTGCTCTACTGCTGAGCTACAATCCAAGCCCATAAAGCATAAGCTGAGCCTGGCTTTGAACTTTCCTCCTGCTTGTGCTACCGCTCCCTGCCTCTCCATGCATATGTTCTGTCTCTCTCCTACCTCTGGGACTACATGTCTGTCCTTACTGCAGAGTCCTCCACACCTGACACTGCCAGGGCCTCAGTTCATATTTGTTGAAGGATCTTTTTGATTTAGTGGGGCAGATAGGATAGATATACATGAGAGGCTAATAATGTAGCTTCATCTGTGGCAAATGTACAGTTGGCTGCTTTGGGGAGTAAACAGGAGATGACAATAAGTTGAGGTCCATTAGGGAAAAACCAAGGAAGAAACTGATCTGAGCTGAGTCTTAAGGACGAATGGAAGAAGCCAGGCACCATGGTGCACAGCTGTAATCCCAGGTACCCTGAGTTCAACCCCCCCCCCCCACTGAGAAAAACAAGAGAGAGGGAGAGAGATAGAGGGAAGGAGAGGGAGGGAGGGAGAGAGGGAGGGGGAGAGAGAGAGGGAGGGAGGGAGGGAGGGAGAGAGGGAGGGGGAGAGAGAGAGGGAGGGAGGGAGAGAGGGAGGGGGAGAGAGGGAGGGAGGGAAGGAGGGAGAGAGGGAGGGAGGGAGGGAGAGAGGGAGGGGGAGAGAGGGAGGGAGGGAAGGAGGGAGAGAGGGAGGGAGGGAGGGAGAGAGGGAGGGGGAGAGAGGGAGGAAGGAGGGAGAGAGAGGGAGGGAGGGAGGGAGAGAGGGAGGGAGGGAGAGAGAGGGAGGAAGGAGGGAGAGAGAGGGAGAGAGGGAGGGAGGGAGAGAGAGGGAGGGAGAGAGAGGGAGGGAGAGAGAGGGAGGAAGGAGGGAGAGAGAGGGAGGAAGGAGGGAGAGAGAGGGAGGAAGGAGGGAGAGAGAGGGAGGGAGAGAGAGGGAGGAAGGAGGGAGAGAGAGGGAGGAAGGAGGGAAAGAGAGGGAGGGAGGGAGAGAGGGAGGGAGGGAGAGAGAGGGAGGAAGGAGGGAGAGAGGGAGGGAGGGAGGGAGAGAGGGAGGGAGGGAGAGAGAGGGAGGAAGGAGGGAGAGAGGGAGGGAGGGAGGGAGAGAGGGAGGGAGGGAGGGAGAGAGAGGGAGGAAGGAGGGAGAGAGAGGGAGGGAGGGAGGGAGAGAGAGGGAGGAAGGAGGGAGAGAGAGGGAGGAAGGAGGGAGGGAGGGGAGATGAGAGAGAAAGAGAGAGAGAGAGAGAGAGAGAGAGAATATAGATGGGATAATAAAGGGAGGGGTAAGGAATGATGGGGAGAAGTGCCCCAGTTTGGCTGGGCACAAATAACCAAGCCGCCACAAAGCACTTGTAGGTTCAAACAGCAACTCTTTATTCCTGAACTCTCACCGGCACTCCACACACGCTCCCTGGGAACACCCCCCCCCCCCTCTCGGAACCCAAGGAACTCAAGGGATCTCCAAAGTAGTGGGCAGCAAGAGCCGCCCTATTGCGGGACAGCAAAGGTCTCTATATAACTGAATACACAGCTTATCTTAACCATCATCATCTCAATGGCTCGCTGGCATCACCTCTCAACCACTCCCTTCTGGCAAAATGTCATGCTTCATCCCAACTCGCCTGTGGCCCTCAACAGAGAAGTGTTTCCTGTAACGTGTCCCCAGTTGATTTCCACATGCTCCTGAGTCTCCAGTGTCTGCTGTGGAATCTACTGGTTTCTGCTGAGCTATCTTGTATGCTCCATCCCACAAAGATGTGGTTAACTCTGGGCAGTAATTAAGCTTGTCATGCCATGTCTATAGCACTTTTTTAATTATTATTGTCATTATGGCTTCATTGTCTCTTTCTCTACCCCCTCCCCTTTGGTACTAGGGATTGAGCCCAGGGGTGCTTAACTCTGAGCCACATGCCCAGCCCCTTTTTAATGTTTTTTTTTTTTTTTTAAGAGAGAGTGAGGGGAGAGAGAGAGAGAGAGAGAGAGAGAGAGAGAGAGAGAGAGAGAGAGAGAGAGAGAATTTTTAATATTAATTTCTTAGTTCTCGGCGGACACAACATCTTTGTTGGTATGTGGTGCTGAGGATCGAACCCGGGCCGCACGCATGCCAGGCGAGCGCGCTACCGCTGAGCCACATCTCCAGCCCCCTTTTTAATGTTTTGAGACAGGGTCTCCTTAAGTCCTTAAGGCTGCCTCAAGTTGTGGCCTTGAAATTGCAATCCTCCTGCTTCAGTCTCCTGAGTTGCTGGGAGGCTGAATCAATTTTTTTCTTTCCTCCCTCCCTCTCTTTGCTTCCTTCCCTCCTCCCTCTTTCTCTGTTCTTAACGAACACACAGCATATCAATGCCTATCATTATACCTGGATCATAGTAGGTGCTCAGTACTAGCTGAATGAACACATATACCTAGGAGCTGCTTTCCATACTCCTGGGATGGCTTTCTCCAGATATTTCGTCTCTGCCACAGAGCCATTGGCATTTGAAAACTAAGTAATTGAGGGTCCACTCCAAATCCTTGCATAATTATTAATAAGCAGATTTCTCAGAGTTTTCACTTAACAAAACTTTATTTCATGCCTTCTTTATTCCAGGACTTATGCTGGCTACAAGGAGCTTGGGGTTCAGCTACTGTGAAACCAATAATGCCAAAAATAAGTTAGTGTTGATTTATGTACAAAGTGGTCTCTGAATACTGTAGATGGAGGAATTGACTGTCCAGGTATGCTAAGGAGGATTCTCAGAGTAGAGGAGAAAAAGGTGGAATTGAATCTTGAAAGACAAGTTGTGCCTGTGGACAGACATGATGGGGGTTGGGGTGTGGCTAAGGGAGTGAAGAACAGTAGATGCAAAGGTGGTGATGGTGATGTGCATCCCAGGTAAATTATTTGAGAAAGTGCTGGATTTGGGGCAGAATAAGAGCATAAGAGTGGCCAGAAAGAAGGCATAGGACTGGATTTGGGACAAGCCAACAAAAGAATACCATGGATACCAATCTGTAAAGAGGCACTGAAAAAAAATATGATGCCCATGACCTCGGTCATTTGTAACTCCTTACATAACTTTCAAAACCTAAATGGGTCTTATTCCTCTGAGGTAAGACGGTGCCCTCGAATGTTAATTTAATAATTCTCCTGGCTAACAATTCCAATTATGTTATATTTGGTGCATGTAATAAATTATTTATTTTTAACATAAAGAGGTTTGTAATTCTTATTAATAGAAAGTCAGGTTCCCTTCAATCCCATGCTGAACAGATATTTAAAGAAAATTGTCCTATTTACTCATTACCAAATTATTAGCTTTCTGACAATGCATGTATTTCTTCAACAAGTTCCAGATGGAAGCCTCTAGGTCCCCTCTCCCAGGTAAAAATGGGACGGTTCTATTTGGCTATGTGAGCTGAGTACGATTTCTGTGGATGCCCAAAGGAGACTGTATTCAATGAAGTTATGTGTCAGGCATCCCAGATACATTATTTGGATTATTTGGTAGTCTTGACTTTCCCTGCCTTAGGGCCACCATATTCTCCTGAATATTTCCATACATCAGGGACTTCCACATTCTATACCTCCTTTGTATGTTGAACAGGCCTGTAAATCTGGTGTTCAGAAATAATCTATGATGACTGACCTCAAAGTTATGTGTAAACTTTAAATCATTGCTATGAGTATTGACTATTTTTGCAGCAATTCTTCTCTTCTTGGCTGTTGGACCTGAGCGAATGATTAAACCTTTCTGGGCCTCCCTTTCCTCATGGGAAATAGTAATAACGTTCATTTCTTCTTTATAGCTTTGAGTTGATGAATACATAATAAAGATGTAGTGTTTAGTACAGCCCTGATAGCATAGTAAACACTGGTCCATGCATCCTTCGGTGAGGGTTCTAAGTTTTCACCTATACTTATCTCAGGTTCAGGGTTCCAGAACTTGCTAGAGGCGGGCGTTGTGCAGAGGAAGGCAGGTAGTGCGAGCTGTCAGAGTGGAAAAGTCCGAAGGCAGTTGGATCTGGTGGTGTGCAACGGGGACTGAGAGGCCTTCGGACCTCAGTTAGCTCGGCGACCTCAATCAAGGGACAGAACTGTCCAAGGCTCCCTGCGGCGATTGCTTTTCTTCTCCTGGATTCCCGCTTTGGCTTAGCTCCGCCCTCTTCTCCTAGGGGTTGAAGGCCGGACACTGACGCCGACGCGGTTGCTTAGCGACACCCTTTTCCCAAGATGCCTAGGGTGTTGTTTTTCTTAGCCAATCAGAGAGGCGAAGATACCTCCCCGTCTGCCAATAGGTTACGAGGCCGGGGCTGGCGACGGTTAAACGCTGCCCGCGGCCTGGGTGGCGGATCGGTTCCCTTTCCGGGACTCTGGGCTGCAGTGGCTGTGGCGCGACCTGCCGGGTCAGCGCGAGTCCGGCGGCGGCCCGGCCATGCCGTCCCGGGTGGAGGACTACGAAGTGCTGTACACCATCGGCACGGGCTCCTATGGCCGCTGCCAAAAGATCCGGAGGAAGAGCGACGGCAAGGTGAGCGCGGGGCCCGGCGTGTCCCGGCTCCCGCTGAGGTTTCGGTAGCCCGGGGCGAGGGCCCTGCGCGAAGGAACCGACGGGCCCTTGGTGGTGGGTGCCGGCAAGTCTCGGCTGTCGGTCTCCCCGGGGTCTGCGATTGACAGATTGACAGCTTATCCTGGATGGTTCAAGAGATGGGAGGCTGCGTCTTTTCTTTTTATATAATACATATTTCCGGTTTTTGTTCGTTATTTTCTGTCCCGTTTCCTCCCTTTCTCCAGCTTTGGCTTGCTCCTGTTTTTCCGTCGGTGGCAGCTAACTCAGTCCTGAGCTATTTTTAGATGAGAGTAGGACCCATGTGCCATGGAGGGGCAGGACCACCAGGCCAGAAGCTTTGTATCTGCAGTCAAAACTCATTTAAAACACCCATCAGTCCGGTTAGCAGACTCCTCTTTCCCCATGCGTTTAGGTAGAGCTTGTGCAGAAAGAAACATTGGAGAGGAACTGCCTGACCGATTGGAATAGTCAGGGACTTTGGATACCCGTCCCCTGACTGTGACCAAAGTACTTTTTGGCCAATTTCCTATTAAGCAACTGAGAATAAGGGGTTGAGGGAGTCCTCTTGTGCCTCATCCGCCTCCCTCCCCCTGTAGCATCATTTACTGCTTAAAAAGTAGAGGAAGATTATGGCAATAAACTCTGGGCTCATGAAGTTTATTTAACTACATAACATGATCATGACTTTGGATTGTGGAATATGTTTAAATAGGAGGCAATTTTTTTTTTTTTTCGTTTTTGGAACTTCCATTCATTGTTTTGAGCATAACAAATTCATTCATACCTCGGACATTTTCTTATTTCAGATATTAGTTTGGAAAGAACTTGACTATGGCTCTATGACAGAAGCTGAGAAACAGATGCTTGTTTCTGAAGTGAATTTGCTTCGTGAACTGAAACATCCAAACATTGTGCGCTATTATGATCGAATTATTGACAGAACCAATACAACGCTGTACATTGTAATGGAATACTGTGAAGGAGGGGACCTGGCTAGTGTGATTACAAAGGGAACCAAGGAAAGGTAATTATAATCTTCCATTTTTTAAATGTCAGCTCTGCCATTTATTGCCTATATAATCATTTTAAATTAATTCTTTTTTTCTCATAATTATAAATAATAGTGGGAAATATAATATTAGATGTACGCTGAAAAGGGGTCTAGTTTTGTTGCTGTTAAGAATCTTATGTTAGGATCAGGGGCAAAGTACTTAGTAACATAGAAGAGTGTTCTTGTATTTGGTGGGTCCGTGGTACTTTAGAAAAATCACTGGTGAATCAATACCCATATTTTGCATCAAGTAATTATTTCTCTATTAGTATACAAGAAAAACTAGATAATTCACATCATTCCTTATTTGTAATGATATATTCAGACATTATATGCCGTAAAAATGTTTTGGTTTCAGACAATACTTAGATGAAGATTTTGTTCTTCGAGTGATGGCTCAGTTGACTCTAGCCCTGAAGGAATGTCACAGAAGAAGTGATGGTGGTCATACTGTGTTACATCGGGATCTGAAACCAGCCAATGTTTTCCTGGATGGCAAGCAAAACGTCAAACTTGGAGATTTTGGGCTAGCTAGAATATTAAACCATGATACGAGTTTTGCAAAAACATTTGTTGGTACACCTTATTACATGTCTCCTGTAAGTATTTCAGAATTTAGATGCTTTTTAATTCCTTAATGCTAAGCATTCAAATGCAAGGTTTATTGTTGGTTTCTTTGTATTTAGCCAAGAATTAATAATACTGTTTCATTTTAAGTTCCAAACTAACCACCTGACCCTTATATTCCTCTGTATCAACAATTCAATTTTTATTGAATTCAGTTTTTATTGAACTATTACCATGTTCAAAGCTCTGGAATTAACAAAGATGAAATGGGTTTTGTCTCTGCCTTCAAGAGCAACAGTGCTTTCTAAAGCATGGGTCCTGGGGACACCTACATCACACTCACTCTGAAGTTTTGTTAGTCCTGGGTCCTGAGTTCAGACTGAGTTCATACCCAGTGAATATGGATCTCTGGAAAGGTCCTTGGACACTGTATTTTATCCCTAGTTGGATTCTTGTACTTGGATATATGGGACTCACAAAGCTCACTTACTTCAGATAACATGTTTTTACAATTTCAAAAAATTTCCAAAAAATTTTTCTTATTGCCTTTTCCTGAAATTCATTTATAGAAAGTCTATCACTTTACTTTATCCATTGCCTCTATTGATGGATATTTTATTTCCAAAGGAGCACTGTATGCATATCCTTGTATGTATTATCTTTCTTCCTTTTTGATTATTTTCTTGGAGTGTTTGTGGCTGTCATTAGATATTATCTAATGGCTTTTATTTATTTTCCCTATTTTTTTATTGGTGCATCATAGATGTACATAATGTTGGAATTTGTTTACATAGTCACATAACATAAGATTTAGCTAATATTGTTCCTCAGTATTTCCCCTTTTCCTCCCTTCAGCCTCCCTTCTGTCTCTTTCCTCTACAATGCTGTCCTCCCTCCAGCCTCCCTTCTGTCTCTTTCCTCTACAATGCTGTTCTCTCTTTGATTTTCACGATGGTCTGATGGCTTTTAAAGACCTTAAATCAATAAGGAACAGCATCAATGTATTAATATATGAAATCTGAGCAGATATTGATGAAAAGATTTTTTCTTTTTTTATTAGCTTACAAACATTTCTGGAATTTTCCAATATTTTATAAATTATGCTAACATCTGACTGCAGTATAAAACTGCAAGTTTATTTTATTATTATTATTTTTTTTATTAAGATCAGACATAGCCAGAACAGTGCCATTTTCTCACTGTATCAAATTCCAAATTGAAAGGCTTTAACATAAAGAAAGATTATCCAAAAATGGTGGAAAATTTGAAACCTATGCAATTCTTTTGTTCCCTTTTTTTCCTGCCCTTGTAATTAGATCAGTTTGGTTCCTTTAAGTCATTAATTGTCAAGGAGTGATATCAGACTCACCAGCTGGGTTTTAAAACACTAATCGGCCTTCTGGAGATTTTGGTACTTGCCCTCAGTCCCTCCTCAGCTATGGTAGACTATTGTTACTGTAGGTATAGAAGAAGGGCAAACATTTAAAATAGGTAATGAGAATATTAGTGATTGCTTTGACTTATACAGTGGATTAAGGAAAAACATATAAATGAATATATATATATATTCATAAATGAATATATAAATTCAGTTAGCTATTTATGTATGCACTTAAATGTGGGCTAAATAATATGTTTTGGTTATTCTGGAATTTTCTCTGTTTCTTTTAAATTGAAGTTTGTGGCTGGACACGGTAGCACTTGTAATCCCAGCTACTTAGGAGGCAAAGGCGGGAGGATCACAAGTTGGAGACCATGTTGGGCAACTTAGTGAGATCCTGTCTCAAAATAAAAAATAAGGGGTTGGGGTTGTGGCTCAGTAGTAGAACACTTGCCTAGCATGTGTGAGGCACTGGATTCTATTCTCAGCATTGCCTATAAGTAAATAAAAATAAAGGTCCATGAACAACTAATAAAAAAAATAAAAAAATAAATAAAAAATAAAAGGGACTGGAGAGGTTGGTAGCTCAGTGGTAGAGAGTGCCCCTGGATTCAATTTCCAGCATTGTAATCAATCATTCAATAAAATAAATGAGGTTTCTAATTAGACTCAATGGTACACACCTATAGTCCTAGCTACTCAGGAGGCTGACGTAAGGTGATTTGGGGGGGCCTTGGAGTTTGAGTTTAGCTTGAACAACCTAACAAAACCCTTTCTCAAAAAAATAGAGTTTCTAGATTATGAATGCCTCGAGGATAGAGATCTTTTATATTCAATTTTGAATGGTTAATATCTATCCAACAGTAAACATTTTCACTTGTGAATGAAAAATAAGGGAATGAATTATATATGACAAAGTATATTGGGACAAGATTGTTGTTCTTTTCCCCTTATAAATTTTGCTTTTTTGGTGTTAGGGATTGAAACCAAGGCCCTGTACATGCTAGGCAAGCACTCTGCCATTGAGCCACATCCCTAGCCTTTCCATTATAAATGTGAGGATAAAGTATACACTTTCGTTATTGTCTCATAAACTGAATTAGTCTTTCGTATTTGAAGTTCTTGCTATAACATTTTTCTCCTCTCCCTTAAGTAAATACTACCAAGCTTTGAGTTTCTGTTTTCTACTCAGGTATAATTTTTAAAAGTTTTATAAAATTTTAAAAACCAAATAAACTTTTTTTTTTTTTTTTTTTTTTGGTACAGGGGATTGAACCCAAGGGTGCTTAACCATTGAGCCACATCTTCATCCCTTTTAAAAAAATATTTTATTTAGAGACAGAGTCTCACTGAGTTGTTTAGGGCCTTGCTAAGTTGCTGAGGCTGGCTTTGAATTCTTGATCTTCCCACCTCAGCCTTCTGAGCTACTGGGATTACAGTCATGCATGTGCCACCATGCCTGGCCAACAAGAAGTTTTTTTTTAACTTTTTTACCTTTTCCCCCTTCTAGGAACAAATGAATCGCATGTCCTATAATGAGAAATCAGATATATGGTCACTGGGTTGTTTGCTGTATGAATTGTGTGCATTAATGTAAGTATAATAAAGTCAGATTCCTAGTCTAAGGTTTACACTGTCATCTTTCATTGGGTCCAGCTTTTTGAGCATCTATGCTAATTAAAACATATTCACATCTGAAGAACTATCAAATTCTTTTAGTAAAGTAGATAAACATTTTTTTAAAAAAGATGTCATCCATGAAGCTGGGTTCTGATTTACTTTTAAAAATTTTTTTTTCTTAGTTGTAGATGGACACAATGCCTTTATTTATTTATTTATTTTTAAGGATCGAACCCGGTGCCTCACATGTGTGAGGCAAGCCCTCTACTGCTGAGCCACAACTGCAGCCCCTGGGTCCTGACTTTATTAAAGGTCTTGACTGTTAGATGCTTTCTTGTTAGACTGATGCTTATTCAACGTCAGGCAGATAATGTAAAGCTATTACAAGGACAGGGAAGAAATAAAACAGATCAAGAGGAGAGGTCTGGGGATTTGGAGGATAGGAAAGAGGTCCAGTTCTTTTTCTTTTAAACTCTTCTATAGCACAGTGGTTCTTATACAGGATTTGTGGGGAAGCAGTTTTTGTCCCCCATGGAATATTTGGCAATATCTAGACATTTTTGGTTGTCACAATTAGAGGGTAGAGAGAGGCCAGGGATACCACAAAATATCCTACAAAGCACAGGATAACCCCCACCCCACCCCCGCCAGCATGACTTAACAACCCAAGGGGTCAATAGTATGAAGGTAGTACTATTAAAGTTAGCTGTAGAAGGAAGTCCCAGAAGTAAAAAGAAATACAATGGTGCTTATGCTTTTGATTCAGTTACTATTATCTATTTTCATTTAAATTTTTTTCTTCTTTCCTTCATTCTTTTCTTTCTCTTCCTTCCTTTCCATCATTCGTTTTTACTTATATTTTTTACCCCAGGCCTCCATTTACTGCTTTCAACCAAAAAGAACTAGCCGGGAAGATCAGAGAAGGCAAATTCAGGAGAATTCCATATCGTTATTCTGATGAATTGAATGACATTATTACGAGGATGTTAAATTTAAAGGTAAAGGCTATAAGATTTTATATCATCTGATTTTATCTCCCAATTAAAATTTGGAGTATATATTCTCTCTTTTAAAGTGATAGAGACTAAAGAAAATATTTCCTTAGCTAAATATACTCTGTTAACACAAGTGAAAACATGTAAATCTGGCAAATCACAGGTCCTTGCCAGCCTACCTTTTGTGCTTGCTTTCTTTTTCCTCCACTCTCTTCCTTGCTAACAGATGGTCGGTGGTGAGGAAAGATTACAGAAAGGATCCAAATCCTCAGTTCCCCTGGTTGTTGCCTACCTCAAAGTAACAGGAGGTCAGGGAAGGGGCCAGAAATAATTAGAGTAGAAGAAAAAGAACTTGAATAAAGAGATTTTGTGGAAAAACTCAGACCGTGGGATGGTAAAAGATATGTTCTGAGACTAGGCTGATGTGAAGAGTGGAAAGGAAGTGCTATAACAGGGATACAGAGGAAGTAGCAGGTGAAGGTTGGTGGGAAGGGATCCTGTTACCTGTGGTTTAGACACTCAAAGGTGGTGCTTCAAGCACCAGTACCAGTTGTACCAAAGGGACTGAGCCTTCTTACAAAGGGGGAGGGTAAAAGGGGAATAAATTAAAAATCTGCATTACCTTATGGACTCAGAACTTCAAGACGAGTGAACTTATTTTTTCAGATGTTTAAGACCTATTTCTGTAGCTGGGCACAGTGGCTTGAGAGGCTGAGGCAGGAGGATCACAAGTTCAAAGCCAGACTCAGCAACTTAGTGAGACCCTAAGCAACTGAAGACCTGTCTCAAAATGAAAATGGGCTGGAGATTTGGTTCAGTTGTTAAGTACCTGTGGGTTCAATTCCTGGTTAAAAAAAAAGACCTGTCTCTTTGAACAATCTTCTCTTTTGCCTTGGAAATATATACCCTTTTAATGTAACTACTTTCTCAGGACAAATATTCTGTTATGCAGTCTGACTGTATCATTGATATTTTTCCCTAGGATTACCATCGACCTTCTGTGGAAGAAATTCTTGAGAACCCTTTGATAACAGACTTGGTTGCAGAAGAACAAAGAAGACATCTTGAAAGGAGAGGGCGACGATTAGGAGAGCCTGAAAAGTCGCAGGAGTCTACTCCTGTCCTGAATGAGCTGAAACTAAAAGAAATACAGTTACAGGAGCGAGAGCGAGCCCTCAAAGCCAGAGAGGAAAGGCTGGAGCGTAAGTCCACTTGGTGTGGGAAGAGCAGAGTAGCGCTATGAGTGGGTTGCTCTGATGTGTGTACATAACACAATAGTTTCTATGTATAGGTCCTACTAGAACCTTCTATCAACCAGAACATTTAACTAAATAACCAAGCTTGATGACGCTTTCATGTTGGACTTCTTTCTCTGGAGACGGTTGTTAGTCATATATTTCTTGGGTATTAACTGGGTTGGGCCTAACACAATAGTCATTGTACTTTATTGTGCAATTACTTATTTTTTTCATCTTTGCTATAAACATCTTAAGGTTTGTTCCATTGTAAAGGAAGGTCTTCCAATGTGCTGCCTTCTGTCATAAAACGGTCTAAAATGCGACAGTATTAAACTGGGTATGTTTAGGCAATTCTGTGGAGAATATAGGTGCAAGATATTCTAGAATTATAAATATTACTGTGATGAGTATTAATATTGATGTGATTAGTATTAACTGATTTGATGCTAATTAGTTTTTGAGGTTGGAAGTCTGTCTATTCCACTAAGATGAAAGTTACTACCAGGTAGTAACTTAGAATCACACCAGGTAGCAATAGCAGTGAGTCTCCATTTTAACATTCAGAGACAGGGATGAAGCTATGTGCGTCTCCTGCCATCCTCATGACACCCCTGATTTCACTTCTGTGGCCTTATGACCTATGCAGACTTCAAATGCTTTTCTATTTAAATATACTTATCAAGCATTCAGTGTGTTCATTAATGTTTTGCTTCCTAATGATAAAAACATTGTATAGTGCTGTGAGATATGCTTACTGTATAGGGATAGCTTGTGTTTATCTGGAGACTTTTTATTGACTCTCTTGTCAAAAGAACTCTTTAAACACACACACACACACCTCTTTCTCTGAAGTCTGGGCCATGAATGAAAGTAGGCTTTGTTTCTAACCTAAAGAGTCGCCCCTTAACTCAGTTATGTTTTTTCCCCTTCCATTTTGGTGCTACCGCTGAACCAGAAGAAAGAGATTTTGTGCTATAAGACCAGGGAATGCCCTGGAAACTAGCTTTTGCCTATTTGCCTTGGAGAGCAGAGATGGCTTTTGTTTTTGTGTTCCCAAATGAATTACTTCCACACAACATGACCAAGTAAAAACTTTGTATTTGTACTTAAACAAGTTCCTAACAAGAAAACATACAATAACTTATGACCTACTATTACACTAAATTAAAAATGCAGGGTCTGGTTGATTAGGTTAAGAAACCAGTAAGAAACCTTTCACAAAACATTACTCTGCCGTGGTCAGGCATGCTAATTAGAATGATAAGAAAAGATTACCAAATGTAAATTGTTTTATAGCCAAAGCTCTTTGTTCATTTTTTCCTATTGCATTTTTAAAGAGAAGGAACGTGAACTTTGTGTTCGGGAGAGACTAGCAGAGGACAAACTGGCTAGAGCAGAAAATCTGGTGAAGAACTACAGCTTGCTGAAGGAGCAGAAGTTCCTCTCTCTGGCGAGTACTCCAGGTATGAGAGTCAGCTCGGTGTGCAGAAGTTGGTGCTACAAATGAAGATGTGCACATCAGTGATACCCTCAAGGTGGCCTTGGTAGCTCTTTTTCATTTTACAAAGTCTCAAATCTTAAGATAAATTTCACTGAATATATATGCTTCAATGGAAATAAAATTCTATTATAGTAGTGATTTATTTACTGGGTTCATAGACCTGAGGCAGTGAGTCATATGCTTTCATCTTCAATTTTATTTACCTTATTAAACTACATGTTTAGTATTTGATATTCATTTTTTAGAATGAAGACATTTTTACAACAGTATGTTTCAAATTTTTCTTTGGTTATATTATCAAAATTCTATTTCTATTTTCAAGCAAAAACCCTAACACTTTAATACTGCCACACCTCAACCATAGAGTGTGGCTTAAAAGACATAGAAGTCAAGTGCAGAATTGACCATGACTTTTGAATCTTTGCTTTAGACCCTTTCAAATTGAGACATGTATTTGTTGAAATATGATTAATGTGTGCACAACTGTGCGAGCCGCCCCACTTCAGAGCTTGGGTGCAGACAGCCTGCTCACTGCGCTGCCTTCGTGTAGCGTTGTCCCTGCTGTGTCCTCGTGATGATTGGCTACACCGACAGATCCTCTCAACTTGCCTTTTTCCATTTCATTTTTTACAGATCTAATTTAGTCTGCTGTCTAGAATTTTGGAAACTGCAGAATGCTAGACGTCTTTTCTTTTAATTTCTTTATGACACAAATTATGTATTCAAAGTTTTGTGTTGGTTTTAAAAATTTAGCATCTGCATGTTCAATGAAACTTCATCAGAGTTCTTATGACTCCCTTATTCCATGTAGAATAGCATGCATATATGAAGGCTGCCATTTGCATCTTTAATAATTTGGGAGAGAATCAGATCAGTTTAGTGTGACAGCATTTTGTAAATGAGGCAAATAAAAAACCTGCTTAAGTTAGATCAGTTTAGTGTGACAGCATTTTGTAAATGAGGCAAATAAAAAACCTGCTTAAGTTAGTCTGATGATTGCAGTAACTTTATAGTGACTAAGTGATAGATAAACTCTTGATAGAAGTAAATGAAATAGATTATATGAAATATGGGCTTCATCCCTTAAAATGTTTCTTTTTTCTAACTATCACTCATTTCACAGTACGCAGTTGCATCTTTGCTAAAGCTATCCTTTGTTTAATAAAATACTCATTTTTTTTTATTGAACAAAATAGTATTCTTTTTCTAAATATTCTCTTGTAAACCCTATGTTGATTTACAAATGTGTAAGTATTTTTGGTTATAACAGGTGGATGCACATGCTTATTATCCCAACTGCTGGCCTGTAATCTCAGCCATCTGGGAGGCTGAGGCACAAGCAAAGATTGCAAGTTTGAGGCCAGCCAGGGCAACTTAGTGAAACTGTCTCAGAATTAAAAAAGGACTGAGAATGTAGCTCAATGGTAGAGCTCCTCTAAGTTCAATCCCCAGTACTTAAAAAAAATTTTTTTTTTGAGCCCATGGAGTTAAAGTCTGAAAGCAATTCCTTTGCTTTGAAGTAGAAACAATACATGGAGGAAGTCAGGGGACTGGGGAAGGAAGGGCTCTGTGTAGCAACCTTTCTGTCTCTTCTTTATCCAGACAGCTCTGTGGCTTCTTTCTTCCTCACCCTTGTCCTGTTTTTTGCTCAGCATTCACCTGAAGTTTTCTCTCAATATTGCCACCACCACCCAGCAGGCCATGTTGGTATTATCTTCCTTATAGCACACGATCCCCCATCCCCCATCGGCACTTGTTTGTTTGTTTATCATTTGTCTCCTCCTACTAGAATAGGGCCTTTGTTTGGTTCACAATGGCCCATACTATGAACTCAGTAAATATTTAAACATATTTCCTTTAAGTGACTACAAAGGAGAAATAAGAAGCCTCTAGAATTGAAACCTATAAGCCTCTAATCCCCAGCAAATTCTGTCAGTGGTTAATAGTGTTACTTTTCTAAGTAAATACGATTATTTTTCCATGTGAAAAGCACAGGTTGCATTTTTTAGTGCACCATTACTTGATTTACCTTGTCCATACAGCATTTTAGGTTCTTTTTGAAACAAATTTTTGGGTAGTTGATCTACTACACACTTGACCCAAATTGCAGATTTCCCCACAAGCAAGAGCCCTCTGCTTCTGTGCTTTTCTGAAAGTAAGGTATCCTACATAGAATGGCACTGGGTTTCCAGAGCAGAGATAAAAACACTGATTTCCAGAAGTATTATACTGTGCGCATCATCCCCAATGGTTTTAACCCTAAGAGGAAAGTTGACTATTGTGGGAATAAAACAGGCTGAGCTTAGCTTGGTGGTAGAGTACTTGCCTGGCACGCACTGCATTCCTAGCACTGCAAAATGAATGAATGAATGAAACGTTTGTTCCTTATGTTTGGTTTGTTTTTAGTCATATAGATTAAAAGGCTAATTGGTACTGGGAGTGATGGCATACCTGAAATCCCAGCTACTCAGGAGGCTGAGGCAGGAGGTCAGCAAGTTCAAGGCTAGCCTGGACAACCTAGTGAGACCATGTCTCAAAAAGGGGATGTAGCTCAATTATAGAGTGTCCCTGGGTTTGATCCCAGTACCAGGGAAAAACAGCAACAACAACAAAAAAGACTGGCTGGTTTCTGTCCATGCCCTTAACCTCTTATCTCAGAGAAAATCAGACAGGTACCCACATTTCAAATGTGAGCCAGAACAGTAAATTTTATTTATTTTTTTTTAGATACCGGGGATTGAACTCAGGGGCACTCAACCACTGAGCCACACCCTCAGCCCTATTTTGTATTTTATTCAGAGACATGGTCTCTCACTGAATTGCTTAGCACCTTACCGTTGCTGAGGCTGGCTTTGAACTCACAATCCTTCTGCCTCAGCCTCCTGAGATATTTTTTGAAAATTATGATACATGTATAGGAGTTGAACTCCTATTCAAGTAACTCAAACCTGTTTTCTTTTCCTTTCTAAAGAACTTCTTGACTTCCCATCCTCAATAATTAAGAAGAAAGTTCATTTCAGTGGAGAAAGTAAAGAGAACATCATGAGAAGTGAGAATTCGGAGAGTCAGCTCACCTCCAAATCCAAGTGCAAGGATCTGAAGAAAAGGCTTCATGCTGCCCAGCTGCGGGCTCAAGCTCTGTCAGATATTGAAAAAAATTACCAATTAAAAAGCAGACAGATCCTGGGCATGCGCTAACCTGGCAGAGAGACAGAGCTGTGTGCAGTACTTAATAGAGCCAACCCTTTAAAGATTGATATTCAACTGCTGTAGCTTGATATACTTGGTTCCATGAGCCACGCCTTTTTGTATAGTAAGCATGGTATTTTGGGATTAATATTGCTGTTTTTCAGCAACAATTGTATAAGATGTCTATGTCTTTATTTTTATTTTTTTTTCTCTTAGGAACAACTTTATAGAAATGATACTTTCTTGGTTGGGCTTTTAATCCTGTGTGTGATTACTTCTAGGAGTATGAGATGTGACCTTTGAGATCTTGGGGAAAACAATAATGTTAAGGGGCAAAAAGGTCTACTCAGGAATAGTAGTTATTAAGAAGTTTTAAATGAGGGGTGTGTGCTTACAATTGTCATGTATAGTTTTAAATTTAAAGTCTGAGGTTTTGAACGTTCTTGAACTTAGAAAAAGAGATTGAATATAAATTGGTCACTAATATCAAGACATCTTGTATATAAATATTCCATGTGGTGTAAATCTATTGTCTGTGGAAATTCATCACTGTGATGTCTGCAATCTTTTATTCCTTTTTATTCTATTTAATAGCATATGAGCTGGCTGTTGTTTGTCCACCTCTATCCCACTAATAAAACAATTCTTTAGTTTTCTTACATTTATGTCTCTTGTATTTGTTGATCTCAGTTGGAAGGGTGTGAGTTTATGATGACAGGTTTGTAAGGTAGGAAAGAGAATATGGATCTTTTATTCAAGGGAGCTTCTCTAGAACCTTAACATCCATCTTGTTAGTCCATAGAAGCTAGCAGTTTTAAAGTGGGTGATTCTGTTCCCTGGGACATTGGCAAATCTGGAGACCTTTTTGATAATTATGACTCAGGTGGCTTATGTCCAGTGGGTAGGGTCCAGTGATACCACTCAACATTCTACAGTGCACAGGACAATTTCTGACAGCAGAATGCCAACAGTACCACTCATGAGAAACCTGACCTGTGTAAAAAATTGCTGGAACACACCTCCCACCCTTGAAGGAAACTAATTTGAATTTTAATGAATTTTTTTAAGTTTGACTTTTAATATGAATTAGCAGTCTTTGCTGTACCTGTCACATTTTTTTCCCCCCTGGCAATGCTAATCCTTTTAGTGTTTAATGAAATAAGATGAAGTCATCAAGAGTTAATAATAGACCAAAAAAAAAAAAGTTTGGACAAGCAAGAAAGCAAAAATAAAACAAAATCACCCACACAAATAATTATAATAGTAGACAAGAGAAAATAGCTTCTTTTATATGTAGGTTTATTATATAGTTGGTATCATCATTCCATCAACGACAAGTGACACTAGCCAAACACAGTTGGAAACTGATTATTATGCCTTTGTGTTATATCCAGAGATTATCCTAACAGGATCATTTTGACATAAATGTTGTGTATACTTCTGGCCAGCTATATAATTTGCAAGTCCTACTCCAAAGTGAAAATTGAGGCTTTTGTTCAAAACGTGGGAAACAAGTTATCATTAAAGGTACATACAAAGCTTTTCCCTTTCTTCTAAGGTCTCTCTCTGCTTAAGGTGGTATTATTTGCTGTTCAATGTTCTAAGAAGCATTAAAAGCAAACAACATGAAATTTGCCATTCATCTTTATTTTGTGCAATGACAGGTTTAAGTATAAATGTGAGAGCATTTAACTTGTGGAATCACTGGGATTATCTAATTCATACTTTGTGCTTGTCCTTGAAGGGTGCCTTGAGCCAACCAGAAGGGGCACAATGCCAGGTCTGGAGAAGTCTAGCCAGGCATCTACCTTTCCCATAGGCCTACTACCCCAACCCATGGCAGATAGGATCTCTGAGTCAGGGTACTCTTTTTAAGACATGGCCGCTGGCTAGCTGCTTGTCAGACATGTCATGGGGCTGCTCATGGACACCTGCTGCCATGCCCTGGGACCCAGATGCCCAGTCCAGAACTTTCCTTTGCCTGTGCCCAGGCCCCTGCTGAAAGGCAATGGTTGTGTGGTATGGGTGAAAAGAGGAGGTTAAATGAAAACCATCCTGGGGAGAACCATCCTGGGGAGTCTAGAGAAGTAGTGGGAAGTAGCACCATATGTGAGCTGAGGCTCTCGGCCTGCACACATGCTCCATTGTTTAGATTTTCTTACAGAACACATAATTAAGAACTTCAAGCTGGTCATACAGTTGCGCATGCATGTAATCCCAGTGGCTCACGGAGGTTGAGGCGGGAGGATCATGAATTCAAAGCCAGCCTCAGTAACTTAGGCCCTAAACAACTCAGTGAGACCCTGTCTCTAAATAATAATAATAATAATAATAATAATAATAATAATAATAATAAAAGGCTGGGGATGTGACTTAGTGGTTAAATGCTCCTGAGTTCAAAACCCTGTACCAAACAAAAAACTTTGAGATAGCCTGGTGTGTTAGTGAACACCTATAATCCCAGCTGCCCAGGGAGCCGAGGCAGGATAATTGCAAGTTCGAGTCCAGCCTCAGCAATTTAGGGAGACTCTGTCTCAAAAAATAAGAAAAATTGGGAATGTAGCTCAGTGATGAGCACCCATAGGTTCAATTCCCAGTATTCTCTTTGTCTCCTCTCTCTCTCTCTCTCTCTCTCTCTCTCTCTCTCTCACACACACACACACACACACACACACACACGCAACCACAGTCAGTAGACCCCATGTTCTGGGTTCTTCGGCAGGCGGGGTCCTCCTATGTGTGCAGCTATATGAAAGCACTGGCTAGTTGTCCATAAAACCTATTCTTTCTTTAGGAAATAACTTTCCTATCTTAAAAATAAGTTTTAATTTTGAAATTCATGGCATGCTGAATAGCTTCTCTAATCTTCTCCATCTCATTTAATTCAACAACAAACAACTATTAAGTACCTACTATGAATCAGCACTGTTTAAAGTGCTGAAGACAGAGCAATGGAGAGACACAAAATCCCTGCCCTTGTTATTGCCCATTCAAATGGGGCAAGACAATAAACAATGAGGGCATGCTAGTGGTAAGTGCTACTGAGCAGAATGAAGCAGGAAGAAGGGTAGAGAATAAAGCACAGAATGGGAGTGGGGGGTAGCTGGTTGCAATTTTGGAAGAGGTGGGGATTAAGGGTGCAGCAGGAAGAGGAAGAAGCTAACAATAGGAAGTTAGGGTAGAGGAGAAGAGGAAAGAAAGATTTTCCAGATGACATAGGAGAGCAAAAGAATAAAACTGCAGCGTGTGTGTGAACATGTGTGTGTGTGTGTGTGTGGGGGGGGGTGTAGAGTGAAACTGGAAAAAGCTATAGGGCAGAGGCTTGGAGACCGAAGAGAGGCGTTTTAAATTTTTTTTTTTTTTATTATCATGCATCCTCTTTCTCCATTCTAATGCCAATAAAACCCCTTCCCTGGGCTGGGGATGTTAACTGTAGCTCAGCAGTAGCCTGCTTGTCTAGACTTCGAAACCATCTGGGTTCCATCCTCAGCACTGCAAAAATGCAATAAAGCCTGTTTCTTTTTCCCTGCTAAAGTTGGGAAGTTCTGGGCTAGTGGTTGTGGGTAACAAGGGTATTTCTTTGATGGGGAGTGAAAGGATCCCTTCAACGTCTCTTTCCTAGAACTTTCTAAGATCCAACACCTACTTAACCACTATAGAGCTTACTTGTTTAAACAGTAATGAGTTTAACCAAGCCTGGCTCCTATGGAAAGTCATTGGATTTGAAAATGAATGAGGTGTTCAAGCAAAAAAGAAACCGCAAGGCGGCGCTATTGTTCTGTGAGACCAGAAGTCCCAAGCAATTGGTCCTAGAGAGATGGCAAGCCAGACATTGGTTTAATGCTTCCTGCCTTTTATTCCATTCAGTCTCACAACGCCCCTGGTGAAACAGGTATCGTTATTTCCAACATTTTACACGGAGAAACTGAGAAACCCGGTGGTCACAGGAAGAGGCACAGGAGCCTTCTGAACTGACTTTTCAGACTCCAAAGTCGTGCTCTTAACAATAGTGTTTGTTGTTGTTTTCTGTTTTTTATTTTTTGCAGTGCTGGGGATTGAACCTAGGGTCTTTTGCATGCTAGGCAAGTGCCCTACTCTGAGTTACACGTCCAGCCCCCAAATCATGTTCTTGACACTCACAGCCCTCCACTGCCTGCCTCCAACTACCACAAACATTAGCTTTGCCCTCAGACCATGAGTTTACCATAATGATGGATTAAGGCTTTACTTAGGACAGGTGAATGACTAAGGAGGGTGGATGCAGAGCCAGCATGGTTAGAACCTTGTGACCCTCAAGACTTGGTGCCAGGAGAGGTGAATGGCAGAGATATGGCTGCCAGGAAGTGTTTTACAGGTGATACCAGTAGGACCCCAGGCCTGAGCCTCTAGGGTGGTGTGTCACCCCTCCTCCTCTTCCTCAGCATTGTCCACCATGTGGCTTTACATTTCCTCAAAGGCCCAGCCCAGCTGCTCAGTACCCTCAGGCCTCCCAGGGCCACCTCCCTCAGGTGTGTCCTCCCAGGAGCATGCTATTTCCAGATGACATTTTCCTTGCAGAACAAAGCTCCTCCATTTAGGGAAATTAGTTCCCTAAAGACTCAACACATGGAGGTCTTTCTAGAATGAACTTGGGATGAATGTCAAAGATGATACACAGCGGCTGCTTAAGAAAGAATGATATATATATTTCTATATACCAATAATGAATAAGAAAGGATTCTTGTTCATCGTGACTTGGTGACTATCAAAATAGGGATCCATATTGGATGGATGGGTTTCTCTGTGAGGAGGAGGTTGTGTGGCCCTCTGTGCATGCATGCTGAGGGCTAGTTGGTGGGATATGGGGCTTACTTTATCCCTCCTGCTCCCAGTAGATCTCTCCTTCCCTGAAAGAACAGATGTCAGTCCCCAGGAGCCTCCTGCACCAGAAAGTTTGGATTAAACACTATATTCAGAGGAGCCAGCAGTGTTATTCTTGCTAGGTTTCTTTTCTGTATTTATTTTTCTTTCCGAGGACAGGAGTCCTAGGAATCGAACCCAGAATCTCAAGCATGCCAGGATCTCAAGCATGGCAAGCTCTCTACCACTGAGCCATATCCCAGCCCCCTTGCCTGCATTTCTGACACCACAATACAAGCTTTGCCCAAGCTACTAAAATCCCAGACTATCAAGGCTGACCCCCACCTATCTCTCTCATGCCTTCCCAGCCAAGAAACAAATTCCACTTCCTCTTGCCCACCGTGACTTTCTCTGAAACAAACACACTGGTCATCTTGATTCTGGAATTGTAGTCACACAGTCACAGGAAGTGTTAATAATGGCTGACTTATTTACTACATTTAAAAAATCAGTCTTTCAATTATGGTGTGATATCATTGTAAAAAAAATTCCAACAATATGGAAGTATATATTGTGAAAATTAAAAGGTAAACACTTTCTCCCTCATAATCCCACTTTATACCTCTCTTTCCTGAAGTAGCTGCTAACAGTTTGGTGTTTGGTGTGTGTGTGTGTGTGTGTGTGTGTGTGTGCAAGGGAGGGGGAAAGGCTATGTGTAGGAAGATTTGTGTGTATTTTTTTATGTGACTGAGTATGTGCTCGTGCTCGCTCTCTCTCTCTTAAACACACACACACACACACACACACACACACACATACTCACAAATGGGATCTTAATACAGATTGCTCTTTAACTTGCTTTATCAGTTAAAACTAATCCTTTCTTGTTGGTACTCAAACATTCTCCTCATTCTTTTTATAGACAGCTGCCTTGTGTCATCCTTTACATTTATCCTGAGTTCATTCCAGGAAGCAGCCTCTCCTTGAGTCTTGGAAGGAACTGGCTTGCCTGGAGTAGCCCACGTGGCGGGGAAGATAGCCCCTGCCTCAAGATGGCAGCCTTGGGGGTTAGGTGAGCACAGGCCTTGAAACACTCCCACAGAGCTGTTCAGCTGCAGCACTGGCCCTACCTCTACCCTTAAGAACCTTGTGGACAATTAACTGGGGAAGTGGGCATCCCATAAAGAAGATTCCCAGCCAGGGTTTTGCTGCTCCACCAAGCATGCTGGGAAAATCTCTGTGGTGTCCAGTGGAGAGTCTCAGAGCTGGGTACAAATCCAATTCAGATCTCCCTCTGAGCATGGTGCTGGCCTGCATGCCATGGGGACAGCGTCCAAGTTGTTCCTGCTGACTCCAAACTATGGACAGAGTGCTGAGACACTGACTTAGACACCCAGCAGCTGCCCTGTTGGGCTGTTAGTTTAACCTCTTTGAGTTTTGTCTCCCCACTTGTAAAACAAGGACAGTAATACTGGAAGAGACTAAGTGGGATAAACTGAAGTCAAGTCCCCCAAACAGTGCCAGTTCTTGCTCATAAATTTATTCCACCTGGCTTTAGGAAGGATTTAAAGTGGCTTTTAAGACACATGGGTTGTAATAAATGCAGATATAAAAAGTAGAGAAGAAGACACCAGGAAAGAGTCCAACATAAGCATGGTACATAATTATATCAAGAACCAAGCCTTGCGAGGTGCTGGGACACACGTCTGTAATCCCAGAGGCTCAGGGGGCTAAAGCAGGAAGATCACAGGTTCAAAGCCAGTCTCAGCAATTTAGGGAGGCCCCAAGCAACTTAGTGAGACCCCGTCTTAAAATAAAAAATTTAAAAAGAGCTGGGAATATATGGCTCAGTGGTTAAGTGCCCTGCGTTGAATCCCTGGTACCAAAACAAACAAGCAAACAAACAAACAAACAAAAAAACCACTACCACCAACAAAAACAAAAAAACCCAACCAGGCCTAGAGAAGCAGATCATAGCATCGGAGAGCCTGAGGTGAGTGAGGGAGAAAGCCCCAGAATGTGACATAAGCCAGCGCTGCTTCTCAGAGCTTAATATGCACAGGAATCATCTGAGTATCTCGTTAATATGCAAATCTGATTCAGAAGATGGTGAGTGGTGGCCTGAGAATCCACATTTCTAGCAAGCTCCCTGGTGGTGCTGATGCTGCTGGTGGGTGGACTGCTCTCTGGTAGCAATGATGTGGGGAGATTGTTGCCCTTTGGGCCCAATGGATTGTGGGGAAAAGATGGGTTGAGTTTGGGGACACAGGTCACACTTGTGCAATGTCTTTCGTGCTCCAGGCTGAAGTCCCAGAGCTGGGGGTAGGGTGGGACTATAGGAGTTAAGTTGAATAGATTGAGGAGAAAGGCAAAAGCAGAGGGTCCTTTGTGTCTGACCCCCACTCAGAACACTCGCATGTGGGAGGGGTGGGCACAGGGGAGGGCTCTATTCAGAGAGTGCCTGGTTTGACAATCCCAAATTTCTTGGTACCGTGTGGTGTAGAAGAGACTGGAAGAGACCAGCTTCCCGCCTGTCCTGCAGGGGATTGTAATGAGAATCTGGCTGGGGACCTATGGCTACACATGGATCTTAGGCTGAATGAGGGTCGCAGCCATGCTTCAGGGGTTGGCAGAACTTTCAGGAATAGAGGAAGGAGCCACTGAGCTGTCCATACCAAGAGAACAAGCCAGAAGTTACGTTGGCCACGAACGTGCAGCTTAGATCCCAAGAATGGCCAGGGACCGGCTAGGTCAGCCGAGCTCATGGACCAGATAGACAGTCACCTAGAGCAGAGAGCTGTGCAAGGACCAGCCGCAGACACACCCCACCATTCCTGAGCAATGACATAAGGACATCTAGCTTTCCCAAGGCCACATTATTAAGAGGCCTGGGAAGGGTAAAAAGGCTCATTAGAGCTGAACTTTGGATTCACTGAACATTTACCCCAAACCAGTTAATTAATTAGTCTACTAAATGTTTCCCTCACTAACCAGGTTGAGATTATGACAATTAGATTTGTTCTAAGAAATAGAAGCCACATCTTTGCTTATCTAGGCAGAGTGTGTACATTCTTTTTAGCAGGCTTAGCAAAGCTAATCTGTAATGCTGCTCAGTGCCACTGCCACTGAACAGAGCTCCTATCCTGGCTGCTTCTTGGTGGATCTGCAGAGACCCAGGGACATGGCACATGACCCCTGGGTAGGGGGACTGGGGATTCAATTGGAGGCATCCTGGGGACATGCAAATTGAGCAGTGGTCTGGAGAGATGCTCAAATTGGGAGGGTGGGTGAGATAGAGAAAAAGAAAGAGAGAAGAGAGAGAGAGAGGGCAGGCAGGGGGTGGATATGAGCAGAAGATCATTTAAATAGGGTTGCCCCATGCCCTGGACAGTCTTAATGGTAGAGCACCTGTCTAGTTTGTGTAAGGTCTCGGGTTCCATCTTCAGCACCAAAAACAAAACAAAACAAGGTTTAAAAGGCATTGGAGAAGGTCTACTTTATTTGTTCAAGAGTCTTACTAAGCTCCTATTGTGCACCTGCCCCCAAGCTAGGAACTGAGAAGTCAGAGACTCTCTGCATGCCCACTCTCCAAGCAGAGGTTGAAAGGACACTGCAGTTTTCCTGCCCTCCAAATGGGGGGCCTTATGGGGAGGTGGTTGGGTTACTCTGCTTTCTGTTGCTATAACAAACACCTGAGCTGGGGATGTGGCTCAAGCGGTAGCGTGCTCGCCTGGCATGTGTGCAACCCGGGTTCGATCCTCAGCCCCACATACCAACAAAGATGTTGTGTCCGCCGAAAATTAAAAAATAAAATATTAAAATTCTCTGTCTCTCACTCTCTCTTTAAAAAAAAGAAAAAGACACCTGAGAGAAATAAACTTATAAGGAAGAAAATTTTATTTTGTTTCACGCTTTCAGGGGTTTCAGTCTACGGATGATTGACCGCGGTTTTATGCCTGTGGCAGCTTGGTACATCATGGTGGGAGCCCATGGCAGAGGAGGCCTGTTTGCCTCATGGCGGCCAGGAAGTTAAAGAGAGAGGAAGGACCTGGGGTCCTGATATCTACTTTGAGGACATGAACCCAATGACCTAACTTTTTTTTCCAGTAGGACTCACCTCTGAAAGGTTCCACTACCTCCCAATGGTGCCACAGGCTGGGGGCCAACCTTTTAACACGTGGGCCTTTGGAGGGCAATTTATATCCTAACCATAGCAGTGGTTCTGAGAGTCAGTTGAAGAAAATGCTTCTGCTAATCCCCCTATGGCCCTGTCCTGCCCTGTTCCCTAGAGAGTCTGAAGTTGAGGGTGTGGGTGGAAGACCAAAGCAGCAGACCCCATCAGATCTATCCCGGAGAGAGCATCATTTATATTTGGGAAAGAGGTTCTCAGTGATGTGCTCTTCTACTCTCTTCTCCCAGTCCCACCCCTTCCCCAAACACATGCGCACAAACACACACAGGGACCCACGCTAGTGGACACATCTAGAGCCCTTGAGTCATGGAGGGGCCTGAGGACAGGTGTCTTTAGATGCTGGAAACTGGAAAGGTCTTTGAAGCTCATGTAAAGACTCGGACTTTATTATTACAATTTGTAGAATTTTTTTAATTGCAAATTCACTTTCATCAAGTGTAGCCTCTCATTTACAGAGAGACTGTGGAATAGAGAATAGGGCAATATGTGGTCACAGAGCCAGGGTTCCCCAGGCATCTGATGGCCAATCCCTGCTCCCAATCACTCAGAGGTTCCTGGCCATCCGACTCCAGTACGAGGAAATGATTAATTATTAATGTTTATAACACCCCAGGGACAGCTATCTATGAACCATAAGCACCCACACTTCTTTCCAATATCCAGCCACTTAATCATGGTTTCAGCTGGGTCAGCATAACCGTGCCATAACCTTAGAAGTGGAGAGTGGTGAACGACTTAGCAGCCATTCCTGGGGGTGAAGGTCAAATTCGCAGGGTGCAGCTGGTGGCAGGAGAGTTGATAAAAATTGCTCTCTAGGAAACCCAGTTGTCTTCACGCAGATCAGAGCTGAGCCTTATTATGGCCCCTTTCTGGGCGTGAGTCACCTCTTATCTTTGTGTTACTTAGCTCAGTTTTCGAGGCATTTTCACAAACATGATCTCAGTCGATCCCCAAACAGTGCTATAGCTGGCCTAGGTGGATATTGTTCTCATGGGGAAAATAAAGATTCAGAGAGGGAAGTGACTCACCCAGAGCCACACAGACCCAGGGGCTTCTGTCCTCTCGTCTGGCCCTATCCCTCGGTGCTGCTCACCTGGAGGAATCCCAGGGCTGGACCACCATTTTACCTGGGCATTGACTTACAGGCCTTGGTGTGTTTGGGGGCTGTCCGTGATCCCTCTGGACGTGTTAGGAACATTTGGAACAGTTATTCTGAGTCCATAGAGGTCATCAGACTTTCACTCTGAACAGGAAGAAGAACTGCTTTTAAATCAGTGTCCAGAGTCCTGTTGTGCCACCCCCTACACATGTGATTACCCGATGGAGTCTCTTCTTGCTGGGTTCTGGGCTTTGCTGGGCACAGTCAAGGTCAAGGTGGGGACCTTGCTGACCTCAAGGGTTTGGCTGCTCTTGAAACTGAAATTCTCCAGCAAACATTAAGCCAGGAGACATGGATCTGAACAGGCATGGCCTTTGGGCACATAGGTGTCTTCCTTCTGAGGAGGTGACAGATACAACACTGAGACAGGTTCTGACGCAGCTGGGCCTCTGGATAGTTCTAAGTGCTGCTATAGTCTCATGTGGAGCTGTGCCCTTAATTTCTGTTTCTTCACCTGTAAATGAGCAACGCGGGAATACCTCATTCATAACTTTCTTGTTCACCAGTGCTAACAAGTTAGAAAATGTAATGTGAGCAAAACCAGGGAATAGTGTGTAGGAAATGTGCAGTTCTCATCATGAAAATCTATTAAATGACACCGAGGTCATTAACCTCAATGGCAAAATACATCATGCTGAGAACTTTTAGTACTGTAAAATGCCCTGTGCTCAGCTGGCACAGTAGTGCACGCCTGTAATCCCAGAGGTTGGAGAAGCTGAGACAGGAGGACGATGAGTTCAAAGCCAGCCTCAGCAATGGCAAGGCACTAAGCAACGCAGTGAGACCCTGTCTCTAAATAAAATACAAAATAGGGCTGGGAGATGGCTCAGTGGTCGAGTGCCCCTGAGTTCAGTCCCCAGTAGCCACCCACCTCTCAATGCCATGTGCTTAAATGGCTAAGCTTTATGTAATTCTAACAAAAATATATAAGACATTTTGCTGGCTTGGTGGCACATGCCTGTAAGTTCAGCTAATTGGGAAGCTGAGCTTATATGGCTCTTTTTTCAGTATGAAAATGTATCACTACTGTAGTAAATTTACATTTTGGTCTTTTCTTCTTGCCTTTGTGTAAGACCAAAAGAGAGACATGGGCTACTTTAACAACCTTAAAACGGGCTCTAGGAATGTCCCCAACAGCATGATCTTTTTGACAACAACCAGAACTTCATCATTTTTCCTCAATAAAATCCAAGCAACCATAAGCCAATCCCACAAAACCAAAGGCTGAATGAATGTTTTCTCTAATATGTAGAAGCTAATTCACAATAAGGTGGGGAGCAGTAGGAAAGAATAGTGTTACTTTAGATTAGGTAGAGGGAAGGGAGGGAGGGGATGTGGGGATAGGAAAGATAGTAGAATGAAACAGACATGATTACTGTATGTATATATGTGACTACATGACCAATATGATTTTGAAACATGACACTCAGAAAAATGAGACATTATATCCCATCTATGTATGATATATCAAAGTGCATAAATGCATCTTACTCTCATGAATAACTAATTAAAAAAATTAAAAGAAAAATTCAAGCAACCGGGGCTGGGGTTGTAGCCCAGTGGTAGAGGTGCTTGCCTCCCATGCATGAGGCCCTGGGTTCGATCCTCAGCACCACATAAAAGTGAATAAATAAAAATAAAGATATTGGTTACATCTACAACTAAAAATATATTTTAAAAATTCAAGTAATCATTATTGAATACAAAAACTGATTTTTCTTGCCATTCTTGATCAGCCTAACCCTGACACTCCCTGAGGGCAGAATTTGGCTATTTGGCTCTGCCTAAGTGGACTTTCTTGTATTTTTTACTATGCCACTTCTGGTGCTGCCAGTGACTATAGAGCTTCCTGGTCATACAAAGACGAGGACACTTGCCCCTCCTGTCAGTGCCACAGTGCTGGGTGAGTGCAGGGCCTTTCACATGCTAGGCAAGCACTTTGCCACTGAGCTGCAGCCCCAGCCCTATAAGGCTTTTTTTTTTTTTTTAGTTGTTGATGAACCTTTATTTTATTCATTTATTTATATGTGGTGCTGAGGATCGAACCTAGTGCCTCACACATGCTAGGCAAACGCTCTACCACTGAGCCACAACCCCAGCCCCAAGGCTTAGTTTTTAATCTGACAAAATGGATTCTTCTTGAACAATTCACCTGGAAAAAAATAAGTGTATGAAAAAAGTCATCAAATTTCTGGGAGAAAAAAGGACAGGATGGCTCTACACTCTGATACTAAAATACATTATGAAGTTTCAGTGATAGAAATAGAATGAAATGGAAGAGGGAGAAGCCGCTCATGGAAAAGAAGAGGCAGCTCAGGAACACATCGTGTGTAGAAAGATGAGTTGGTGGTATCTGATGAACGTGATAGAGAGTAGGGGAAAGGCTAGTTGTTAAGACACGATGTTGGAATAATATGAGGAAATGAAGCTAGATTCCCACCTTGCCTCATGTACCAACAAGCTAAATGTAAAATCTTACTTTCTTTACATGGGAGATGGGGGTAAAGACGGTTGTTCCCTCACAGCGTAATTGTAGGGATAATGTTGTAGTGACTGTCTTTATGCTTTGAATATAGCCCTTGATGCTCTGCCACTGCAATTTATTTTTAAAAAGGACTTTTTTTTTCTGTTCTTTTCTTCCTCCTCCTCCTTAATCCTCCCCCTCCCTAATCTCAGAGAAAACAGGATTACCTTATTTTTTGGTACCTGCTATTGAATCCAGGGATGCTTAACCATTGAGCCACATCCCCAGCTTTTAAATATTTTATTTAGTGACACTTTTAAGTTGCTGAGGCTGGCTTTGAACTTGAGATCTTCCTGCCTCAGCCTCCTAAACTGCTAGGATCACCGGCGTGCGTCACCATGCCCATCTCAGCATTACCTTTCTTCCTCATTCGAGGCAGAGTTATCTGTCCTTTAGCACACACCTACCACAGGAACAGAGTAATTCAGAATTTGGAGATGGCACCAGAAGATCTCAGAAATGACTGTCTCCTAAATTAACAAGAGATTTACAACGGACAGACAAGACGTTGGAATGCTCATTTGAATCACCTCTTTAAAAGCTCCCTGCTCCCCGTGAGGGGCGGAAGCACAGCCTCTGGGGCAGAAGTCCCCTGTGTTTCTACTTTACTAGCAAAGCAAAGAAACTTCTTTTTCCTTTTTCTCAAAACCATGTCTTTGTTATTGAATTGGCACTGGGGGAAAGGACTGAGCTTTTGGTAACAAATTGGGCACCCCAGATGGGGCCCAAGAGCAGCCACCACTCCCGTTTTCTTGGTCAGGCCTCACTTCCATGATGAGGATGCAAGGTGGCTGGCAAATGTGTTGAGAGCCAAGTGCTGGAGAGTTAAGAGATGGATAAGTTTGCTTCTGGTTGAAGCAGAGGAGCTATTCCTGTGTGTAAAGGGAGGGACTGAGGGACCGGTCCCAGCAGCTGCTGAAGATCCTTTTGCTTTGAGAAACTCCTGCCTTTTGTCCCTGAGCCACACAGGTTGCTCCATCACGGTCCACTCTGAGATAAAGGTTAAGTTGCGACACCCCTCGACTGTCTGGTAAGTCACCACCCATCTGCTCTTGGACACCAAGATCCTTGATTCCACACATTTGATTCCTTTTGGTGTGAACATCTGGTCCCTTTTCATGGAGACATCTGTGGTCCACTAGTGTAAAAGTCATGGTTAAGCAGAACTCAAGAACCTAGGGATATTCTGGTCTATTCTAGGTTCTCATCTGTTTCTTGGGCTTGGGTTTTGAAATTTCCTCTGGTTGTCCATGTTTGCATCTGTGACTGACCCTTTGAGGACATGGGCAATACTGCACTGATCCTACAGATAGTATCTTGGGAAAGAACTTGGTCTGTTTTAAATGTTCCTGTCTGCAACCATGGTTTGGGGGATCCTTTCTTGTTTTCTGTCTGTTTCTTTTTTGTACAAGAGTTGGTCTGTCAGAGGTGAAGTGGAAGAAAGGACCACCGATAGGTATCAGCCTATCTAAGAAAAATATCATGCTTTACTGTAATGATCTGGCCTTTGAATAGCTTTTGAATTATTATACAATCTTGTCGTAGGAGTTTGTTTGTCAGGGGCAAAGTAAACGGAAGACATTTGTATGTGCAGGTCTGTCTGTTTTAAAGGTTCCCATCTGTCCATCATGATTTTGTTGTTGAAAGCTCTGTCCTTGTGCCCCATGCCAATCCAACAAGAGGACACAATTTTTGAGAAAAAGGAAAAAGACGGTTTATTGCTTTGCTAGCAAAGGAGAATCACAGGGAACTCCGGTCCCCAAAGGCTGTGTGATTCTGCCCATCTGCAAGAACAGGGGGGCTTTTATAGAGGTGATTCAGAGAAAATGGGATTAGGGAGGAAAAGGTTAGGGAAAAGAAGATCAGAGAGGAGAAGATCAGGGAAAAGAAGATCAGAGAAGATAAGGGAGAAGATTAGGGAAAAGAAGATCAGAGACAAGAAGGTTGAGAAAAAGAAAAAAAAAACATGTAAGTTTCAAAGCCACAAGAGATACAGTCAAAGCATCAGGTGGGCCTCTATTGCAATTTCAGGGATTCTTTCTGTTTTTTTTTTTTTTTTTGTATCTATTTCTTTTTTGGTATGTGTTATTGGCTTTTTAAGTTATGGGCCACGCTGCATTGATCTTACTGGTACTCTCTTGGGAAGGAAGATCTTGGTTGAATGGGTCAAAGGTATAAGCCTGTCTAAGAAAAAGGTGTTTTACTGAAACACAATTTGGCCTTTGAATGGTTTTCTGGATTATTATATAATCTTGCCTCTGGAGTTGGTCTGTAAAGTATATAAAGAGATTCTATATGTACAGGCATTTATGCAGTTGCATGATAAGAAGTCTGAACAGTCAGAAATTAAGTTAAGGATACAGAAAGGCACTGTCTCGGGTGTATAGATGGAACAGTGGCCCACTTTTTGCCTCGAATATAGCCCTTGCTGCTCTGCCACTGCTGACTTATTTTTTAAATGAGCATTTTTCTTTCTTTTCTTCTTTCCCTGCTTCTCCTTAATCTCTCCCCCTTCCTAACTCAGGGGTAACAGGATTACCTTCCTTCCCATCCCGGGCAGAGTTATCTGTGCTTGAGCACACACCCACCACAGGAACAAAGTCATCCAGACTTTGGGGATGGTACCAGAAGATCTCAGAAATGGCTGTCTCCCAAATTAACCAGTGAATGACAACTCCTAGAGAAAACACGTGGAAGATAGCCTTTGAGTCACCTCTTTAAAAGGCCCCCTGTCCTGCTGATGGGCAGAATCACAGCCTCTGGGACAGGAGTCCCCTGTGTTTCTTCTTTGCTAGCAAAGCAATAACTCTTCTTTTTCCTTTTTCTCAAAACTGTATCCTCAATGTTGGATTGACATCAGGGACAAGGACTGAGCTTTTGACAACACAAGGATAGTAGGAAAGCAGGAGAAAGGGTTACAAAGATATTTAAATCCTTTTGGCCCAATGCTGGCACTGCTTCTCAGCATGGCCTCAGGCAGATGCTGATCATTTTTCTGTGGATCAGGAACACTAGCCCTGGGCTGGAAAAAAAAAAAAATATCAGGAAAACTGCCTGGGCTGTAGAAAAACAGGCAAAGAGAAACTGGCCTCTGCCCTGCCTTCCTGCCCCTTTTGCCCCATACGGGGGTGGAGACTGCTGGCTACAAAGGACGAGGCAGTATGTTCTAGCACTGTTAGTTTGTGACCTGGTGTTGCTGAAGTCTCGGTTCTTGTCCCAGATGCCAAACTAATAATGAGAACATGATTTTGAGAAAAAGGAAAAAGACAGTTTATTGCTTTGCTAGCTACGGAGAAACACAGGGGACTCCTGTCCCAAAGGCTGTGATTCTACCGGTGGGGAGGAACAAGGGGTTTTAAAAGACGTGATTCAGGGAAAATGAGATTAGAGAGAAGAGATCAGGAAGGAGAAGGTTTGGAAAAAGAAAAAAGAGAAACGTGTATGTTTTAAAGCCACAAGGGATTATTGTCAAAGCATCAAGTGAACCCCTGTTATACTGGGGACAGGAATAGTGCCCCTTTTTAAAATCTGACAGGTCACCCCATTTGGCCAGGGGATATCTATCACTAGAGCAGAGCAATTCTTTTTTTTTTTGTATTAGGGATTGAACCCAGGGGCGTTCAACAACTGAGCTACATCTCCAGCTCTTTTCATTTTATATTTTGAGTCAGAGTCTTGCTAAGTTAATTAGGGCCTCCCCAAGTTGCTGAGGCTGGCTTTGAACTTGTGATCTTCCTGCTGGAGCAGCTGGGATTACAGTCATGAGCCACCACACCCAGCTCAGAGCAGTTTTTGCTATGACAGTATTCCATCAAACTAAATGTACAAAGAGACTATCAGGGCAAACAGTTGCATCCAGAAAAGAAAAAAAAAAAAAACAAGCAAAAACTAAAGCCAACCTGTGTTTTGTTGGCAGCCCCAGCAAAGGGAAGCCTAAAGAAAAGGATAGAAAGATGTCCTCCATTGAATATCTATATGCGTAGTGTAAGAAAAAGATCAACAGGACACTCTGGGTACAATTAACAGTGGGGTACTCACTTAAAGTTGGTGGCATTGTGATAATGTTAAGGGAGACTGGTCAGGCTCAAAAATACCCTGTGCTCCAACCCCTTGAAAAAAGATTAATGTGTAACAATGGTCCACCTTATGCTTTGGATATAACCCTTGCTGTTCTGCCACTGGGACTTATTTATAAAATGAACAAGTTTCTTTCTTCCTCCTCTCTCCCTGCTTCTCCCAAATCTCTCTTTCTCCCTAATTTCAGTGGAAACAGGATTACCTTTCTTCACCATCCTAGGCAGAGTTCTGTCCTTCAGCACACACCCACCACAGGAACAAAGTAATTCAGACTATGGGGATGGTATTAGAAGATATCAGAAATGACTTATTTCCCAAATTAATAAGTGAATTACAATTCTGGACAGAAGACGTAGTGTAAGGCCAGGCAATGGTGACAGAAAGGAGGCAGATTAAAAGCTGCTGAACAAGGCTTTATTGAGACTTGCTCCAGGCGAGACCTTCCAGTCCAACAGAGTGGGTGACGGGGGTGTGTGTTTTTTTTGGGGGGGGTGGGTGTGTGTGTGTGTTGGGGGAGGTGCGGGGAATCAAGCCCAGGCTTAGTTGGATTGGAATTTTATTGTGTTTAGGGCAGGAAGGGAGATTTTTAGAAACCCTTGTGCTCCTGGGGTTGGTTGGGGATTCTTGCTAAGGTATATGTCCTTCCAGGATTGGTCAGGAGACCCTGCTGATTGACAGGTGGTTATAAGGCACCATCACTACTTGTATGTTGGCACCTAATTGGTTGTTCTTTCGCTCCCACGGCTTGCCTGGTGCTTTGGTCCCTTAGCCACCTCAAACCCACCTAACATGTAGAATCACCTCTTTAAAAGCCCCCTGCTCTCCTTGATGGGCAGAATCAGAGCCTCTGAGACAGGAGCCCCCCGTATTTCTCCTTTTCTAGCAAAGCAATAAAACTTCTTTTCCCTTTTTCCCGTGTCCTTGTTACTGGATTGGCATTGGGGTCTGCTTTTGGTAAAAAAGGCATAGTTTATGTATTTGTCAGATTGTCTGACCTTCTCCTGGGATGAAATTTGTTGTGTAAATTAAATGCACAGATAGCATTCATAAGAATTGTTTCAGAATATAAATTCAAGAAAGGGTCTGAAACTAGAAAAAAGATATAAGAAAGTTATAGGTATGGAAATATATTTTAGTATGGAAAATTAGAAGGTAAAAGAAATGTTGCTGGATGAGAAAATATTTTGTATGGTAAAGTAATATTCTTGTGCTGAAATTCAAGATGAAAGAGAGGACAAAGTATGTAAACAAGTTGTAGAATGTCCAAGTAAGTTGTAGAAGGTTTATGGAAAGTGAATCTCAAAAAGTGTGTGTATGGCCAGGTTCGGTGGTGCACGCAGGTAATCCCAGCAGCTCATGAGCCTGAAGCAGGGGGATTTCGAATTCAAAGCCAGCCTCAACACTAAGGCGAGGCACTAAGCAGCTCAGTGAGACCTTGTCTCTAGATAAAATACAAGATAGGGCTGGGGATGTGGCTCAGTGGTCAAGTGCCCCTAAGTTCAACCCTGGTAACAAAAAAAAATGTGTATGTGATGAAATTGGCTATAATTAGCACAAAGTTATTCAGATTTTAATGTACTGATATGAATTGAAGTCTGAAACACTGATCTACTCTTATCAAGATTTTCTTATGTCTGTTAGGTTTACTTACAGAAAGTAAGTCTTAAAGAAATTAGGGTTTGTACCTGTTTTAGCCTTTTAAATGATTACTCTCTAACTGGTTAAATAAACAACTGTTATTTTAGGTTATAACAATATAGTTGATACCCTAAATATATGTGACTAGATATATGTATACATCTGAGGACTATGTTTGTATGAGACTCATCTAAGTGTTCTATAAAAGTTTATAAAATGAAAGTTTATGTAGGTCTATCAGCAAGATAACCAATAAGTGTTCTTCTTATACATTGTATCTGACAGAAGGGCCACACTGCCATTTGAAGACCTGTCTTATATCTGTTGGCTTTGACTAAGTGGATTTCTGATCATTAACCCTGTTCTTTTTTTAAAAAAATAAATTTGTTTTAATTAGTTATACATGACAGTAGAATTCATTTATGCACTTTAATATATGATACATAGATTGAGCAAAATTTCTTATTTTTCTGATTGTATGTTTTGTAGAATCACATTGGTCATGCAGTCATATACATACATTTACTTTTCTATCTATCTATCTATCTATTTTACTTTACTATCCTTCCTATCCCCACATCCCCTCCCCTCCCCTCCCTTTATTCCCCTCTATCTAATCTAAAGTAAGTATTCTTTCCTAGTTCTTACCCCTTTATTGTTAATCAGCATCTTCATATTAGAGAAAACATTCTGCCTTTGTTTTTTTAGGGGGATTGGCTTATTTGTTTAGCATGATATTCTCCAACTCCATTCATTTAACAACAAATGCCATAGTTTCATTCTTCTTTAAAGCTGAGTAGTATTCCATTGAATATAAATACTACATTTTTTAATCCATTCATCTATTGAAGGACACCTAAGTTAGTTTCATAGTTAGTTATTGTGAATTGAGCTGCTATAAACATTGACATGGCTGCATTACTATAGTATACTGATTTTAAGTCCTTTGTATATAAAACAAGGAGTGGAATAGCTGGGTCAAATGGTGATTCCATTCTGAGTTTTCTGAGGAATCTCCATACTGCTTTCCAGAGTGGTTGCACCAATTTGCAGTTCCACCAGCAATGTATGAGTGTACCTCCCCCCCCCAACATCCTTGCCAACATTTATTTTTGCCTGTATTCTTGGTTATTGCCATTCTGACTGGAGTGAAATGAAATCTTAGTGTAGTTTTGATTTGCATTCTCTAATTGCTAGAGATGTTGAACACTTTTTCATATATTTGTTGATCAATTGTATTTCTTCTTCTGTGAAGTGTCTGTTCAGTTCCTTAGCTCATTTATTGATTGGGTTATTTGTTTTTTTGGAGTGAAGTTTTTTTTTTTTTGAGTTCTTTATATATCCTAGTGATTAATGCTTTATCTGAGATGCATGTGGTAAAGATTTTCTCCCAGTCTATAGGTTCTCTCCTCACATTATTGATTGTTTCTTTTTCTGAGAAGCTTTTTAGTTTGAATCCAACACTGTTTCTTAAATGTAGAAGATATTTAAGGCTAACCTTTGATTTTTGCTAGTACTGCTAACTCATGCAGACTGTATGATTGTTACCTCACAGTATGAATTCTAAACTTTACTTTGAAAGTTAAACTTAGCTTGGGAGAGTACTTAAATGTAAACCTTAGGAGAGCAGCTTACCAAGTTGGTATTCTCCAAATTAAAACTGTCTGTAGCAATAGTCTTCTTCAGATTTATAGAGAACTAGCAAATTCTATTGGTATTTATTTATGTCATTTAATGTTTTTATAACTGGATAAAGGTAACTGGTTGTAAATGTATTTTTGGAAGGTAATAAAGAGAGCCTAATTTGTTCAAAGGTTGACATTGTGGAACATGAAAACATTCTGCCACCTTTTCCACAAAAGGAAAGTTAAGTGCTCTCTTAACCTTTCTGTTTGATTATGTTTCAGATGTAATGCTGTATTATGTTAACTGATATTCAGATAGACTCAGGAAATAATTAATGAGAACTTTGTAGAATGATATTTTCAAAGGGACCAAAGATCAGATTCAGAAATAAAATACTTAGCCTCACTAAGTTAAGGCTGCAATGCTCTTCCTTCTCCATGTTAGGATGGCTCTAAAGTAGGCTAGAACTAAGCTGACTTAAGGTTGTGTTAAAAAAAAAAAAAAAATATATATATATATATATATATATATATATATATATATATTTGTTGTTGTTATAATATTACTGTGACCTCAAAGTAAACAGGGGATAGGATACAAAACTTCAATAAAGTTTTGAGTAAATTGTAAAAGGTATTTAGGTTTGTAAAAGAGTTTTTAAAAAGTAAAGCTTGTATGTAGTTGACTTGATAAAAATATAGATCTTTGTAGAGGCTAAATAGACACCAAAGACACATTAGTGTTCATTTTGCATTTTCCTTATACAACTTTATAAACGTTGCCTATTTAGTGTTTTGTAGAATTATTACTTCTAATGGAACAATCTGAAATAATTTAAGACAATAAATCATTACCTACAGGATAGATAGAATAGAATTCTGACTTCCAGTACTAATACTGACCCCAATTAAATAAAAGGGGTAATTGTAAAATTATAGATATGGAAGTTATAATTCTTACTCCCACTGTATGACTGGAGAAACTGGCCTGCTGGATGTTTAAAACCAAAAACTTGGAGACCAAAGTCAGGGAAGCAAAATTACCAAGGAAAAAGCAGCCAATATTTTGGCCTTTGCCCTCTAAGATCAACTGGACCCAGAAAACTATGGGACCCTTCTAAGAGCCCTGCAACTTGGGTGAGTCACCTGACTTTACCAGATCAGGAGGACTGAGAGGACCCTAGAGAACAGGAAGCCAAATGGTGCACATTCTGCAAAGAGGAGGGTCATTGCAGTGAAAATGTCCCTGGTCCTTCAAAGGGAAGCCACATATAGTTATCAAGACCCTGACCCATCCTGTATATGGCTTGACAAGTAGAGGAAAGCTAAAGGAGCCAAGGGTCTTCACATATGTTCCCAAGAATAATCTTTGAGGAATCTCAGCTGACCTAAGAGTAGATAAGAACAACATCAATTTTGACCAACTAGGTCTTAAACACCTGGTAGGACAATATAACCAAAGCACAGTCATACATGGACATTTAAAAATAAAGAGTGATTTTTTAAATGTAATTTAAGATGTACACTTGTACATCTTGTGCCCTACCAAAATTAAGTAAAGCTGGAGGCTATACAGGAAGGGTTCTTGTGTGGGAGTGCCTAATAATAATGATCATAAAGGACTTAGAGACACAAGTTTGTCCTGAATCAGTTTGGACCTGATCTCATAGATCTACAAATCTTCCTAATCTCCTACATAGATAAACTCGATCTGTTTTTTACCGGCATGATTATGAGTTACTGTCTTCATAGTTCTCAAAGACTGTCTGAAATACTAATTAATTTTGTGCTAATTGTCTACAAAAACATAATACTTTAGTGTCTTTATCATTGTCCTAGCATGGATCCCTGCTTTATGTATACCTTTTGTCAGTCACCTACCACCTGCCACCATGGACCTCTGGACTGCCCTGATTCTGAATATCCTTAACTGACCACATCCCACCTATAGAGAACAAGGAATTTGGATCACTTTCCCCACAACTTTGTCCTTTCTCAGCAGGAAGTAGCTTGGAGATGTCTTCACCCATTTTTCCATAGAAATGGAATGTAGAAATTGGCAGTGCGGAAATGTAACAGTGGTCCACTTTATTCTTTGAATTATAGCCCCTGCTTCTCTGCCATTGCAACTTATTTTTTAAAGGATGTGTTTCTTTCTCTTCCTCTCTTCCTTCTCCTTCCTAATCACCCCCACCTCCCTCATCTCAGGGGAAACGGGATTACCTTCCTTCCCCATCTCAGGCAGAGTTATCTGTGCTTGAGCACACGCCCACCACAGGAACAAAGTCATCTAGACTTTGGGGATGGTACCAGAAGATCTCAGAAATGACTGCCTCCCCAATTAACCAGTGAATGACAACTCCTACGGAGAACCTATGGAAAGTAGCATTTGAATTCCCCCTGCTCCCCTTAATGGGCAGAATTACAGCCTCTGGGATAGGAGTCCCCTGTGTTTCTCCTTTGCAAACAAAGCAATAAACCTTTTCTCCTTTTCTCAAAACTGTGTCTTTGTTATTAGACTGGCATCAGGAACAAGGATAGAGCTTTCAGAACAAAGTGAAATAATGCATATAAATTTCTTAGTGCTCTGTCCATCTTACCCACCCAGTAAATATTAGCAGGGATTACTATTAGTGTTGTAATTGGTTCAGATGAATTATTGTCTAACGTATAATGAAAAAAATTACTGAAATTTGAAGCAATTACTTCTCTGAACTCAAGATGGGAATTTTTTTTTTATGCGTGTATGTATGTGTGTGTGTGGTGCTTGGGATTGAACCCAGGGCCTTGTGCATGTGAGGCAAGCACTCTACCAGTTGAGCTATATCCTCAGCCCCAGAATGGTTTTTGAAGAAGGAAAGGCAGAGACCAGTCAAGCCAGTGTGTGCCAACAACTCTAAAACATTCACATTCTTTGACCCAGTGAGTCCACTTTTAGGAAGTTTATCCTAAGTATGTTCTGGGGTGAACATGCAAAGATGGCTATTAAGCATTTTTTTAAATAAGACTAAATGTAGAAACAACTTAAATGTCAAAATGGGAATGTTTACAGAAAAAGCCTTTGTCCAACTGCACAATAGACTATTATGAAGCCATTAAAAGTTAAAAATCATCATATTGAACATTGATTAGGGAAATGCTTAGGTTACAAAGTAATCATGACACGAATTGGTAGATATGTATATGTGAACACACCAAAAGGTACGCAGAAATGGTTGTCTCAATGCAGTGGGAATTATCTGAATTATTTGTTTTCCTTTACTCTTTTCAAATCCACTACAATAAACCTGCTTATTTTATAATTCCATCTGATTTAATAGGTTTTTTTTAAAATTAACATTTGTCTTATGGACAAGCATCTTTTTTTATGGGTTCTTTTTGGATATACATGACAGTAACATCCATTTTGACATAATGATAAAAATATGGAATATTTCTTGTTTTGATTCAATCCCTAGTACACTTCTTCCCTTCTTTCCCCCCACCTCGACTCCCTTCATTCTATTGATCTTTCTGCCATTTGCCCATAGTTATTTTTTAAACTCGTTTGCTCCTTTATTTTTTTATTTTTTGCTTTTTAAAATTTATTTATTTATTTTAAAAATACATGACAATAGTGGAATGCATTACACTCATTATTACTCATATACTGCACAATTTTTCATAACTCTGTATATAAAGTAAAGTGATTTCTTGTGGATGTATATGATGCTGAGATTCACTGTGGTATATTCATATGTGAACACAGGAAAGTTATGTCAGATTCATTCCACTGTCTTTCATCTTCCCATCTCCATCTCCTCTCCCTTCCCTTCTTTCCCCCTTTGTCTACTCCACTGAACTCTTCAATAGGGTTTTTAAAAATCTATTTTACAATTTTAAAGAACTGGAGCCTTGCCAGGTAATAATACTTTGAAAGAATATTTTTTTATTTATTTTTAAAATATGTATAGCAGATATTTAATCTTCTTTTTTGAGAGAGAGAGAGAATTTTAATATTTATTTTTTAGTTTTCGGCGGACACAACATCTTTGTTGGTATGTGGTGCTGAGGATCGAACCCGGGCCGCACGCATGACAGGCGAGCGCGCTACCGCTTGAGCCACATCCCCAGCCCCAAAGAATATTTATTGAGTAGAGATTTATAAAAGATGCGTCTCCATCTTGTTTCTCAAACTGCAGTAAATTTGGGGTTTCTGCCAATATGTGATTATAAGATCATGTCTGCAACATCTTCTGCTAGATGTTACTTTATATTAAAACAAACTATGGGAGAAATACAAAATGCCCTTCATTTCTTTTTTCCAGGTATAGAGCAGAGACCTGGGCAGCCATCCACTCCCAGATGGTGGCTGCTTCAGGCAGGTCCTCTTCACAAGCACTGCTCTGGGCTGCTTTTGGAGATTAGGAAGGGGCCTGCTACAAGCCATGACACTTAGGTGACATTTGTCTCCATACCCAGACCTGAGAGAGTCGGCCGTGTCTTGAGAGTTCACAGGCCTCCAGAGCCAAAGATTCCTTCAGGTAGAGTTTTGCTTTCCAGAAGGTTCTAAAACAAACAGTGATAAGCAAAGGAAATGCTAGAAGCTGGCAAGCAGCCAGCTTGGGTCTGGATATTGGGCTTTGGTGGCATGAGCCCAGAAGAGACTGAGGGCCCTCAGCTTGTTGGGACAGCTCCTCCTAAGCATCCTGGGCTCCCTCAGCAGCCATGCCTTCTGGGCAGAATGAGGAGCAGAGAAGGGAATGCAGCCGGCCCAAGTGGAGCTGGTCAGGACCTGGGGCAGGCAGGGCTATCAGGAGTGCCGTGGGGCTGGGTGACACCAGCTGTCTGTATAATACCAAGCCTGGCACCATGACTGAGGGGGCAGGTTACCAGGGCAACCCGCATCTCAGACTTCTGAAGGGGTCCATGGATTGGATGTCCTGGTGCCCAGCCATGGCATATCCCATGCTGCGTGGGCACTGAAGAAAACACCAAGGAAACAGGCGCACTCCCTGGAGGCAGGTGAGGCAGTGGTCTTCCCAAGGGGTGGCCCTGCTCTCACTGGGTGGGCTGCAGCTCAGCCCTAGCTTGGTATATGAGGGAGACCCTGAGGACCGCCGCTCCTTAGGAGAAGGTGCTGGGGCAGGTTACAGGGTCAGAACCCATGCCAGCTGTAAATCTTCATCTTTTCTCAATTCACAGTAGCTAGATTATTTCTGTTTTGTAGATGAGGAAACTGAGGCTCAGAATTGATCCATGGAGAGAGAGGAATTGCTAACTGGAGACGAGGGATTCACACCCATATCTATGAGCCTCCTGAACCAGGCTGTTTCCACTGCTCCCAGCTCTGTCATTATGGAACCCACTCCTAGGCCCCAGCCATTGTCACGGACCTGCCACTGCAACCCCAGGCCCCTCTCAGGCCCGACAGCCCCTGTGATCCCAGGCCTTGCTCCCTTGATCACATTTCTAGGGATTCAGCTGAGCTTCCTCTTTGGGAATGCTGTCACTGTTCTCTTCACCTGGGGACATGGCTGACGGTGGAATGCTGACTTCCTCTCTTTCTGCCTCCAACACAGGCTCAGGGGCCCTGCTCCTCCCACTGTCTCTGCTCTGGTTTTCCTTGGGAAGTTGGGCAAGCAATCATCAGAATAGTTAGCAGGAGGCTATGGAGGTTCTAGAACTGACCTGAGCTCTCCCATACCCTTCCCTCATCTGTGGTTCCTGACTCCCTCTAAGGTCATTAGAAACCCAGGGGGATCCTGAACTCTGCTTTTATGGATGAGAGTTAAGCTTATTAAGACCCCACCCCCCCGCCCCAATTCTGTTCTTTCCCCTAGTCCTTTTCTCTGGTCTCCACCAGTGGCCAGAGGTGGTGAAGGCAGTGGGGGGCTCCTCCTTACTCAGATGGGGCTCCTTGCTTCTCTGATGCCGTCCTGCCACAGTCACCCACACCAGGAAGGCCAAAACTGGGGTGTTTTCTGTTTAGGCTCATTTTGATGTGCAGAAAATGGAGATCGATTTTCTTGGTCCTTTTCCCAGACTGTCACAGTCAAATGCCTTGCCAGGGGCTCAGTCATAGGCCCTGGGCTTCCAGGAAAGGCCCTGGCTGCAAAAAGTTCTGTGTGATCTGTGCAAAAGCTGAAACTATTTGTAGCCTCAAGCTCATCTCAGCCTTGTGTGAAGGGGGGCAAGTCAAGCCCCAACTTGTAGGTTTCTAAGATGGAGGAGGATTAGTCTGGAGACTTCCCAGGGTCACACGGTCCTCTCCATAAATTATTGCATGTCTCAGCTCTTTCTAAGGAAGAAGAACCACCCTTAATTTGCTCTGTTTCATAGTCTCTTATTTTGGCATGAGCAGTCCCCTGACCCTACTTGACCCAAGAGAAAGAAGCAGTCCCAGAATTGACCTCTATGACCAGAGCTTGGAAACACAGGAGTTGGGAGTTCACTGTTTTTGTTTTCTAAGTTAATGAAATATACGAAACCATTTCTTTCTCTCCCTAGCAAGGGAAATAGGTGTGGGGGTTCACCCCATGGATTCCGAGACACACAGAAGTCACCCACAGCTCTGTGAGGTCTGTCAAGATGGCAGCCCAGGGCTGCCCAAGAGGGACATGAATCTTTGTTTCATGGAGTTGTTGAGTGAGGTAAACGGCAATACTTACACCATTCCTGGAACATAGTCTGAATAACTGTTGGCCGTGAGTGAACTTTAGAATCATGACCCTTTGGGTGACCAAGTCATTCATGAATAAGATAGCAATATTCACTGGGTGGAGGACTCCACGGAGCAGGCCTGGTGTGGGGATGAAAGACCCGCCCTGACTTAGAGTCAGAAATAGACAAGGAGCTGCGAGTGACAGGCACTCCATACATATTTATTGAATAAAATGAAAAAATAGATGTGTAATAAGTTATCATGGGAATGTGCAAGGTGTAATCCAAATCCAGCCCAGGACCCCCTGGGGAGGTGAAACCAAAGCAGAGTCTAAGTATAAAAGGATTTAGTCAAGGCCTTCTCCACAACTTTGGGCCCTTTCTTTCCTTTTCTTTTTTTTGGTACTGGGAATTGAACTCGGGGGCGCTCGACCACTGAGCTCCATCCCCAGCCCTATTTTGTATTTTATTTAGAGACAGGGTCTCACTGAGTTGCTTGGTGCCTTGCTTTTGCTGAGGCTGGCTCTGAACTCATGATTCTCCTGCTGCAGCCTCCCGGGCCTATCTTTGGGCATTTTTTGAAGAGCTTAGTGAGGAAAAAGTAAAACATTCAAATGCTCATGGCCCAATGTATGGATTTAAAAAATGTGGTATATACATGCATACAAAAAATATTATTCAGTTTTGAAAAAGAAGGAAATCCTGATGTTTATAACAATATAAATGGACCTGGAGCACTTCATGCTAGTGAAATAAGCCAGGGCCCAAAAGATAAATGTTGCATGATTTTAAAAATGTTTTTGTTCTTTTTAGTTACATATGACAATAGAATGTACTTTGGCATATCATACATACATGGAGTATAACTTCCCATTTTTGTGGTTGTACGTGATGTGAAGTTACATTGGTTGTGTCTTCATGATCTTTCTTATATGTACAATTTTAAAAAGCCAAACTGGTAGGAGAGAGAAGAATGGTAGGGGCTGGGGTGAAGGGAAATGGGAGATGTCAGTCAAAAGGTACAGAGTTGCAGTGATGCAGGATGAGAGATTTAACATAGAGCATGGTGACTGTAGTTGACAATACTGTATTATATATCTGAAATTTGTTAAGCGGGTAGATCTTAAATGTCCTCACTATACATGCACACGTGCACACACACACATACACACAGAAGAAAATGGTTACTGTGAGAAGTGAAGAATATGTTAATTAACTTCACTGTGGTGATCATTTCACATTGCATATGTGTATCAAAATAGCAAGCTGTACTCTTAACTATATACCATTTTTATTTGTTCATCATATCTCAATAAAACTGTTTTTTTTTAAGTCACTGTTCAATATAGATGAGGTCCAAAAATTACTTTCCCAGGATAAGTTAACTCTATGTTGTTGCCAGTAACCTAGCAGAAGGAGACCACGGGAGAGTCCTCTCCCTCTCTTCCTGCCTCCCTTCCATCCCACTGTTCCCACTACAACCCTTCCAGGCTCTGCTCTGAGCAAACACCAGGAATCCTAGTATAGCAGGTTTTGTCTCCAGGCAGCTCGGCTTGCTTTTCACAAAGGCTTCCTGGCCCTCACGTGCTCACATTATTTTTCATGGCCTTCAACACTTGTTGTGATCAGAGGTGTAAAACTCTGCAGCAAAGATCTAGCATTTGTTGAGCAAGATCTCATGCAACATCCATAACAATCTATGAGAGCAGTCCTAGCACTGTCGAATTTGAAGCACAGAAAAGTGATCCTTCTAAGAACGACAGAGTTAGCAAGCCATGAGGCTGAGGTTCAAATCCATACACCTGAGTGCTTGGATTTAACCCCTCGGCTGCCTGTCTCTCAGCAGACCCAGAGTAGACTGCTCAAGTTGGCCTGAGGAGATTCCCTCCTTTATTTCCCAATTTCCAGGTAACCCCAGCCCTTCTAGTCTCCTCACTTCTGGGTATTTCCTTTCAGAGACACACAGACCATGGAGTTGAAAGCTCACAACTTCTTTTTTTTTTTTTTTTTTTTTTGATGAGTTAACATCAGATTATTTATTTTGCTTACACAAAATAAGGACAAGGGAACTTCATTATTTTACCAGTTGAGAATGGCTGTTCTCCTTCCAATCCAGATTTCTCTTGGAGGACCAGATGTGTCAGCTTGGTTTGATTGACTCCATGTTTTTTTTTTTTCCTCCCTGGAATATTGTCTCTGTTGAAAAAGTGGCTTCATAAAGAAGGTGGCAGCAGGAAAATTTCAGAATCCAAAGCTTAAAAATAAGTCTTGGGCAGTGTGGGGTTATTTTCTGTCTCTGGGGGAGATTATCCGGTGTCTGAGGCCTGGGGACAGAGGCAAAGTCCCCAGTCGCCCATCTAGGAGATATCACTCTCAGTAGCGTCTGGTGTCCTGACCTGTGCTTGCCCAGGATGACGGTGGGTAAGGAGCAGCAGGTCACAGGGGCCCCCTGACCCTCTGGGAGACAGACCTCTCCCTGGGCAGACCCCGGGGCTGAGGGTCAGCGGCCAGGGGAGAATCGCCTGTGGTCCCTGAGGTCCTGGGGCAGGGATGCAGGAGGCAGCCAGTGTCACAAGATGTCCCCGTTCCCAGCCAGGTGGGGCACCTCGCTAAGCGAGGAGAAACACGGTGTCCCTCCTCAGGGCCTGGCCCCTGCGCCTGGTCTCACTTCCTCCCCAGCACTGCCTGGAAGGGGAGGAAATGACACCCAGGGGAAGGCCGGGAAGTGAGGCCACCGTTACATTTAAGTTCAGGGTGTAACAGCTCAGTTTGCCTCCCAACAGGCTTCCTTCATGGGCCACAGCCCTTCTGAGAGTCACGCCCTGCCCTTTATAGGCACAAGGATCCAGAAGTTCCAGGAATATGTCCATGTTTAGGCCATCGAATATGGAAGTTTAGGCCCTCGGATCCGGAAGTTCCTCAGGCATTCATATTTAGGCCCCCAGATCTGGAAGTTCCTCAGGCACACGTCCATGTTTAAGCCCCAGGATCCGGAAGTTCAATGGGTGCACGTCCATATTTAGGCCCCCAGATTAGGAAGTTCCTTGGGCGCACGTCCATGTTTAGGCCTTAGCATCTGGAAGTGCCTCAGGTGCATGTCCATGTTTAGGCTCTAGGATCCAGAAGTTCCTCAGGCGTCCATATTTAGGCCCATGGATCCAGAGGTTCCTTAGGTGCATGTCCATGTTTAAGCCCCCGGGTCCAGAAGTTCCTCAAGCATCCATGTTTAGGCTCTGGGATCCAGAAATGCCTCAGGCGTCCATGTTTAGGCCCCGGATCTGGAAGTTCCTCAGTCCTCCATGTTTAGGCCCTCGGATCCGGAAGTTTCTCAGTTGCACGTCCATGTTTAGGCTCTAGGATCCGGAAGTTCCTTTGGTGCACGTCCATGTTGAGACTCTAGGATTCGGAAGTTCCTCAGTCGTCCATGTTTAGGCCCCCGGATCCAGAAGTTCATCAGAAACACGTCCATCTTTGGGCCCTCAGATCCGGAAGTGCCTCAGGCGTCCATGTTTAGGCTGTAGCATCAGGAAGTTTCTCAGATGCATGTCCATGTTTAGGCCCCTGAATCTGGAAGTTCCTCGGGTGCACATCCATGTTTAAGCCCCCGGGTCCGGAAGTTCCTCAGGCATCCATGTTTAGGTTCTAGGATCCAGAAGTGCTTCAGGCGTCCATGTTTAGGCTCCCGGGTCTGGAAGTTTCTCAGGTGCGCGTCCATGTTTAGGCTCTAGGATCCGGAAGTTCCTCAGTCCTCCATGTTTAGGCCGTAGCATCCAGAAGTTCCTCAGGTGCACGTCCATGTTTAAGCCACAGGTCCGGAAGTTTGAAAGCTCACATCTTCTTGACGGGTCAGAATTGTCCTTGACGGAGAACATAATGATCCTGTCTTGCAAGAAACCCTCAGAGTCAGCAGGTCTCTGCTCTGGGATCCTTTGTCACCTGTACCTGGGCTAGGGCAGTCAGGACTCTGCCGGAGAGGAGCATCAACACGTTGTCCATGTGCAGGTATGATTCAGTGTCAAAGTACCTGCAGAACCTGTGCAAGCCCTGGGTTCCTTCTCTAGCACCAACATCACCATCACCACAGAAAACCAAAACCAAACAGGGAATAGTGAGCAGAGCCATGTCAAGGGGTGAGTCAGGTTGGCTGCTTCCTGGGGTGCTAATCTGGGCATAAAACACAAGTGACCCAAGTATAGGGCCAGTCAACTCAGTTTCTCCATACATCTCTTCTTATAACTGAGGATGGAACCCAGTGCCTCATGCATGCTAGGCAAGTGCTTATCACTGAGCCATAGCCCCAGCCCATGGCCTGCTTACTTCTATTAAAGATTTTCCCACAGGTGCAACTTGGCTTGAATCACCAACCTGGAGGCTAATAATCACCTGAAGTGGGACATACTGTATGGCTATTTCCTAGGAATAAGTGATTTAGTTTCTGAATTTAAAATACTTCAATGTGACTCTGGAAGGACACAGTGTTGGTTGTATGCTACTTTAGCTAAGGGAAGGCTGAGTTGCTGTAACAAAGAGATCCAATACTAACACAGGCCAGAGATCATCAAATTTTTTCTATAAAGGGCCAGAGAGTAAATAATTTAGGTTTTATAGGTTGTATGATCTCTGTTATAACTGCTCAACTCAGTCCTTATACAGTAAAAGCAGTTGTGTCAGTCAGTTTTCTGTTGCTGTAAAAATACCTGAGAGAAATCAACTTAAGAAGAGAAAAGGTTTATTTTGGCTCATGGTTTCAGGACCTTTAATCCGCCGTCACTTAGCCCTGTTGTTTTGGGCCCAGGCACAGAACATCATGATGGAAACATGTGGTAGAGCAAAGATGATTGGCAGCTGGGAAACAAAAGGAGAGGTGGGAAGGGGCTGGGGTCTCCGTATCCCCTTTGAGGACACACCCCCAGTGGCCTTTCTTCCACTAGGCTCCATTTCCTAAAGGTTCCACACCTCCCAGTAGTGCCCCGGGGCCAAGTCTTGAACACATGGACCTTTGGGGGATATTCAAGATCCAAATCATAACAACAGTCCTAGAAGTGAGTGAGTGATCTGGGAGTGACCCAATAGTCCTCATTTAAGGAAATAAGGGTGGGCCACGTCTGCTCAGCCTGAAAGATGAAAGTTTATTTCTCTCGTGTGCAACAATGGTGGAGTGAGTGACTCCAGCTTTGGGACAGTTATTTAGGGACCCCAGTTCCTTCTACTGAGTTGCCTGAAGGCCAGGTTGTCCTCCAGGTAGTAGATGCTGGGACGGGATAAAGTAAAGAGTGTGGGCGAGGCAGGCCCATGGCTGAAGGTCTCGGCCTAGAGTCAAATGGAGACCGGGAAATGTGGTCTGGCTGTGGGTCCAGGAGGAGAGGAGAATGGAAGCTGGAAGGCGGCCAGCAGGCTGCGCCATGCCCCCACCCTCTCGCCTCCCCTTCATCACCCTACTCCATGTCCACCCTGCGTCCCTCATGGGTCCACTCTCCTCCCTCTCTCAACCCCTACCCCCTGGGGCGCGGGGAAGGTGATTCCACTCCTACTCTGGAGGTGGCTTCCTTGGTCTGAGGGGTAATCCCCAACCTTTTGTCATGGTAATTGGGTCAGCCACCAAGACCTGAAATAATCTTGTAGAACAATTTTCCTGGCCAAAGGGATGATTCAGAAATGAGAAATATGACCTTAATGAGAGGGTTGATAAATTATGGGCATCTAGAAAAGAGGCATTCTTTCCCTTAGAGTCTGCTTTAGAGAAGAGGGATGTGGTAGGAATCCCGGGGCCACCATGCCCCTTTTTTAAAAAAATTGTGATAGCATATACATAACATAAAATTTACCATTGTGGCCATTTTTAAGTGTACAGTTCAGTCCATTCACTGTTCACCTATGGAACATTTTTTCATTCTCCCAAACTGAAACTCCACCTATTTTAAATACCAACTCCCCATTCTCCTCTCTCCCCAGACCCCGACAACCACATTCTGCTTTCTGTCTCTATGAATTTGACAACGCAGGTACTTCATGCAGTGGGACCAGGTGGCATTTGTCTGTTGGTGACTGGAAGATTTGGCCATGTTGTAGCACACATCAGAATTTCCTCTCTTTTTATGAGAGATATTCCATTGGATGTATTGTGAAAGCCATCAGAATTAAAAGTTGCTTACTAGAGAAATGAATTAAAACTACACTGAGATTCCATCTCACTCCAGTTGGAACAGCAATGATCAAGAAGACAAGGATGAATAAATTGGTGAGGACATGGGGGAAAAGGTGCACGCATACATTGCTGGTGGAACTGCAAATTGGTACAACCACTATGGAAAGCACCATGGAGAGTCCTCAGAAAACTTAGAATGGAACCACCATTTGACTCAGTTATCCCACTCCTCAGAACTTAAAGAACTTAAAGAACTTAAAGTCAGCAGACTACCATGACACAGTCACATCAATGTTTATGGCAGCTCAATTCATAATAGCTAAGCTATGGAACCAACGTAGGTGCCCTTCAACAGGTGAATGGATAAAGAAAACGTAGGACATATGCACTATGAAGTATTACGCAGCCATAAAAAAGAATGACTTTATGATTTTTGTTGGTAGATGGATGGATCTGGAGACTATCAGGCTAAGTGAAATAAGTCAATCCCAATAAAAACCAAAGGTCGAATGTTCTCTTTGGTATGTGGATGCTGACACACAACAAGGGGTGAGAGGGGAAGAATAGAAGTTCAGTGGATTAGACAAAGGGGAATAAAGGGAAGGCAGGGGAAATAGAAATAGGATAGATGGTAGAATGAATCTGACATAACTTTTCCCATGTTCATTTAAGAATACACCACCAGTGAAACTCCACACCATGTACAACCACAAGAATGGGATCCTGGTTAGAATAAGTTATACTCCATGTATGTATAATATGTCAAAATAAACTCTGCTGTCATGTATATCTAAAAAGAACAAATAAAAAAATGAAGTTGCTCATGTTAAGCCCTAATCCCCCTTCCAAAAAGGAAAAAAAACAAATAAATTAAGCCAGGAGATTATGAAGGAGGGGCTCTCATGCATGATTGCAAGATCATAAAAGAGTATCAGAAGCACAATTCTGCACAAAAACCATTGTGACCAGAAACAAAAACTGCTTCTATAAGAACATTTGGCCAATAACTGTTCAACCTTGGACTGGTTCTACCTCTGTTAACGATACTTGAGTATCTTTGTTATTAATCCTTGAGGTCAAGGATCATTGTTTCAAAATAGCTTATGTAACTTCTTCATTTTGCCTTTACCCCTTCCTCTGTCCCCTTGGAATACACCTCTGGCTTCTGTGGCATGTGAGTTCCACATTGCAATGTTCCCTGCTTATTTGCAAATAAATATCATTCTTTTTTTTTTGGAGAGAGTCTGTTATTTCAAGACTGATTGTGTATGCCACGTTCTGTTCACCCATCCATCAGTCAATGGACACATGGCTTGCTTTTACCTCTTCATTATTCAGTGTAGCTGTTCTCTCCTATGATACTTAGCAGCTTGTACATGGAGCCAAGGGCCAGAGGAAATCGGCTGCGTGGACCGTTGGAAATGGAGCTGAGCCACTGGTCCAAGCTTTCTCCTGAAGGATCAGCAGCTCCTGGATTGGCAAATCTGTAGAACAAGGAAATTCTTCATTGTTAGAACTAAGTTTTAGGTTTCCTTTCCTATAAGCCATCTCACTGATACATCTTCTAAGAAGTTCCCTAGTTTCAAAACTGCAAACACAAAAATGAGCCAGAACCACAGTAAAGTGGGCAACATTTTGCTGACATGAATGCTGGGAAAAAAATTTTAAATACTTTTTTTTTTTTTAAATCAAGATTAAGCAACTACAATTATGCAAGTTACTTCTCTCTGAATGCTTGTGAGTGACTAATGGTACGAGTCATGGAAAGACTGACGAGAAAGAAATCCAGTTTCGGTGAAAATATTTTTCTACATCCAGTGCACATCCTGAATCCCTTATTTTGACCTTTAAAGACTTATTGAAAGAAAAATGGGGTTTTCTTATAGTTTCATTGAAAAACTTCAGTGTGGCTATTGAGAGAAGGAGAACCAAATGTGTGGGCACTGTGGGGTGCTCACAGGTTTCCATCTGCCTCAGGAAAGGACAGGCTGGAGGGTTGAGGCTGGGTGGTCCCCTCAGCTGTGGCACCATTTGGTGGAGGATGCCCTGAGCTGGTATCTTTGCCAGGTGAGCAACTCTGGGGAAAAAAAAAAATCTAACTTCTCTGGGCCTCTGTTTCCTCATCTGTAAAATAGGTTTCTTAACACTGGGAGAGAAGTGAAGGTTGTCAGAATCAAAATGGAGTCACTCGTGTCACCCCCAACAACGATAAAAAAGTAAACAAAGCTGCGAGCTCATGAAGGAAGGGTTCGTATGCATGATTTTAACTACCACAAAAGACTTTGCTAGATGACAGCACCGCACAGAGGCCACAGCAACTTTACATAAAAAGCCATTCTTCAGGGACATCGGCCAGCAGCTCTCTGCTCGACCTCTGTGGCCAAGAATCATTGTTTCAAAATCTCTGATGTAATCCTCCTCATTTCTGTTTTTAAAGACATTTCCCTACCTCAACCTCCTTGAATATGCCAGTAGTATATAATGCCACACATATTCCCATTGCGCAATGTTCTGTTATTTTTCCCAAATCATTATCATTAGTTTTTGGAGATTCTCCATTTTTTTTTTTTTTCTGATTGACAGTAGCTGTCCTGTCCACTCCACAGGGTTGGTAGTGAGTGAGGACAGGCTAATATTTGGAAGTTATACTCCAATTACGTGTGATGTGTCAAAATGCATTCTACTGTCATGTATAAAAAATATATATGTATACGTGTGTGTGTGTGTGTGTGGTGTGTGTGTGTGTGTGTGTGTATTTGGAAAGAAAATGACATCTGCACTGAATATGCACAGACTTTTCTTGTCATTGTTCCCTAAATAATACATTATGACAACAGCGACTATTTATGTAACATTCACATTGTATTGGACGTTGCAAGCTAGAGATGAGTTCAAGTATATGGGAGGCTTTGTCATTATACAGAAGGGACTTGAAAATCTGTGGATTTTGACACTCACAAGGGAGTCCTGGAACCAGTTCCCTGAGGATATAAGGTACAACTGTACTCAGGAGATACTATCCTATGTTATAATTATTACATATATTATATATAATAATCATATATATATTAACCTACATATTAAGGCTAAGTAATGGAAGCTCAGGGAGTTTACACATTAAGTATAAGGTCCTTGCTTATCATCTGGATGGCCATCTTAAGTGACAGCCGCCATTTTAAAGAAAAAGTTTTGCTTTCTCGCCCCAAGGGCCTTTCTGAGAAAGGCTCACCACTCCCTTATACCAACCCAACCCTTAACCATCTTTATTAGGACCCACTCAGCTCTGATTCCTGAGCCTCCCCCATACAAGTCCCAGAGCTCAAGCCTGTTTTGCCTCTCTCTCCTACAGAGAGATGGCCTTTGTCAGCTCTGACAAACTCTCTCGTGTATCTCTACCTGGTCTCCATCTTTCATTTCTTGCTTACCCATCTCTAGTTCCTTGCTTTCCCATCAATGAGTGTCACATAGCTGGTACCTGTTGCATACTCCTGTCTTGTCTCTAGAGTTTTCTCCACTGACTTCCATACTGTCTTTATCCTTAAACCTTGGGTTCTTCCTCCTGCCACTTCCCCAGGTGTCTGAGTGTTCCCCCTCTGCTCTCCTGTCCTGGGCACTTTAGGGTAGAGTGGGGCATCCAGGAGAGGAGCAGATCCTTATGTGTAGAGACAGGACCTCTGTGCCCTGAATCCATGCCCCTGACTCTTTCTCTTTCATTGGAGCTGCCCTTTGAATAAGGACAGACACCGAAAATTTTGAAGTCATAATCATTTTTAGTGAAACAATTTTCCATTTATTGGTCCCAAAGGAAGCAGACTTGGAGTGAAGAAAATTGTTGGAGGGGAAAGGGACCAGAAAGCTGAGTTGTCCATCTTCTTGGAGTCCTGGGGATTATGGTGTCTTTCCTTGTTTCTAAGGGCAGGAACACTACCTCCTTCACCTTCGTGTCCAGAGCTTTCTGGACAGCCAGCACACAGCTGGTGTTCATCACATGTTGGTTAAATGAGCAACTGAATTATTGACAATCACTGTGAATGACGCCCCCCTCACCTATTCCTTGCTTCCCATTCCTTCCCCACCTCCCAGCTCTCCCTCCCAACACCTCAGGGTCCCTCCTGCAGCTCCTTCTAAGTCTAGTCTCTGTCCCACTGAGTTCCCAATCTGCCTGAGCTCATCTCCTCCCTTGCCTGCACCAACCCACTCTCTCCCACCTCCTGGGCCTGTGCTGTGATAAGAATTGTTCAGCTGCCAGGGCCCAGATAGTGCTCCTGTCCCTGCCTTTGCTGAGCTCCCTACCCTCTGACTTTACCATTTGGCCCATTTGACTCAATCTTTGTCCTCCTTGCAAAAAAAGACAAACCATCTTAATTCAAGTCCTTAACTCAAGATGGCAGCAAGATGTCCAGAGGGAAAGGAATGAACGGTACTGTCAATCGAGGTGGTGGCCCAGGCAAGGAGGTGCCGAGGCTCCCTCTCAGTGTTCTCCGGGAGGCAGCCTGTGTGGGGCTCTGTTCTCATCGAGAAATCTGAATGAGAAGAGGAGCATGAACTTCATGGGCTCCCAGATTTCTGTAGCTCCCAGCACTCTAGTTGTTCCTGTCACTCTGGTCGCTGCCCTCCTGTCTGGCTGGACACCTGGTTCTCTGTAAAGTTCCTTTGATTGTTCCTGGAAGTTCCAGATACATCTCACATGTGTCCGACACTAGTCCTGTTTGCCCAGTCAACCACCTGCCTTCCCACAGCTCTCCCATTCAGGGCTCTCCTCTGGGGTGCTTTTCCATAGGAAAGTTCAGGAAGAGAAATTGATAGAAAATGGCTTAATGATTGCTTAGGGCAAGGGGTGAGAAGTGGGTGAGAGATAAAGGATATGAGTTCCTTCCTAAGGTGATAGCCGCAACTCTTCTAAAATTAACTGCAGTGATGGTTGTACAGATCTGTCGACATTACTAAAAACCATTGAATTGTGTATTTTAAATAGGTGAATTGTATTACACTATTAAAAACAAACGAAAGATGTCCATCTTAAACTTCAGATCCTCTAAATATGTGATTTTTACATAGCAAAGGGGCTTTGCAGGCATGATTAAATTAAGGATTTTGAGATGGGACAGGATGTGGATGGGCCCAACGTAATCGCAGGGTTTATTCATTTATTTGTTCACTTACTTATTTGTAGTACTGGGACCCTTTGCCACTGAATTAGACTCCCAGATTTATTTATTTATTTCAACTTTGAGTCAGAGTCTAAGTTGCTGGCCTGGAACTTGCCATTCTCCTTTCTCAGACCCCTGAGTCACTGGGATCACGGGTAAGAACCAGAGTGCTGACCACAAAGGCGTTATAACAGGAAGGCAGGGGGCTCAGAGATAGAGATGTGAAAGTGAAGGCAGAAAGGAGGAGGTGGGGAGAGAGAGATTTCAAGTTGCTCCTCAGCCCTGAAGATAGAGGAAGGAAGGGCCCATGAGCCAAGCAATGCAGGCTACTTTCAGAAGCCGGAAGAGAAACACATTCTCCCCTAAAGTCTCCAGAAGGAACTCCAGACTGTTGACATCTTGATTTTAGCCCTGCGAAGCCATTTAAGCCATATGACTTCCAGAGCTATAAGACAGTAAGTGTTATTCTCAGGCACTAAGTCTGTGGCAACTTGCTACAGCAGCAAAGGAAACTAATACAAAATATTTCAGAGACAAGGCCAAGTGGACTCGTGGGTAAGTTGCGCCAGTCAATGCAACATCTTTTCCTCCAGGAAGCTTTCCCTGACCTCCTTCTCCCACTTGATGCTATTTTATAAGTCTCCTTTGGGCTCCTACCACACCAGAGTCCTACTATGACTGCATGGCAATCCTTGATCACTTGTGAAGTTTTCCTTATTCAGGGAAAGTCCCTGGAGCAGGAAGGACCTTGAGGACTCTTTTCTTTTTCTTTTTTTAAAATTTCCTTTGCCTAGAAAGATGACTGGCACATTGTAAATATGTAGCTGCTTGATGACTTAATGACTAAGGCCCCTGAAACTTACACAATAATGATGGGAGCTGGTCTTTATTGAGTTCTTACTGTGCTAAGTGCCTATACGTCTTTACCTATTTAATCCTCCAGTCAGTTCTACGAGGCAGGTACAATTATGACTTCCATTACACAGAGGAGAAGAGAAAAGCTCCGGAAAGGTAAAAACACCCAGTCAACAGAGCTGCCCAGTCCAGAGCCTGTGCTCAAACTATTAAATATCACAACCACTAACTGCATGTGCCCACTTCAAATAATTAAAATTAAACAAAATTTAAAATTCAGTTTCTTGGTCCCATTGGTCATATTTCCAGGGACTAACACAGGTGTGGCTAGTGGTTACCATCCTGGGTGGTGCACTTTTAGGACATTTCTATCATCACTGCAAGTTCTATCGCACAGCATCGCTCTAAGTCACTGAGATACAGCCCTTCGCTATATCCAATGAAATATGTGATTTTGAATGTTTGATTGTCCTGAAACACATCAAAGCACACCCAGCTCTTCCTCTTTCTGAGGCAGGAGTGTGGGTTCAGGATGGCCTGCATCCATGGGGTCTTCTGAAAGGTGGAACACTCTCACTGGAAGAAGCACGGTTGTACAGGCCAATGCTGACCCTTGTCCAAATAGATCTGGTCAATATGGTGACTTCTGTGGGGAGGGTTGTGCGGCTGGATTAAGTAGCCTTCTGTGACACCTCCTGCAGCTGACAGCACTCCTCCTTCAAGGACCTGCACGGGTGGTTCTGGGGCCTTGTGCTTTTCCTCTCCGATAAAGCCTTAAGCATATCCTCCACTTAAGGTCACATGTGCTGCCTGAATTTCCTGAAGCTCAGGGGAGGGAGGATAGCAAGAACAACAACAATAAAATAACATTTAGTGGGCTGGGGATGTGGCTCAAGGGGTGACGCGCTCGCCTGGCATGTGCGGGGCTCTGGGTTCGATCCTCAGCATCACATAAAATACAGTTGTTGTGTCCACCGAAAACTGAAAAATAAATATTAAAAAATTCTCTTTCTCTCTCTTCTAAAAAAAAAAAAAAAACATTTAGTGACTACATACTGTATACAGGCACTCAGAGCTGCTTCACAGTCTTAGTCAATTCTTGCAAGTGGGTCCTGTTAGTCCCAGTTCATAGATGACAAGGCTAAGACCTGGTGAAGGGGGTTGGCTTGCCCAAGGTCACACAGAAGAAGTGGTAGAACTGAGACACAAGCTCTGACTGGCTGAGCTCTACCTCCTCATCCCTATGACACAGTCTGGCAGCCCTTCCCTCAACGTATGCTTTCCTCTGGAAATGTCCTGTGTTGGAGGAGAGGAGAACTGCCCAAGCTAAGCAAGCAAGCAAGCAAGCAAGCCTGCTGCTGCCAGTAGTGAGCGTCCTCCACCCGCACAGGCCTGTGGCCTTGGCCGCTTTCCCATGTCAGGAGAGATGAGCTGCTGGGGCTGAGGAAGCTGTAGCAGAGGTCTTCCGGCTTGCCCAGCTGCAGAGGTGGGCCTGCTCCTCTGAGTACAGCCTGTGAAGGCTGCCCTCCCCCATGTCTTCCTTAGGGACCAGAGCACGTGGTTCCCCCTGGCCTGGGGTGGGAGGGAGGGTTTTCAGGGGACCCCTCTGACAAAAAACTATGTAGCAAGAGGGGAAAATCCCTGGCCAGTCACACAGCCTTTGGTTTCTTAGGGGAAACCACAATAAACTCACAACTTGGGATGGCAGAACCCGCAATGCACTGGGTGTGGCCCAGGGCCATGTTGGCTGCCAATATCTATATTGGCATAAGACACCCCTGCCAGCATCTTCTGCTTGTACCCATTAGCTCTTTCGTGACCCCTGTATGAGTGACAGTGTCATCAGTGGCCCTGTGGGGGAACCTTCTGGGAGGCAGTGCTGAGGGAGGGGGCCACCAGCTCTGCCCTCAGCAAGCTTCCAGCCTTATCCTCATAGAGATGTGACATGACACCAGCCGGCCGAGGTCTCCCTCAGCCCTGTCCATCCCCTGCCCCCAGCTCCCAGGCCTTCCTGTTGGCAAGCTGCCTCCCACCTTAGCAAGGGAGGGAGCCTGAGTGAGAGGGAATGTGGGGGCATCTTGTGAGGAGAACTCCACGCAGCAGGAATAGGAAGGCCTTGTTGGAAGCCACTCTACCCTCTACTGACCGGCTGCCGGGTCAGGGGGGAGGCTTTGGCAGCTCCTGGTTTCTTAGCAGCCAAAGGCAGCTCCTCCAAATCTCAGCTCCCAGCTCGTCCCCTCTGGCCGCCTTCTCGCCTCAGCCTGGTCGGCCCTCCCCTTTCCAGGCCTCTGCAGCCTAGGGGCTAGTGGTGGGTAGGGAAGCTGCCAATGAATTTCTGTCTCTGATGGGGACTTGGACACACAGCTTGGCAGCAGCCCTCTCAAGCATGACTGAGAGAAGGTGCAGTCTCACAGCTGTACCCCTGGGGACCACCACTTGCTTCTGTGGTTGGCCCTCACAGAAACCTCCAGAATGCTTTTCCTCTGAAGCCAAACATGTTTCTGGGGTCCATTCCTTAGCTATTAGGTCACTGGACAGTCTCCAGGGACTAGCCCTGGTGCTGCTTCTTCCCATAAAACAAAGCTATAAACCGTTACTCCTGCCCTCCTCTGTCTGTAGGCCCCACAGGCTCCAGTGGGAACACCCACCAAGGCTAATGTCAAAAATAGCCAGAGAGTCCAGCAGAGGAAATTCAACTTCTGGGGGCTGGGGCTGGGGCTCAGTGGCAGAGAGCTTGCCTAGCATGTGTAAGTCACTGGGTTTGATCCTTAGCACCACCTAAAAATAAGCAAATAAAATAAAGGCATTCAGTTCACCATCATCATCATCATCAACAACAACAACAATAAAGAATTCAACTTCTGCACTGTTACCTCCCATCTCTCCAGGCTGGGGGAAGGAGGAGGGAAACTGAGGCTAGGTCATAGAAGGACTTGATGAAGCCCTGCACCAGGTATGGATCATACACACTGGCACTGGGGATTTTTACCCACGTCTCTAGGGCACATAATAACACCATGCTAGTTTTACAAGTGAGGGAACCAAGGCTTAGAGGGTTAGGCACTTTCCTAGAGCCACTCTGCGGAAGGGACAGCATGATTCCACCTCTGGCCAGTGGCATCCTTTCCCCTCCTTTTCTCTCCCCTTCCCCCTGTGACCAGCATCCAAGGGCTTTGAGAGTGAGCCTGGATCCTGACCACAGAGATCCACAACTGAAAGCTGCTAGTCCCAGCAAGGGTTAACTTGGAGCCCGTGGGTTGTAGGTTCATGCCGGCTGTGACAACTTGGGAAGTTCCCTGGCCTCACTAGCCTTGTTCTCTTCATCATTAATGATGATGAAGAGAACAAGGTCTAATGATAGCACTTATGTTACAGGGTTGACATAAAGGTTGATGGGTTGGTCTCCAGGGACTAGGAGACCAGTGCCTGGCACAGGATGCATGCTTCCCAGTACTGGAGCTGTTACTGTGATTGACATCATCCGAGAACCAGAGGCTCTGAATCCTCTCTCCCAGCCCTTTCCTGCTCCTGGTGGTGACAGTTCAGTTACCAGGAGCCTTGGCCAAACATCAAGGGGTTGGATGCTGACTCTCATTTTATGTGTGTGTTTCCCATTTCATGAGGGGCACAGAGGTCAGGTAGACTACGACTTACCTCTGCCTCTGGCCTGGGAGTGAGAATGGTCATCAGTGTGTCTGGACAGGATCTGACCACTCCCTGCTCCCTGTCCCTCACTCCTTAGCCTCTTTTACTTCTCAGATTCTGTTTTCTGTCAGGGGCACAAGGCTATGGTGGATGGGGCTAAAGGTCCCGTCATGGGGGAGAGCTGCCTGTCTTTTGATTCAGAGCTGCAGCCAGCAGCTACGAGCCCAACTAGGCCTGGATCCCAGGGAAGACCAGAAAGGAGCATGGAGGGCTGAGGCTCACCGTTCCCTTTGCAGAAACCACCTTCCTACCTTGGATTGGACAGTGGGTGTTTGGACCCCACTGTAGACTGACCCACAGCTTAATAATGTCTCCATGGCTGGGGTGAGGGAAACAGAATTAAAGAGGTTGGGCCTCCCTGGGCCCCCAAATAAATCTTTGGGAATGTAACAGGCTAAACCAGAAGGGTACTTCCTTCTTTTTATCTACCTTTTAAGTTGCTCTGCTCAAGTGGCAACATGTATCAAGGAACTATTATTATTATTATGTCCATTTGGGATATAATTATAGCAGCTCCAGAAGCTAAGTCTCACACCCTTGGCACTGCTTGGGAAATTAGGCATCATCCCATCCCGCCTCCCTCCATGCTCCCTTCTCTCTCCCCCTCCAGAAGCCAGCCAGTTGCATTCCACCCCATAGACATTTATGAGAATTCCCTGGCTCTGGGCCAGCAAGATCATTTGGCCTCCCTCCCTCTCCCTGATGCTATTGGAAGGCTGTCTCAGAGCTGCAACCTTCACTGGGTCCAAACCCAGCAATTCCTGGGGCTGGAGCCTGGGAAGCTAAGATCTTTGGTTTAGAGGGCCTTGGTCTGGCACCTGAGTTCAGGAGCCAAGGGACCCGAGTCCATGACTGGGCAGGGTGGAAGAGGTATGGGAACCTGGGTGTGCAGGGGACTTTGCAGTGCATTCACAGACTACTGAGCACTGTTTCTGGAGACTTCTTTTAGCTCTGTAGTCCTCCTGGGGGTTAAGAAGGGCAATCCCAGAGATGTTGATCAGGCACTGACAGGGTCCTGGGCTGGCCTCTGGCTGGGAAGTCTCACTGCAGAATTACCCAGTAGGGAAGTCATCTTGGTTACAAATTAGCTTCTTGGTCATTTGTTGTGCATGTGGTGAGCAGCACCAGGGATGTGGAGATAAGGTAGCAGCTTCCCCACCCAGTGGCCCCACAGTGGAGATACGGGTAACCTTGTTTTCCTTCCGGAGGTGGGAAGGAGAGGCGGGGTGGAGAGGGTGCCTGTGGCCCTGTCTCTTTGTAGGAACACATCCCAGGAATGCCTGCAGCCTGTGAGATGGCCGACCACTGGAAAGCTACATGTTTCCCACCAAGATTCTGAAGGTGTGGCATTGGGGACAGCCTGTTGTCCCATTTTCCCATGACTCTACTGTTTTTTCCAAGTTCTCCTGTGACAAAATTATTTCAGAGTTATGTCTTTGGTCCTCCTTTTTCTTTCCACTGACTCTATTTCCATGTAATGGAATCACCCAAGGGATTCGGCTCGTCTACAGGGTAAAGAATGCCCCCAGGTTGTGGGACAACACACCCCCAAATGATGATCTGAGTTGCTAGGAAAGAAACCTGAGGCTGACATTGAGCACGCCATCTTCTTTGTCACCATCCAGAGAATCTACAAAGAACCAGGTAAGGAGAGAGTTCAGTCAGCTGCATAATGTGTCTGCGGGGCAAAAAACTTGTTTTATTCTTGATCCTCTTCATTTCTGATTTTTTCAGATCCCTCTTCTCAACATGAATCCTTCTGTGTTCTTGGAACCTGAAGTTTCCAGGGTTTTTAGGTGACAGATTTACCCAGGGGCAGAAGATTCACTGGGGTCACAGGAGGGAGATGGCCACTCCTAGGTGCTGATTTGATGTGAAATGGACCACAGACTAAAACTGAATTCTGCCTGGGGTGGCTTGAAGCAGTACAGAAAGGTCCTGAAAAGTTATATTCTTCATCTGTCTTGCACTGCTATAGCAGAATAAATACCATTGGGTAATTTCTAGAAAACAGAAATTTATTTGGCTCATGCATCTGGAGGTTGAGAAGTCCATCTGGTGAGAGCCTTCTTGTTGTATCAACATGGCAGAAGGCATCATGTGGTGGGCAAGAAGGGATCAAATTTGCTTTTATAACAAACCCACTCCCTTGATGACAAATCCCTCTCATGATAACAGAATCAACCCACCCACAGAGCCCTGGTGATGGACTCACTGTGGCATTGGGATTAAGTTTCCAACATCTCGATTTTGGGAGGCACATTGAAACGACTGTAGTGACATTTGGACTGGGAATTAAAGGATGAGAAGTTTCCCTAATGTATGAGCTAAAGGGGGGTCCTATGGGCCAGGTGGAGTTGCTAGAAAGAGCATGGAACACCCAGTTAAGTTTAAACTTCAGGCAAATAGTAAAATAATTTTTTTTTTATACCAGGGATTGAACCCAGGGGCCCAGGGATGCTTAACCACTGAACAACATCCCCAGTCCTTTTTATATTTTACTTAGAGATAGGTTGCTTAGGGCCTCACTAAATTGCTGAAGCTGGCTTTGAACTTGTGATCCTCCTGCCTCAGCTCTCAGACCTCTGAGATTACAGGTGTGGGCCACCATGCCCAATGAGTAAAACAATTTTATTACATGTCCTCACTATTACATGCAATCTGCTTATACTAAAAAGGTGTCTATTATTTATCTGAAATTTGAATTCAACTGGATATCTGGTATTTAGGTTTTCTTAATCGGACAATTCTAGGAAACAGCAGGAGCAAAGACAGATACAAGGTCTTTGTGGGAAGGAGGAGCGACAAGGTGGTGATCAGCTGCACAGCCTTGGACCCATCATCATCATACTTGCTTTTATTGATAGGTCCTGGCTTGGCTCAGGATCACAGAATACCTGCCAGCAAATGTCAACACTCAGGTTGTTGCTTTTAGCTATAGTTCTAGTTCATTCTTCCAGAACTACTTCATCACCAGCTGGAGAAATCCAGTTTCAAGTATTCACAATTTCTTCTTTTCTTTCCCAAGCGTCTGCAGACAGCCCGTTTTCTTGGGCCAGTTTCCATTCAATCCACCCGGAATGCCATTATTGAATGCCAGTCACATACCAGGCACTGTGTTTGGCATGGGGGTACAGTGGCACATGGAACAGTCATGACCCTTGACCACTCGGAACTTACAGTATACACCTTGTAAAACATTGGTAGACTATGTGATGGGTGGGAATAGATAGTAAAAAAAAAATGCATATACACATATACAACCTAAATTTCTCCTTTCTTTCTCTCTCTTGATAGCTATTTCAGAGAAAGGAAATTTTGGAACCAGAATACTGCTCTGGAATTCCATCTCCTGCATTTCTAGCATGGAGCTAGAACAATTGAGTTCTCAAAGTCCTCTCTTGAGGCCGGGGTTGTGGCTCAGTGGTAGAGCGCTAGCCTAGCACATGTGAGGTGTTGGGCTCAATCTTCAGCACCACATAAAAATAAATAAATAAAATAAAGCTATTGTGTCCAAGTACAACTAAATATATACACATATATATATTTAAACATATATATATTTTAAAAATCCTCTCTTGTTCCGTCTCAATGCATTGGATTGACAAGTTCCTGGGGCAGAGTGCTGTTGGAGGATATGGAGGAAGGAGCTTTGTTCTGCCCTGACTGCCCCTGGCCAGTCAAATGCTAGTCTGGTGAAGCACATAGAGGATGCACTAAAAACAAGACCATCTCCTCAATCCAAAGCCACCTCTAATACAAATATTTAGTTAGAAACACAAATCAGTAGAAATAACACTGTTATTTCTGTTCAGACTAACCATGGCCTCAGGAGCATGTGCTTTGTACTTAGCATTTCACATACGTGCTCCTATTTAGCATGTGCCCCAGAACAATCCTGTGAGGTGAATATATTATTAGCTCTACTTGACAGTTGAAGAAATGACAGCTCATTGAGTGTGGGTAATTTGCCCAGAATCTGACAGTTGGCCAGTAGCTGGGCCAGGACTGAAGTTGAGCCTGCGAGACTACAGCCTTCACACATCCATCATCCTAAAGACCTGGAGAGATTGTACCACCAGAGTCTAGTATTGCCAGTGAGTAAATGCAAATGTGTGTTTTTCACAAGTGTGTTTGTAATCCACAGCAGGGAACTGGTGTGTTATCCCTTTCACAGGCTAAGGGCAGTCATTGGGCCAGAAGACTTCATGTAACCAAATTTAGCTCAAGGGTGGGAATATAATTGTGTTTTTACCATCATTGAAGAATCTTCATCTGGTTTGGAATCTCCAGAGCAGTAATTCTCAAAGTGTGGTCCCAGACCAGCATCCTTTCCTGGAAACTTGATAGAAACAAGTTCGGGCCTCACCTGCAATTTTTACTGAATCAGAAACTCCTCACTTTCCAGGCTGCTGCTGAGTTTCTAAGGCCTGGGCTTTGTCAATGAGGCAGGAAGCGTTCCTAAGGGGTTTGTTGCTGGGACCAGGGCTCCATCGGTCTAGTTCCTGGCATAGGACAGATACTCAATATATGTATTTCTGATAAATGAATACATGTCATTCAAAGTATCGCCATATTTCTGTTACCACGTCAGAGGGAGAATGTCACTAGGTTAATACCTTGTCTCAGCCATAATGTCAGAGTCCTCAGGGGCTCAGGCAGTTCAGAAGCACCCTGAAGAGCAGAAGGTTGAAATTTTCTTTTTACTTAGGTCTCAGGATGCATGCAGACCTTGAGGGCTTTCACCAGCTTTCTGATCTTTGGAACTTCAAGCAGGGGATGTTAAAAGTGTTGAAAGTTATCACAGGGATAACTGACTTATCTAGTGGTGTGCTGACAAATCTACTCTCTAGTCAGAAAGCCCTGCCTGATAGCATTTTCTGATTCCTGTGGTGTAAATACTTCCACGATGGCTCATGGATATGCATGATTGGCTCTCATGGGCCTGCTCCAGCACACCAAAGCCATGCCAACCTTAGCTAGTAACTTGTTTAAAAGACTAATTATTTTTAAGGTATACAAGTAATAAATATGCATGGCTGAATATCAAAGAACAGATGGTCTAAAATAAAGAAATCTCCTTCCAGCATCCCAAGTCCACTATGTCCAGTGGATTATGTTTTGTTCTACTTACGGTCCTTCCCAGAGATCCAAATTGAAATTCAAGTGGCGAGTATTGGTCTATCATCCTCAATGTCTACTGATGGCTGGGCTTGGAAGACTAAGGATCCACCTCACTTCTAACACTGTCCACTCCCCAACACCTTCCCCCTACCACCTGGCTATTATATTTCACTGTTCTTTTATTGGTTATGTTTATATCTTTGAATAACAATAGCCAATGATAGCAGTCACTCTTTCAGAACGGGTGCTTCTCTAAGTACTTTAGATATGTTAAAGATTAAATCCTCACAGCAGCCCTTTGAGGGAGGTACTATTTACATTCCCATTTTATAGATGAGGAAGCCGAGGCATGGAGAGGTTAAGTAACTTGCCCAAGCTAGTAAAAGGCAGAGACAGGATTCAAACGCAGACAGCCGGACTCCAGAATCCATATCTTTATCCTCTCAGAGAAAAGTTATAAGTGTTATTTACTCAATGTGGGGGGACAGTTGTAAGGGCGGGGTGACAGTACCAATATAAATAGTTCAGCAAGCTGTAGCCTATTTGTTTTTATTGCTCTTAGAACAACCAAGCCAGGGAAAGGGTAATGTCTATACAAGCCTGCTTCTGCCCTATCAGATAGGCGGAGAGAGTTGCCTGTGAAGATCTTCTGAGCTGGCATGGCTCTGGGCCCTGTCCACCCTTAGAGCTATGCAAGATGGGAGTTGCTAATGGTCTGCTGTCAAAACCTCATTAGTATTTGCATATGAAGGTAATTTAATGAAGGTGTGTCTAGATGTGGACTTTTATTCCCACCCATTTATTATGCTTGGTACTTGGTAGGGGCCTTTTAATTTTTTGATACCAGGGATTGAACCTAGGGGGCACTTAACCACTGAGCCACATTCCCAGCCCTTTTTATTTATTTATTTTTATTTCTGAGACAGGTTCTTGCCAAGTTGCTCAGGACCTTGCGAAGTTACTGAGGCTGGCTTTGAATTTGCAATCTTCCTGCCTCAGCCTCCTGAGCCACCGGGATTACAGGCATTGTGCCCAGCTGGTAGGCCCCTTTTAAACTGAAAATTTTGAGCCTTTTTTCAGATTTTTTTTTCTTTTGCTGTTTCTTTAATACTTTCTTCCCTTCATTTTCTCTATTGGAGTTTGGGCTTCTTAGATTGATTGTCCATTTCTGTCATTTTGGATTATATTCTGGGAGACTGATTTGCCTTTTTCTTATAGTCCTATTGTTAAATATTTTATGTTAATAATGTTGATTTTAGGGCCAGGAACTGCGGCACAGATCTGTATTCCCAGCAACTCAGGAGGCTGACACAGGAGGATCACAAGTTCAAAGCCAGGCTCAGCAATTTGGTGAGGCCCTAAGCAACTCAGGAGGACCTTGTCTCAAAATAAAAAATAAAAAAGGGCTGAGGATGTGGCCAAGTGGTTAAGCACCCTGAGTTTGATCCTCAGTACAAATAAATACATAAATAAAAATATTTTTAAAAGTAGTGGTAGTTTTAATTTCCAAGAACCTTTCTTCTACTTTGTTTCTTTCCCACATCAACATGTTTTGGGTTATTAGGTGCAATCTGTATCTTCTTGGATTGCCCCAAAGTCCCAAATTAAAATTATCTTGCAGTTCCCTAAATTAGCTGTATTTCCTTTGGGCCAGTTTTTCTGGTTTCTTATCTTGATGTGTCTACTCCCTGATTTTTGGGTTCTTTGAAGTCAGATCACATTCAGCACTCATTTGTTCTAGTTACTTTCATTGAACCTCTGCTCTTCTCTGGGAGGCTCTGGGTCTGGGCTGGTGATATGACAATGTTTGCTCTGTTCCTGTCCCCATGGATTATCATAAGGAATCAGACTTGCTAAGCAGTGCTCCTCTCCCCTCTTGTCTTCCAGATCCACTAGGCCATGAGCAGAGGCTTAAGAGTAATGACAAAGTCTTACTAACATAACTATCCCAAGGAGGGCATTGGTAAAAGCTGGATAACTCTGGGTTGAATGCAACTAAATTGAGTTTTGCAATTGTTGATGTATTTACACACACACACAAACACACACACACACTGTTAAGGTATACCAAGGACTGTGGAAGGACGGGAGACCAGAAACAAATGCTACTTTCATGGGAGGTTTTGCAGAAATGTGAGAATGGGAATAAATTCAAGCCCACTGACATTTCCACTGGCCCACCCACTCTAAACAAACACCAAGGTCACACTGTGTCTTCTCTAACAGCTACAAACTGTAACTCTTGCCTGTAGTTTCTGAGCATCCAACCTTCTATGTCATAAAGCCTGTGATCCCACAGTTCTAGAATCAGAATCATTTTTTTTAAAAGCCGGGGTAGTGACAATGCCCTTTCCAAGCAGCTCCAATGCTCCCTTTCTGCTCTCCCAGGTTGGAGGCTCCTTCCACAGATCAAGGGCCATGGGCTCCGGTCTTCGATTCATTTACTCGGTCATGTAATCATTAGTTGAGCCAGTAATCCTTAATTATGGGAATCTTACCTGTTCGATTTGGGATAGGCTCTGGAAACTGAAAGAAAGAAAGAAAGAAAGAAAAAAAGAAAGAAAGAAAGAAAGAAAGAAAGAAAGAAAGAAAGAAAGAAAGAAAGAAAAGATATGGTGCTCACCTTCTAGGTCTTTACAGTCTCGGAGACTATAAATAAGTATTTGACAATTTTATAGGAGTGACACCTTGACCCCACCTCTCATCTGCCCCAACCCTGAGTTTCCATTGAATTTAATCTGTGTTTGTGGGCCTGCCTTTGTACAGCTTCCTTAATGAACGACCTGATAGATTCTTCCAAGGAATGAATGAATCAATGAATGAATGAGAAGCACTGCCTAGCATGGTACAGATATGCCCAACTTCTGCACCCTGAGGGGACCCATGGCCATCTCCCAAAGAACTGTAGTTAGCCTCCCCTTATCCACGGCTTTACTTTTCTCCCACAGCCAACTGTGGCCTAAAAATATTTAACAGAAAATTACAGAAATAAACAACTCATTACATTTTAAATTAATTATGTGTTATAATTGTTCTGCTTTATTGTGAATTATTGCCGTTAATGTCTCACTGTGCCTAATTTATCAATTAAATTTTATCATAGGTATGTGTATAAGGAAAAAAAAGATATACAGGTTCAATACCATCCACAGTTTTCAGCATCCACAGAGGGTCTTAGAACATGTCTCTTGTGGATAAGGGGGGAATTACTATTTCATGGAATCCAAATGGGAGTTTGAGGCCTGTGATAAGTGAGAAGAGACCAAAATTCTTGAAGTCTTCCTACTTCTTCAGCAGCACCCAGCCTGGTGGGGAGGAGCTGACTCCTGGCTCAAGCTGGGGAGGGTTGGGCTCATTAAAGACAAAGACATCTTGAAAAATGCAAAGTCTCATTAACAAAGGGCCCAGACAGCCAGGTCAGTGGGTGAGGGGTTGCTCTAGGGTACAAGGAGTTGCTGTTAATACACTTCAGGGTCAAAGAAAGAAACGCATCGGCTGGGATATATGTATATATATATATATATATATATATATATATATATATATATATATAGAGAGAGAGAGAGAGAGAGAGAGAGAGAGAGAGAGAGAGAGAGAGAGAGATGTTGACAACATTATGCCAGGGCTGGGGCTCTGGGACACTGGTTCTAAAGCTGGGGCTGTGATAAAAGCAGAAGGCCTGGGCTTCTTCAGGGCCTTTGGTCAGGTGGCTCAGGGAGCCAAACTGAGCTGTGGAGCCACTAGTCAATGACAGGTAACTCTGGAAAAGCCCCATTTTCTTGGCTTCTCCTGTCAGAAGCAACTCGCTACCCACCCCGACGTGCCCGACATGCCTGTTAGAGAGGAAGTCCTTCCCTGTGCTTCCCAGGCAGCGGAGAGGCCCCAGTTAAAGAGGTCATCAGCCCTTTCTCCCCCTTTGCTTTGTGCAGTAGGGTTGGGCTGGTGGTGTAGGCTCTGAGTTCTGCCAAGGGCTTATGGCCTGGAATTATTCAGGATTTATGAACAGGCGTCAGGAAACTGCAGGGCCTCTGGAGGCAGAATCTGAGGGCTTTTAATTCTGCGGGGGCAGAAGCTTCCCATCTGGGCTCCTCTGGGCTGCTGTCTAGAACACAGTGAGGCAGGAACAATAGGAGAATGGGAGAGTGTCTGGGCTCCAATGTGGGCGGGGAGTCCAAGCCAAGGACTTGGCCCTGAAGGTTTTCAGTTACTGCTTAGGTTACTGGATCCCATTTGTAGGGCCTTGGAAGGTGGGCCTGAGCACAGTGTGGCCTGGGCCACCTGCCAGGAAGAAAACCTGGTCCTGGGTGGATGAGTCCTCAGGGAGGGACTTGGGAAAAGGCATCTGAAGTGGGATGCCAGGACTTAGCAGCCCAGGTCCTGCCTCACAGACAGCTGAGGAACACCCACTTCTCCTGGTTTAGAAGCCCCAAATCTCACTGAAGCTTACGAAGCTGTGTATAGGAGGCTCTTGGGAGCACCAGGAGGGTGAGTGGGTAGGTTTCCTGGGGTGGTCGAGCATCCTGGAGAGGCCAGTTTGCAAAACTCCTGGGGGATCAGGGTCTCTGGCAGATCAGGCTGGAAAACCTTTTACCAGCTCACTAAAAGGGGCTGGAGCAGCACGGATCATACTAGACATGCAGGAATATTATTCCCCTGAGACCTTGCAGTGAAAAGAGAACTGTTTTCAAGAAAAGTGCCGTTCTTTCCATTTGCACGTTTTTCATAATCCCCTGAGAAACTGGCGAGAGCCCTTTCCTAGCTCCGTCTCTCCCTCCCAGTAAGTCCACCTAGCTCTGACTTGTCTGGGGACTGTGGGGGATGTCTACCTGACTGAGCCCCGAGAAGCAGGAGCAACAGGGAAGCCTTTGGCTGCATCAGAAGGGAAGAAAGGGCAGCTCCTAGATCGTTCTGGCTGTGGCCCAGGACAGTATGCCAAGGCCAGGCATCTCCCTGCCAGGTGTGGAAAAGACCTCTTGGACGCTGCTCCACCTCCTTTTGTCCCTGTCTGTCTCAGAGGGCAGGAGCAGGCTGAGCCCTACTTTCCCCACATTCTTGAAAATAACAAAGGCCAAGGTCTTGCCTTGGCTTTATCCCCTGGCTTAGACCCCAGATTGAGTCTGTGTATCTGAGCATGGGTGTGTGTGTGTGTGAACATATGTATGAGTGTGAATATATACAAACATGTGAATGTATGTATGAGAACATGTGTGAGCATGGTGTGTATGTGTGTGAATATACACATCAACATATGTGATGTGTGCAATACGTGAATTAGTGTGTGAGGTGTGGCTGGGTGTGCACAGATTGTATACATGGTGAGTGTGTAAGGAGGCTTCCCAGTTGGCTGGGTGCTGCATTCCCAGCTGATCTTGATGGTCACCAGGAGCAGTAGTTAGTGGGAAGTAGAGATCCTATTTCCAGAAGGTATGGCACTAGCCTTCTGGAGCTCTTTCCCCAATACCCTAAAGAGGGAATCCTTTCTGGTTAAAGGACTGACTGCTTCAGTCTTTGCCTTCCCTTTCTGACTCCATCCTGAGGGTATGCATGTCTGTAAGCACACAGAACACACGGTGGGTCTCTGTGGTACTCCATAGAGCTGCCCCCAGCCCCCCACTTCCAAGCACAGGTCTCAGTATTGTGGGTCTCTGCCTCTGTGGATGGAGTCCCTCTCAACCATCACAAGGATGCTGGACATGGCCTTAGAGCTTTCTTCAGGACTTTGAGTCTTGTTGGCCTCGACACTGTCCTGTGGTCAGGGGCTTACCTTGAAGCAGAGGGCCCCTGCTCCATTACACACACACGAGCCTGGGGTGCCAGAGCTGAAAGAAATTTGGGGTACCTGCTGTGAGGGTGACACCCACTTATCAGAGGCAGGGCTGGCCCCCTCCTCCTGACTTGGTGGTGCTCATTCTGGTAGGTACCCCAGGGATTAAGGGCAGGGCTCTGGAGTCCCTCAGATCTAGATTCAAATCCCAGCTCCTCATCAGTCATGGCACCTCTAATACCTAAAATGAGAATAATACTAGGTGTTTTAGTCAGCTTTTTCACTCCTATGACTAAAAGACTTGACAAGAACAAATTTTAGAGAAGGAAAAGTTTATTTGAGGGCTCACAGTTTCAGAGGTCTCAGTCCATGGACAGCAGGCTCCATTCCTCAGGGCTTGAGCTGAAGCTGAATCATGGTGGAAGAGTGTCAGGGAGGGAGGCAGCTCACGTGATGATCAGAAAGCAGAGAGAGACTCTATCACCAGATACATAATACATACCCCAATGTCCACTTCCTCCAGCCACACCCTACCCGCCTTCCGTTACCACTCAGTTAATCCCCACCAGGGGATTAATTCACTGATTGGGTTAAGATTCTCATAACCCAATCATTTCTCCTCTAAACCTTGCATTGTCTCACACACGAGCTTTTGGGGAACACCAAACCATAACACTAAGCCATTCCTTGGGGTTGTGCTGGCTAATCTGGTAGCCACGAACGATGTGTGATTATTTAAGTCTAATAATAAGGTTCAATCTTCTCTGTTGCACCAGTCTCGTTTCTGAAGCTCAATAGCTGCATATGGCTAGTGGCTACTGTATCAGACAATGCAGACATACAATATTTCCATTATTTCAGAAAATTCTATGGGTAAATGCTGTCTTGGAGGGTTGTTGCGAAGACTAAATGAGACAATGCAGATCCCGTGCTTAGCTCAGCCTGGCTCTGAATAAATGGTGCTGGCTGTCACTATGATTATCAGAGCCTCCTGTGGGGAATTCCTCCCAGGTAAGGCTAGCCTGGAAGCCAGGGCATTCCTTGGGACCATGGCCACAGGGGCTGCATGAAAGCACCAAAGTGACACATCCCCTTGAACCGCACTCTAAAGATGGGAACAAGCTGTTCACGCTCCCTCTTTACTTTACCAATGAGGAAACTAATGCCCAAAGAAATGAAGTGACAAAGTTATCTGACAGAACTGGGGCCAGAATCATGTTTCCTAACTCTTCCCTAGTCATGGGCACTCAGAGTTGGTGTCCTCAGGATTGTAGGGAGGCTTATTGGAAACTCAGATTTCTAGAACTTACCTTAAATGTATTGAGCCAGAACTCCCAGGTTGTGGTTTGATGTCCTCTTTGTGCCAAGAGCTTCAGGTGCTTTAGCCAGTTTGGGGTTCCCAGTGTCTGACTCAGGACCCTGTTGGAGCAAATGTGGCCAACCCAAGAAGAGCTGGCCTTCCCTCGCCCTTCTATTTTCCTTGAGCCTGTTTCTCCAATGTACTTTTCTTCCACCTTAATAACACACATCAGAAATTGTCAGGGTGCCTTGGGAAAAGTGAATAGGTGAGGACATTCAGTCTGTTCCTCTTGGATATGCTGAGGCAGTTGTTCTAACTAAGGTTGAGCCAGGCTGAGGCTGAGGAGGCAGAGAAGCACTCAGGTAGCAGCACCATGCTCCCTGAGGAACTGTTTTTGGCCTGGACACCTTGACTTTGCCTCAAGTAGGTTATCAGAGAAGGGAGCCAGTCACTCCAGCCCTGGCTGCCAAGGGCGGCCCTGACAAGATGGCCGGCGGCCAGCCTTCAGTGTTGTTTGGCTCGGGAGGACTGCTCTCTCCAACAGGAAGTCTTTAATCGCCACAACATTGGTGATCACAAGTTCAGAGTCCAGCTTCCCATTACAGGGAGCTCAGTGGCATTGGCAATCCAGCCCTTCTGAAGGGGAGCCCCCTTTCATCTGAGCATGCCAAGTGTCTTGTTATCTATGGGGCCTGGGAACAGAGTGACACTCCCCCCACAACCCCCCTCCCCACATGTGACTTAGCTGTTGCTCTGGGAATGACGAACCAGAGTCCTGGGGGGCTTGAACTGGGAGTGGGCAGCTGGATGCCCATAATCTCTGGGGGTGGCCCCATTCAGGAAGTTTCTTTGCTCTCCACAACTGCCTGCAGACCTGCCCCATTCCTGTCAGGAAACTCTCAAGAATGGGGATCCCCTGGGGATGGGGAGGGAACTGTGTCGTCCATCCTCTGCTCAGGGCTTAACAGGTCTCAACAGGGGGCTCCTCACTAGCAACAGTCAGCTCCCTTTCCTGCAAAGCGCAGGGCTCAGAAGACTCTCCATTTGGCTGATGCTAAGTGGGAAATTCAGGTTCAGAGGACTCAGGATTCTGATACCCATTCCCTGGAGAAACTAGATGCAGAAGATAAGGAAATGTGGTTAAATGACCCCTCAGAGCACAGTCACTCATTCACTCATTCACTTTTTCTGTGTTCTAGACAAGGGGAGCCATGCAAAGCAAAAGACAGAATCTTGTCCTTGTGGAGCTTACAGTCTTTCTGGGAGGAGAGACAGAGAGAAAGGAAAGGTTAGTATTTACAATTTAAGGTGAGTTAGAGAAAAGGGCTATGAAAAAAAAATTAAAGCAGAGGAAAGAAGGGGTGGGGAAAGAAGGGGCAGGGAAGGGACATTTTTGGCAGGATATTTAGAAAAATAGGGTTAGGAAAGGAAAAAAGACCACACTTTTCTCTGGTATCAAAGACATCTTGAGCCAGGCGTGGTTGTGCATGCATGCACGCCTGTAATTCCAGCAAAGGCAAGAGAATTGCAAGTTCAAGGCTAGCCTGGGTTAATTTAGCAAAACCTGTCTCAAAATAAAGAAGTAAAAAAGGTCTGGAGATGTAGTTTGTTGGTAAAGTGTTCCTGTGTTTGTTTCCCAGTACTGGAAATCAGTTAAAATGCATGGGTACTCCTTATGTGTCTCATACCTGCTCTGTACACTACTTTCCTGGGAGTTGAATAATTCCATTTTGTTGAGAGCCACAGCCCAGTCGGATGGCGTATGGCATTTTGCCAGAAGGAGTGGTTGAGAGGTGACGAGCCATTATGATGATGATAATTAAGTTAAGCTATGTATAATTGCTGTGACTGGATGATGCTGGATTGAAACAGGCTGTGTATTCAGTTGTATATAGACCCCTGCTGTCTGGCAATAGGGCGGCTCCTGCTGCCTCGGGTGCCCTCTACTTTTGAGTTCCCGTTGAGTTCTCGAGCGAGCGGAGCCTCTTTGAGGGTGGGGAGAGTTCGGGGAGGGGGGGTGCACGTGGAGTGCCGGTGGAGTTTGGGCAATAAAGGAGTTCCTGTTTGAACCTACAAGTGGCTCATGACCTCCCAATTTGGTTCCCAGCCAGACTTTGGCATTTGGTGGCCCATATGGGAACGCCTGAAGCTTGGGGGTAAGTGAAATTGCTCGCCCCTGAGGGCAGGGCGAGAGAATGGGTGACCATTTCAAAAAACAATGTGTTCTTGTTTTGATTTGTTACGTTTCTGTTTCAAGCTGCCTGTTCCTAGAACTTTCTCAGGCAAACTGGGGAAAGTGGTTGGCTCAAGGTTTGAAGTTGTTCGCCCCTGAGGAAGAGATAGAGATAGACCACAAATGCACATGTCAAGAAAACAGAAAAACTGATGCAACGATTTTTTGTTCCGTTTTTGTTTCGTTTTGTTTCGGTTTTGTTTTGTGTTATCTTGTTGGGTTGCGTTATTTTTATAGCAGAAATATGGGATTAAAAATTAGTAAAAACCAAACTGAAAGGGTGTTAAGTAAATTGCTAGAGGAAGGAGGCATCTCAGTAAAATCAAGAACAGTTAGGGCATACGTTAAACAAAGGTGTAGCCCATTGTTCATTAAAGAGGGGTTATTAAATATATCACAATGGAACCATCATGGTGAAGATTTTAAAAGGATAAAAAAGGAAAGCCAAGGAACTCTGCCAGTTGGCACATTACCGTTATGGACGTTGGTACAATCTTGTTTGCTTAGTCAAGGAGAAGACATTTTAGGTCAAGTAAAAGAGGAAGTCTCTCGAGTTAGTCAGACAGGGGAAGAAAGTTTAGAGAAGGGAAGGCTATCAGGGGAGAAGTTACAACGGGAGGTTGCTACTAACACCTTTCTATCACCAGAGGGCGTAAGTATTCAACCAACAGCTCCACCTATGGAGACATCATATGCTGAGTGGCCCCCAACCCCCGTAGTTGATAGATGGGATCCTGAGACAGGACCTCAAAGATTAGCATGCCCTGTATTTGAGCAGGCAGGAGGGCAGCAAATTCACCATGCTTTAGATTTCAAAATAGTGAAGTAGCTGAAAGAGGCTGTAACAACCTATGGTCCCCAAGCTCCCTTCACTGTAAGTGTGGTCAAATCCATTACCAACTTGGACATGTCACCAGCAGATTGGGCTAGTATGTGCAAAGCTGTGCTAAATGGAGGATAATATCTGTTATGGAAGGTTGCCAATCAGGAATTTTGCACGGAGACGGCTAAGTGAAATGCAGCAGCTGGTTATCCTCAGAGAAACCTAGATATGTTGTTAGGAGAGGGACCTTATGAGGGTCAGCTGCAACAAATTAGATATGATCCTGCCATATACTCACAAATCGCTTCAGCTGTGGTTAGGGCATGGAAAATCTTACAGGGGCATGAAGATTTACAAGGTCAATAATCTAAGGTAATACAAGGAACTAATGAACCTTACGCTAAATTTGTAGATAGGCTTATACAAACAGCTACCAGAATTTTTGGGGATGTAAAACAAGTGATGCCATTAATAAAACAACTAGCTTACGAGCAAGCAAATAAATGGTTCAGTGAGGTCATTAGACTATGGAAACATGGGGATTTAAGCACATATATTAAATTATGTAGAGACATTAATAAACAGGGGCAAGTCTTGGCAGCTGCAGTACAACAGGCTTTAGGTGCCAGGCCAAAAACATACCACAATTGTGGACAAACAGGACATTTTAGAAGGAGTTGCCCCATAGGAGGAGGGTTTAACAAAATTGGATATGATCAAAGGGGCAGAATACCGGGTATTTGCCCACGATGCCATAGAGGGAGACATTGGGCTAATGAATGCCATTCTCAAACCACCATAGAGGGTACTCCATTATCAAAAAACGGACAAGGACCAGCTGTTTACCCACCATATCGTGGAGAAAAGCATTGAGCTCCATTGCCAAAAAATGGACAGGGGGGCCCAATGCTCTGGGGCCCATGACCACAAATATACGGGGCACTGGAGGAACCCAGCAACACCATCAGGGTAGTGCCCAGGACACATTATCCATTAGATCCCTCACTAGACAAACCAGAGGGAGCGCAGGATTGGACACCTGCACCTCCGCCAGAGCAGTACTAACTCCAGAGATGGGAGTTCAAATCATTCCCACAGGAGTAAAAGGACCTCTTCCCCAAGGAACAGTAGGCTTATTATTGGGACGCAGCTCTTCTACTCTAAAAGGACTTATGATAAGTCCTGGGGTAATTGATCCCAATTATGAAGGTGAAATAAAAATTATAGCCAGTTCTCCAAGGGGTATATCAGTAATTTCACCAGGAGATAGAATAGCATAGTTATTAATAATACCCAGCCTACATGATAAATTTTCCAGCCATACTATAGAAAGAGGTTCCAGGGGATTAGGCTCCACAAGTGTAGATTGGGCTATGCTTTCTTTAAATTTAGATTCTCGCCCCATGCTAAAACTAAATATTCAAGGACATGAATTTAATGGGCTACTGGATACAGGTGCAGACCTTAGCATCATCTCTCATCAAGAATGGCCAAAACATTGGCCGTTAAAACAAGCCACTCAAACGCTTCGAGGCCTAGGAGTGGTGACCAATCCCCATAGAAGTACAATGGTATTAGATTGGAAGGATCCTGAAGGATGTGAAGGAACTATACAGCCATATGTATTGGATCATCTTCCTGTAAATTTATGGGCATGAGATGTCCTAGATCAATTAGGTTTGACATTAACAAATAACATCAATCCAAATGCGCCCACTATTATGGCTAGACAAGGTTTTAGGGAAGGAAAAAGATTAGGAGAACAAGGTATAGCAGCACCAATACAAATAGATCAAGGGACAGACAGTCATGGATTGGGTTTTCAGGAGGGGTCACTGAGACAATAAAAATTACTTGGAAATCAGAAAGGCCAGTATGGGTTCCTCAGTGGCCCCTGACTAAAGAAAAGATACAAACAGCCCATGACCTGGTCAAACAACAATTAGCAGAGTGACATATAATTCTATTCAGGATACTAAATTGTTTAGAAAATTGCTTTCTTTTATTGCCTGCTGGAATATTACATAATTTTTTTTATCCATCATTGCCAGAATTCCTATCTTCATTCCAGTGCCGGTTTAAGACAAAGATAAAACCAAACTACAGCTTCTGCGATAGTTATCACAACAAACTGTATAAACTGCATCAATGAATAATGTAACTCAACAAGTGATGCTCAATCAAGAAGTCGATTTGCTTTGGGAGGAAATGGACATACTGATGGATTCCTCTGCTTTGAACTGCTTGCAGAACTTGCCTGAACTATGTATCACTTGTATGCATTGTGAACTGTCTGTTGCTGCAGTGACTTGTGGTAGTGCCAGGGTATTTTTGCTGATGGTGTCATCGGTGGTACAATTTTTCCAAAAGGAGCCGTCAACTGGCTTGGTGTCGTGGCATTTTGTATCTTCCTCCCTTCTGCTTGTGATGGTCATTCACCTAAAATTTGGGGGCCAACAGAGGTGAGGCAAAGAACCTCACCCCCCCACTGGTGCAAAGGCCTATCCAAAAGTATGGCTGTATGCTTGGCCAGTAGTCAATGACGGGTAAGATCCAATTGCAATGGTACCAACCTAAGAGAGGAGGCTGATGCCTTGAGGTCAGCTCATCTGATGGTGGGTAAGGACCATATGTAGTAGTGGACAACCTAAGACAGGCACAGTCCCTAAGCCACATGCTTGTTGTTTAATTAAACAGAAGGGGGGAGATATTGATAGCCACAGCCTAGTCGGGATGGCACATGGCATTTTGCCAGAAGGAGTGGTTGAGAGGTGACCCAGTGAGCCATTAAGATGATGATAATTAAGTTAAGCTGTGTATAATTGCTGTGACTGGATGATGCTGGATTGAAACAGGCTGTGTATTCAGTTGTATATAGACCCCTGCTGTCTGGCAATAGGGCGGCTCCTGATGCCTTGGGTGCCCCGCTATTTTTGAGTTCTCGCGGAGTTCCCCCGGAGCCTCGTTGAGGGCGGGGAGAGTTGGGGGGGGTGTGCGTGGAGTGCCGGTGGAGTTTGGGCAATAAAGGAGTTCCTGTTTGAACCTACAAGTGGCTCGTGACCTCCCGATTTGATGCCCAGCCAGACTGTGGCACCATTTACCATCCCCAAATCACACAATGTTTGTGAGATGATAAAAGTGACCAGGTTGAGGTTATGTTTGTTTCCAGTAAGGCCACTGTAGTCAAACCTAGGGCTGACAGGGAGCTTGGCTCCCACAGCCACAGGGCTTGATTACAAGAAAGCGCCCCCTTCAGGACATGCATTTACCTTTCTCTCTTTGGACTTTGGAATTATGGCCCCACTTGGCCCTTCCTTTTAGGAGGACAAAGGTAGAAAGATGTCCTTTTTGATAAAGGAGACCTTCCCTGAGGACAGGTACCTGTAGAGGGACAGACTTTAATCAGGGCACACAAGGTGGGTGGTCCTTTTCTGGGGAGGTAGTGGTGTGGTCTACTTAGAGGCAGAGATGCTTCTGGGGTCCTGTTACCTCGTGGCCTGAAGGAAGCAAGGTATGGATGGGAGTCAGGAAGACCCAGAATAAGTCACCATGCTGCCACTTTCTGCTGCCTCCATCCCTCTGAGCTTTAGTTTCCTCATCTGCAAAACATCCATCTTGAACTATCCAAAAACCGTGTATAAGCCCCTGGCACAGTTAGGCGCTTGACAAATGGCAAATAGTTTAATCTCTTTGTGTTTTGATTCTTCATCTGTGAACTCGAGATATCAATATATTGGCCTCATGGGGCTATTGTGAGGATGAGATAATGTATGTAAAACCATCTGTCACAGGGCCTGGGGTTTGACAATGTGTGTCTAATCTACACTGGGAGCTCATCCCAGAGTGAGTCAGCAGCTAGGTAGGTGCAGAGAGGGGCCTACATAGCACTGGCAAAGCAGCCCTTCACTGGTGACTGGCTTAGTCAGGGAAGAGAAAGTATGAGAGGGGGAAACGGGAGGAAGAGCTTTCTGGATGCTTTTGCAGCTTTGAATTATTGTTATTTATTCCTCTGTGATGTGTTTTATTATTATTTTTAAAAATTGTTCTTTTTATTATACATGATAGTAGAATGTACTTTGACATATCATACATACCTGGAGTATAACTTCCCATTCTTGTGATTATACATGATGTGAAGTTACACTGGTTGTATATTCATATATGAACATAGGAAAGTGATGTCAGATCCATTCTACTGTCTTTCCCGTTCCCATCCCTCCTCCTTTCCCCCATACTCCCTGTCCAGTTCAGTGAACCCCCATCCCCCCACACCCCCTGTCTATTGTGAGTCAGCATCCACATGTCAGAGAACATTTGGCCTTTGGTTTTTAGGGATTGGCTTATTTCATTTAGCATGATAGTCTCCAGATCCATCCATTTACTGGCAAATGCCATAATTTCATTCTCCTTTATGGCTGAGTAATAAATATTACATTGTGTGTGTGTGTGTGTGTGTGTGTGTGTATATATATATATATATATATATATATATATATATATATATATATCTCACATTTTCTTTATCCATTCGTCTGTTGAAGGGCACCTAGGTTGGTTCCATGGCTTAGCTATTGTGAATGGTGCAGTTGTAAATTCTGATTTCGGAATTGAATCTTACAACATTGGTAATGCACTAGTGGAATAGAACACATGCACAAGGAGGGAGAGGCGGTGCCCCACCGAGTTTGCTCAAAAGTGCAGTCTCACAACCTCCACTTCCTGGAGAGGCAACTGCTGCCCAGGTTCTCCATTCGCCTTTGGTCTGCTGACTCACCCTCACACAGCTCAGCCCAGGAAGCTGCATGCCTGTTTGGAGGGGGCCTATTAATAGCCTTTTCCTGGGACAATCCATGTGACTTTTTCTCAGGCAGGTCTGATGCCCTACCCCTCATTCTCACCCCTGCTTCCCCAGTACTTTCCTCACAGAGACTGAGAAGCAATGCTGCTGCTGGGCCTTGACTGGTGCTTGGAAGGTTCTAGACCTGGCATTCTGTCACTTCTAGGTTTGTAGGGATTTCAAAATGGCAGCCTGTTAATTTGGGTCAGAGGGCAAGACAGAGGTGGGGGTCTTTTTTGTGGTATTCCCAGAGGAGTCCAACAGGATCTCCAACTCAGCTGCTCCTTGAGAAGTTATGGTGCTGAGGAAAACAAGCACTGGAAAAGGTTTCAAGGCCCAGGAGAATACAGGTGTCCGGCTGGGGGGCAGGAAGCATCAGCACCAGCCGGTTTGTGCTGGAAGAGGCTCTGTAATCTGCAGGCTTCTGCCCACTCCAAAGTACAAGTGGAGCCTGATTTGTCAGACAGGCTGCAGAGCAGAGCAAACACCAGGGCTGTGAGTGGTTGGAGGCTGTCGCTGCCTTTCTGACCATAGGCCCTCACGAAACAGCCTGCTTTTGGAGCATCATATGCTGTGCTCAAGGACTGAGTCTGGATGGAGTAGAATTCCTGACAGGACAAACTGAGGTCCTCTACCTGGGCAGGCTTGAGGACATAAGTGGCCCAGGCTCTTGCTCACCCACCATACTAAGGAACTGGCTTGCACATTCTCTGAGGGCCTTCTGTGTGGGTGGATGTAGTACCCAGAGCATCGGTTTCTCGTCTCAGCCTTGTCACTCATTGATTGTATGGCTCTGGCCAAGACACACCCGCTTCCTGGGCCTTGGTTTCTTCAACTGTAAAAGGATGGTGTTGGTTGAGATGAATTAATTTGGACCTGACCGTCCAAGTGAAGATTATGTGCCTGTTCAGAAACCATTGATCTGTTCAGAAGACAGAAGAGCTAAGGGAGTCAGTCCTCAGACCAGGGCAGAAGGGGGCGGTGATGAGAGCGGTGAAGAGAGAAGTCCTGCCCATTTTCATTAGAGAAGTTTCTTGCAGCCTTCCCCTCCCATCTTGCTGGCAGGAAAGCAGAGTCCCTGGCGGGGCTTTTCCGGCCTGAGGCATGGCTTCCACCACTGGGCACTGTCAGCTGAATCTCTGCTTCCTCTTCCTCCCCCCTCAGCAGGGCTCTTCCCTTTCCCCAGCTCTAAGTCCCCATTCAGAAGGCTCTGGGGGAGGGGAGGATTCACAGGAGGAAGGGTGGGGTGAAAGGAGTCTGGTTACGCCTGTGGACCTGGGGTGGTGGGGAGAGAGGCAGAGAGGAAGACTCCTCAGGGCTGGAAGGGACCTGGCTGGAGAAAGTAACCTGAATACTTCCTGCCCTCACCTCTCCATCTTTAAGGGGCTTTTTCTGCTTGAGGAGGAGGTTGGTTGGGAGCATCCACAGCCCCTAAACTGCCTGGCAGAGAGCTGGAGGGAGAGGCAAGCCCAGCTGTCTCTGGTTGGGGCGTCACTGGGGACCTGGGGGTAGGGGTACAGGGGTTAATGGCTTAACTGCTGGGGTGGGAATACCAGGGCTCAGCTCCAGCATGCCTGACACCATTCACTCAGGAACCCAGGCTTACGTGCCCCTCCCCTTCTGAGCTTGGTATGGAGGGAAGATGGCAGCAGCTGACATGATCTGCTGGCTGGAGCCGCAGCCCGAGTGTCTGTCTAGTAATTGCTCATGCCCACAGAAGCCACCTTGCACAAAGCTCCTGGATTGACATTCCTGCAAAGCTGTGCCTGAAAATCACAGGAGGGAGGTGGGGCATCTGGCTGGTGGGCTGGCTTTAAGCCAAGAGGCAGTTTTGGGGTTGAAAATGGCTCGTCTAGGGCCCTGTTGATATTTCTCTGGCATTAGTTGCCGACTATGAAAGAGGGGCTTCCAGCCAAAAGGAAAGTGTGCCAGAGAGAACCAACCCCGCGTACAGAGAGGTGTAGGTTTCCTTTTCCACAGGGTGTTCAATAGTCTGCATCAGCTAGAGAAGGAGCCGTGTGCCAAGAACCCCGATTCTGGAATGAAACTGGCTGGAGCAAAACACAACTGAATGGTCATGTGACTCAACCTCCTCATCTGCAAAGTGCAGATGCTACAGGTGAGTCTTGAACTGTGGAGCTTTTGGTAAACAGGTAGAACTATACCTGGCACATGGTGAGTGCTCAGTAGCTCACTTATTGCTGTCATTTATTATAGACATTTAGAGCTACTGTCTCTGCTGTTAAGGAAATTTGTAATCTAGTTAAAGAGAGAAGAAACAAAGATGTGAACATTTAGATAACAAACAATATTTATTCATTCATTTATTTATTTTTAAAGAGAGAGAGAGAATTTTAATATCTATTTTTTTTTTTTTAGTTTTCGGCGGACACAACATCTTTGTTGGTATGTGGTGCTGAGGATCGAACCCGGGCCGCACGCACACCGCGCTACCGCTTGAGCCACATCCCCAAGCCACAAACAATATTTAAATAGCTCCATATAACAGTACACAAATGGGGGTCTATGATGGCCAGGTGGGTGGGACAGCACCCTGAAAGGCCAGGTGATCTGGTGACACTTGTTTTTAGGTTTCCAGGCCTCCCTCCCTCAACCTATATGGAAGAAGCTGTGGACCTTGTGTTCAAAGAGTAGTTCCAATCAGATTGGAACTCTAGGAAGTCTAGATTGGACCCAGGGAGAGAGCTGGGGGGCGGGCAGAAACTGAAAGGATATCCCCCTGTGGAAGTGGGGTTCTGAGGGAGACCACAGAAGCCGACATTGCAAGGGAACAGCAACTATAACTAAGTGTCCGTCTGTCCACAGTGATGTACTAGAGCAGAAACAGAGAGATAGCAGAGAACAGCATGAGAGGGTGGCTGGGAGGTTTCTGATGAGAGCCAGGAAGGAGCTACCGGACAGCTGCCTCCCTTCCTTGTGGCCTTCAAAGAAAAGTGAGTCTTCATCCTGGTGACCAAGGAAGCTGAACTGTAATGCAGAGGAGGAAGGGACCCTCAGGACTACAGCAGCCTAAGAAGGCTCCGCTAGCAGAGGAAGAGCTCCTATCTAGAAGGCCAGGTGGATGTGGGCCAGGCAGAGGGGCTGGCGGGAGGAGCGAGAGGAAGAGCAATCACAGCTGGAAAAGCCCGACAAGCATCTGGGGAGACATAAGCACACTGGGTTGATGGGAGTCAGAAGATCAAAATATGGACATATTCTGAAAAAGACATGGTTGTATGAGTTAGGATGCTCTCAGTTGTAGGTAACAGAAACCCCAAACCAACCTGGGTCACACTAACAGGAAACAATTGACTCACCTGTGAAAAAATATCAGGAGGCGTGGCAGGTTTCAGTCAAGGACAATCTGTAGAGTTCAAAGCCACACCAAGGACCTTGCATTCATGTCTTTTCACTCTCCTGAAGGAGGCTTCATCCAGACTCCAGCACCCTGGCACTAAGCCAATTTTCCAGATGACTGGTTTGCCAAAAACATGATTTAAGGAATATTCTTTTTTTAAAACAGTCAATGAATTATGCTTATATTTTAAATTTGATTCAGAAATTGGCTTTCAGCTAACTGGCTTCCAGAAAGTTGTTTTTAGGCAAATTGCCCTGTTTTCAGCAATTCTATGGAATCATGAAGGTTGGCAGCAGCCTCTTGGACTATAAATTTCTCAGTCCATGTCAAGGAGGAAGAAGGGCCTTTGTACCCCAGTCTTTCCAGCACAAGTCCCAAAGTTCATTCTGGTGGGTCAGCTAGGCTCATATGCCATCCCCCGAACCAGTGCTGTGACCTGAGATGGTGCTGGGTGACTTCGGCCTAGGTCGGCATCTTTTCCTGATCTAGTTGCTGGGTCCAGGGTCATGGAGGCTGGGGTTTGGTGAAATCACACCCAAGGAACATGGCAGGAAACTCTAGATCAGGGTATATAGAGGACACAGAGGCCATAGATATGGAGCACGTAATTAGCAGTGCTAATTATAGCTAGGGACAGTCTTGAATAGCCAGCCAAAGGGTTTGGACTTTATTCCTCAGGCAGCCAGGTGACGCTGAAGGTCTGTAGCTCTGGGAAATAAGCTCTCCCAGGTGACATTTTGGGAAGATTAGGTTGACCACAGAGTGAGTGGAAGAGGGGAGAGGATTGGCAAACCAGTGAGGGTGATCAGAGAACCCAAGAGGGAGGCGCTGAAGACCCAAACTAGGCAACTCGAGTAAGAAAGAAAAAGGAATTCCTACCAAGTATTCTGAAAAGTGGTAATAGGAGCTGTTAGACGTTCAGGAAGTGGGTGGATGGTGACAGAGCGAGGAGTCAAAATGATCCCAAGGTCTATGGCCTGGGTGAAAGTTTGAAGTTTCTGCCCCACACCCTCGACTTCTTTCTCTGAGCATTGTTCCTCACTGGGGAGGAGCTTTGTCCTGTTTTTCAGGATCCCCGTGGTTTTGGCAGCCCGTACCCCTTCTGTTCCTGGCAGTGAACCCTTCCCTCTTCCCCCATCCCTCCATAGTGAAGGTAGAGGCCTTTATGTTAACACACAGCCCCTCCCTGTGTCCAGGGACACCTGACTCAAGAGGGTCAATCAGATCCCTTCCTCAACTGGGGACCAACACTTAGAAAGAGACGTCTGTCTCCCTAGGAGGCTGAAGATGTCGTTGGCCCAGCTAGTGACCTGCCTGCTGCCTCTGACCTGGTTCTTCCACACGGACTGAGGCGTGGAGGCAGGCATGGAGAAGAATGAAGCACATGAGGGTATAGCTCCTGAGAGTGTCTGGGAGCAGCCCCAGGTTTCTAGATGTATTTCCTGTTCTTGGGTTCTGCAAGACTGTTCTATTTGTTTGTTTGTATACACTTAAAGCAGTGATTTCTGGATTTAGGAAATCAGAATGGCTGCTGATTCTAAAAGAGAAGCTACAGCAATTTGGAATTTGTCTGCATTACCAGCCAGTTTGCTGGACCATCACTTGGAGGAGATGTGAACAATTGGTGAGCAAGGCCTTGGGTGAAGAAGGAGGCCACAGGAGCCCTATCCTTGTGGGGGTCCCGCCTCTCTGGGTTGTGTCCCTAGTGAAACCTCTTCCATGATGGAATTATGTTTTGATTGATTTATAACTGTGGGTTAGTGGCCATATTGTTCTGCTTACAAATGAATTCTTGGGGCTTGGTGCACAGCAGATGCTCAAGAAATATTTGATAGAACTGGGGATGTAGCTCAGTGGTAGACAGGTTGCCTAGCATGCATGAGGTCCTGGGTTCAATCCCCAGCACTGCAAACAGAGAGAGAGAGAGAGAGAGAGAGAGAGAGAGAGACAGAGACAGAGACAGAGACAGAGACAGGAGGAAATATTTGATTAAGGAATTAGATACTTCCCTCTTTTTTCTAAATCATATATATTGTTTTTTAGCATCTTAGATGACTTTTAAGGTCACTCAAATGTAAAGATTTCTAAAAGAATAATGAATAGTGACCTTCAATGAACCCAAATAATAAAGAATGCTTGGAAACCTGAGAGTTTAACAATAAGGCAGAGAGATGTTTTTTTTTTTTTAAATAATGTTCAAATAATTTATGCTTCCTGTCAATTATCCTTATGCAGATGAAGTCAGAATGAGGGCAAATAGGGCAAATTCGTGAATCGGTTCACTGTGGTCTTTGCTCCAACCCCTACCTCACTATTAATTACATTAGCAAACATGGATTGAATGCTTGCTTCCTCAGTACCAGCCATTGTGCCGGGCTGTAAGACTTGGCCCTGATTTCAATTCTTTTTCTCCTAGGGTTTCCAGCACCTCCTTCTCCCTTTGTGGCTTTCCTCAGTTCAATTCAACAAATATTTATTGAACTCACAGTAGGATGGAAGAAATGGTAAATGAGTGAATCCACAGAATGACTTTGTGTTAAGATTCACAGGGAGGCTGTGAGATGCTGCAAGATTTTGAACCATGACAGGCTTACAAGAGGGTCAGTCTATCTACTGAGACAAGAACTGAACTAAAACATCTTTTTTTTTTTTTTTTTTAATATTTATTTATTTAGTTAGTTCTCGGCGGACACAACATCTTTGTTGGTATGTGGTGCTGAGGATCGAACCCGGGCCGCACGCATGCCAGGCGAGCGCGCTACCGCTTGAGCCACATCCCCAGCCCCTAAAACATCTTAAGAATGGATCTCCACTACAGTGATGGAGGCAGATAAGTTTTCCTGATTAACCCTCAGAGAATTCAATTAACTTCTATTACCAGAACATTCCAGTCTGCTTTGCCGGTTTGTACACAGGAGGGACTTAAGGGCCAGCCATCTCTTGGGAAGGGAGGCTGGAATTTTGTCTTGAAGTGTTTACCTGGCAGGCATGCTGATTCTGTTCAGATTATATGGCTATTTGCGATGGTTAGAGGTGGCTATTGGAAATTAGGGGAAATTAAATCTTTGCATTGTTTATCAGACTTTCAGATATCTTGGGCTTGGAAATCCACTAGTATTTCAAAAGAAAAATTCAAAGGGAGGAAGCCGCAGTGGTCTGCTCTTATAACTTGTTTGTCAATTTCTTTTCCAATTTCCCCATTCTCTTCTCTCAGAGGGAGACAGAGGTGAGAACCTGATTATCAGGGCTAATACCCAGAAAGGCTATGAAATGCAAGATGGGTACTTTTTTTCTTTCCTTCTTCTTCTCCCCCCACTTTGTTGTTGTTGTTGTTGAAAATAAGAACAATGTCATTGGAATGTGAAATTAAAAAATCTATAAACTGGCAATATGGAAACAATATGCATTTACCTACTTCAAGGGACACTATGGCATCAAAATCAGAGGAATGGGCTGTGCAAATACAAAGGATGTAATTTAATAATTTCCAAACGGCCTTTCTTGTTTTATTTCCACCTTCCACTCCTTGCACACACACACACACACACACACACACACACACACACACACATATATATATATATATATATATATATATATATATATATATATATATAAAGTGACTAGTTTATGTTGACCCTTTTCACTTTTGCTGAATAAGCACATTTCTCTCAAGGAAGGCAAAACTAGACAAGTCTGACTTAATTGCACAAAAGGATATTCATACAGTGTTTTGAAGATAGATGCTTTATGACCTCAGGATGAATCAGCTCTCAGCTAAGGAGACATTTAATGGAGCAGGCAGAACGCTTGCTGTCCCCTGGATGTGCCATAATTATTTCACAGTGGGGCTAAGCTTCATAGTCATGCCACATGTGTACCGTACCCACAGTTGTATTAGCAAGATGTGTGAACTTGGACTTCATTTTCTTTTTCTTTCTTAAACTCTGCTCAGGAAGTGAGGCTTTGTGATAAGGAAATCATATGGGGTGAAAACTCAAAATGATAATGACACTCCTAATAATAAGGAAGGTTTTTTTGTGCACCTACCATGGTCCAGACACTAGGCTAAGTGCTTTGTGTCTTCATCTTTGGAGCTGCCATAGCACCTAACTGAAGTATCTTTTATCAGCTTCTTGATTTTCTCATCTTTCGGATGTGGACACTGAGCAGAGAGCAGTTAAGTCACTGGCCCAAGATCACACAGCTAGGATTTAAATCTTAGTGTACCTGATGCAGAAGAGGATGTTTCTGAAAAACCAATGAGCCTAAGATTTCAGGATCCTTCACTGGTGTGGTCTCTGTGACTAATTTTTTGTTCATAACTTTTTATTCTCTCCTTCCTTCCTTCCTTCGTATTGGAGATTTAACACAGGGGCAATTTACCGCTGAGCTACATCTCCAGTCCTTTTTACATTTTATTTTGAGACCAGCTCTCACTAAGTTGCTTAGGGCTTCACTAAGTTGCTGAGGCTGGCCTTGAACTTGGAATCCTCTTGTCTCAGCCTCCCAAGGCTCCCACATTATAGTTGTGTGCTACAGCAGCCAGCTATCATTTTTCTTAAAGAAGCCTCCTAAGGGTGCAGTGGCAGTGGTGCACACCTGTAAACCTGAGGCAGGAGGATCATTAGTTCAAGGTCAGCCTCAGCAATTTAGTGGTGGAACCATCATTAAATACTAGTCTTCCAGCTGGGTGTGGTGCACTTGCCTGTAATCCCAGCGGCTCCAGAGGCTGAGGCAGGAGGATGCAGTTTTGAAACCAGCCCAGCAACTTAGAAAGGCTGTAAACAACCTGGTGAGACCCTACCTCAAAATAAAAAATAAAAAAGGGCTTTGGAAAACTTGGAATGGAACCATGATTTGACTCAGCTATCCCATTCCTTGGTCTATACCCAAAGGACTTAAAATCAGCATAGTATAGTGATGTAGCCACATCAATGTTCATAGCAGCTTAATTCACAATAGCTAAACTGTGGAAGCAACCTAGATGCTCTTCAATAGATGAATGGATAAAGAAACTGTGGTACATATACACAATGGAATATTACTCAGAAATTAAAAGAGACTAAAATTATGGCATTTGCAGGTAAATAGATGGAATTAGAGAATATCATACTAAGCAAAGTAAGCCAATCCCACAAAACCAAAGGCCGAATATTCTCTCTTGATGAATAGATGCTGATTCATAACAGGGAGGGGGGAGGCATGGAAAAATGGAGGAACTTTGATTGGGCAAAGGGGAGGGGGGTTGGGAGGTGCATAGGGACAGGAAAGAAGGTGGAATGAGATGGACGTCATTACCCTAGGCACATGTATGACTGCACATATGGTGTGATGCTACATCAAGTACAAACATAGAAATGTAAAGTTGTGCTGCAATTGTGTACAGTGAATCAAAATGTATTCTGCTCTCATATAAACCTAATTAAAATAAATAAATTTTAAAAAACTGGTCTCTGTTGTCAGGGGGCTTGGGAGAGCAGCTGCATTTTCACTAGGGTAAGAGAAGACACGTGCACTGTAGGCTGTTCTCTGTATCCCTCTGCCACTGCTAATTTCTGGAGAATGCCATCTCGATGTATATGCAGTGACTTTTTGCAGGCACTTCCATAAGAAACACTTCACTTCATTTCACTTAGCTTATCCAATTAACAAAAGGAGACAAACAAATTAAAGGAAGTCCCCGAGGTGGCTGAGACTCCGTGTGCCTCAGTAGATAAACAACATAATTGGAATTGCCTATCCCGATGAAAGCACCATACTCAGGGCAGGCTTTGAACAAGTAGTTCTTCTAGTTTTGCAGGTGTTTGCTAGGGTCATTTCAGAGAAAGGCTAGGAGGAAATATGTTTAAAATGCAACAAGAAAGTTTTTGGCTTAGGCTCACAGATGGCGAGAATTGATACGTTGCTGAAGCAGCTATTGGAGGAAGTTGGCTCGTGGATGCTACTCATCAGCCAAAAAAATGGAAACTCGTCTCCAGATCTTGGGAGTTCTCCAGGACTCTTCTTCCAACCTGGAAACCCCCGTGTAAGTGTGGGGTGTCCCTTCTCCATGATTTACACTGAACTACGCACTAGAGGGTGAGCTACCCTTCAGAACGATTAATGGAGCTCTGTGTCACTTAAGCTTTTCTTTTCTTTTTCTTGCTTTTTTTTTGGGGGGAGGGGTATCAGGGATTGAACTTAGGGGCACTTGACCACCCAGTCACACCCCAGCCCTGTTTTGTATTTTATCTAGAGACAGGGTCTCACTGAGGTGCTTAGTGCCTTGCTTTTGCTGAGGCTGACTTTGAACTCGTGATCTCCCTGCCTCAGCCCCCTGTGCCACTCACTGTACCTGGCTCACTTATGCTTTTTCTGATGACCTGATTCCAGGGCCCTCTGCCACTGGTTTCATGCAGGTGTGTTTACCCAATGCAGAGGAATTTGGCCTATCTGAGTCTTGATGCCTTGAGTATTATGTACAAAAGGTATTATGTCCATCAAATGACTTGGTATCATATACATCAAAGCTACAGATAGCTGCTCTTATCTGTAGCAGAAGGACAAGGAGCAAAATCACACACTGTCTGTTTATCAAATATTGGGGCCACTTGGGATTTAATTTTAGGAAATTATAGTCTTGGTGAGTGATATCATGACTTAAAATAGGTAGCTCTCTACCACCAATCAACAAATTCAATGCAACTCTAGTTGATATCCTAGAGGGATAAAAAAGGTGAAGGTGAAGAAAAAAGGAAAGACAGGAAGAGTAATAAGGTAATGCCACAGTCACTTTCCTTTCTGGATATTAATACACATTTTAAATGTTCAGATAACGTGGTCATTAAAAGTGTGACCCTCCAATTCCACTGCTAGGTATTTATTCATGTGAAATGACATTTACACAAAAACCAAATGTTTATAGAAGTTTTATTCATAATAACCAAAAGCTGGAAATGACAAGCTGGAAACAACTGGAATGTCCCTCAGTCAGGGAATAAAATGAACGAACTGTGGTACAGTTGTATAGTGGAATGCTATTCAGCGTCAAAAAAGGAACTGCTGGTATGTGCAATGAACAACCCGAATGGATCTTAAGGGTGTTGGGCTGAGTGAAAAGAAGCCAGACTAAAAAGGCTACATATTGTATGATGCCATTTCCATAATATTCTGGAAAAGGCAAAACAGGGATTGCCAGGCATTGAAAGAGAAGATCAAGTTTGACTGCGCATGGGTGTTTGGGGTAGGGGTGTGTGTGAAAGAAGTGTTCTCTATCTGAATTGTGGTGGTTTTACAACTCCATGCATTTGGCAAGACTCTGTACTATATGCCCCAAGGACTGAATTTTATCACAATACCCATATCATACTAGCACAGGTATAAACAGGTCAATGAAACATCATAGAGAGCTAGAAATGGAATCAAATATAAATAGTTCATTTATCTTGCTAAAAATGGCATTTCAAATCCATGGGGAAAAGATGCATTATTTAATAGACAGTGCTGGAAAAATTAATTGGTTCTTGCCATTGAAAAATATATACCTACTTCAGAGTAAATTCCACAAAAACGAATCAAAGATTTACAGGAACAAAAACGAGAATACTAGCAGAAAGTACATATTTTGTAATGATTAAAGTTAGAAAGCATAAAGAAAAAAAGGAATTGATTTAAATATCTTAAAACAAATAAAAATAATTATTAATAAGTTGGCAGAAAAATAAAGTGGGAAAAAAATCTACAACATATAGGACAGTCAAGGATATCCATAGTGGATTCTGAAGCTGTTGCCCAGAACTCAATTCTTGAGTATTGGGTGCTAATTCCCCGTAGTCAGGAATGTTAGTAGTTGACAGCTCAAAGCTAAGTTCCTCTCCTGCAACTCTCCACAGCTGATGAGAGCCGCTTTGCCCAGGGGTAGCCCTCATCCAGTGACTCATCAAAAAGGGGATATAAAAGCCTGACCCATTGGCTTAAGGAAGAACCATGAAGGACCAGCCCAGCTTCAGTGCCTGCTGTAAGGTCCCCTAAGTGAGAACTTCCTTGTGATGCAACTCTTCCTTCTGTCTAATCATGCTTTTTCTTTTTACTCCCCCAAGGACACTCCCCATTAAACTGTATGGGAATTGGTGTCAGAGTCTGTTTCTGGGAACTCAACCCAAGACAATACCCTTAATATGTAAAGAATATACATAAATCAACAAGAAAGAAGTGAAAAACAGCTAATTTTGATATATGCCCTAATTAAATTTACTTGTTCATGTCTCAGCAAGATCATTTGTAGGAATTTATCATAGGGAAATAATCTCACAGGCCCATGAAAATATATGTTCAAGACTGTCCTTTGGAACTATTTTATAAGACTGAAATATTGGAAATGATTTTAATGTCCATTAATTGGTTACATAACATGAACTTATATTATGATAGATATTTATAATCATAAAACTGCTCAATATTCAAAAATATTCTTTAAAATACATTCCACAAAATAGCTTGCACAATGTATATCATGTATAAAAATAGACAGTCTAGAAGGCTACAGAACAAAATTGTAGTAGTAAATTTTGCAGGAATTTGGAAAGATAGTTATTTTCTTTTTTATACTTTTCTGAAAATTTTAAATCACTTATATAACCAAAAGGAAAATAATAACTATTTTTAAGAGAATACTTTTGGATAGCCTTTACTGGGAAAGTCAAGTATACTAATAGAAATTAAAGCACACTTTCGTTTTCAGTTCCTAAATGTTTCAATTAGAGCAAATTTAACCTTAACAGATATGTCTAAACAACATAACCCCCCCCCCCTCCTGTGTACTGGGGACTGAACCCAAGGGTCATTTACCACTGAGGTTTATTTGCCCTATTGGTTTATTTACTTCTTTAGTTTTGAGGCAGGGTGTCACTAAGTTGCTGTGGCTGGCGTTCCACTTGTGATCCTCCTACCTCAGCCTCTTGAGTAGCTTGGTTTAAAGGCGTGCATTATCGTGATGGGCTGAAACCACATTTTATTTTATGGTTCATGAAAGCCACATGCTACCTGTACTCGACAGCTCCTGTTTCTATGCTTATTTCACCTGAGCAGTGTCTAGTCTCCCTCCTTAAGTAAGGTTCCTTCACTCCACCAAGGCCAAGGATTCCTGCTGGCCTGACCCTGTATCCCCTGTAGGGGAGCACAGAACCTATCTGCAGCCCCGTGACAGCAGGAGGTGCCTATCTCCAGTGGGTCCAGTGAGAGTCAAGCCCAGGGCTTTTTCTGGAGCTAATGAGAAAGCAAAGTTCTGTTTCAACTGTGGTTGCAAACAAGCAGAAGCTAAGTCTGGAGAATGCTGCCGAGGATGAAATCCACACAGAGTAAAGCAGGGCAGAGACACGGAGAGAGGGACACTCCCAAAGACAGGTCTGGGGCTTTGAGAGCTAGCTGTGCTCAAAGCCAGAAGAATTGCTGTACTTTTCAATGACATGGGCCAATAATTCTTTGTTTCTGTTTAAGCCTGTTTGAATAGGGGCATCCTTTGTAGCTCAAAGGATATGATATTATATACATCCCAGTATAGCTCCATGACAAACAACATGGTATTCTCATATACAATCATTCATTCATTCATTCAATTAAAATGCATCAAGTACCTGGGACCTACTTTATACCAGCAACAATGCTAAGTCCTAAGAATACAGAAGATTTTGCCCATAATAGGAGGGGACATTTGGTGAGAACTCCATCCTACAATATGGCCCCTGGGGGTGTGAGATTTCCTTCCCTGGAGCAGACGGAGTGGCTTTTCAGGAGAAGTCATTTTTTCTCTTTGGATGCTCTCTCTGGCTGGAGAGGTTGGTTTTCTCCCCCCTCATGGCTTTCCCTGGCAGGGTTGTTTGGATTCTTCCATTGTCTATCAAGGCAAAAAGACTGTGACTGTGTCTACTGGGGAGGCCTAGACCAGAGTCTGGCCCCTGTACCTAGGAATGACATGAATGCCCTCTTACTCTGGCTCCCCATTTCCTATGCAGCCACCTTATTGCCTGAACTTAGAAAGGATCTGAGAGTGGACTTAAGTCCAAAGAACAAAGGAAAGAAAGCTGCACTGTGCCTGAGTCTAGGTGTTCTGCGTGAGCTCCTGCCTAGAGCAGTAGATTCTAGGTAAGTTGGGGCCCATATTTCAGAGTCACTCTTTGCTGCCAGCCATTGTTCTTTGAGCATGGTTCCCCGGAGGACCTCATGGACAGGGAATGCTGGCTAGAGGACAGAATCTGGGCTTTCCTAGGCTCCCTATCCAAATGCTACCTTAATTTCAGAATCACTGTCAGTTCACAGATTTGTATGAGACCTTCTAGAGAAAGTGCACAGAATGAGAAAAGAGGTGTGGGTGTAACCCTTCTTAATATGTCAAGCTCAGCCAGATGGCTCTCTCAGAAGTTCCACTTAAAGAATTTTTGAGGTTTTAGATCATATCACCAGAAAGGGAAAAATAAGCATCTTCAGCAGATTCCATTAGAATAAGGGTAACTCATGAGGTCATGTCTGGTGATTATAGAATTATCTTAATTATTCATTAATGTATTCAAGGCTTGAGAACATTGGCATTAGCATTATACAGTATAAACTTTCAAAACCAAGTCCAAACACTACCTGGCGAAACCACATGGATGAGCCATGAGACCCAGACCACACTTGAGAATGAGCTGGGATAAATGATAAACCACCACCTTTATGAAGTTGCTCACTCAATCTGGATTGAGTAGAGAATAGAATTCAGCAATCTCTTACTCTAGTGGTTCTTTGGTGTTTACAGAAGAACCTCCTGGGGAACTTTTTCAAACTTTGCTTGTCTAGTCTTCACTTCTGGAGATTGATTCAGAAGGTTTGGGGTGGGGATCCAGCAACCAAATAAATACTGGTTAAGGCAAATCCCTAATTAGCAGATGGGAAACTGAGACCTAGGGAGAGAAGGCAATTTGTCTAGGGGGACAATGACCATTTGTCTAAGAACCAAGACCAGGACCCAGGTTTCCTGACTTGGATCTGATGTTCTTTATATTAGTATAAAATTTATATTAGTATATATTAGTATATATTAAATAAAAGTGCCAGGAATTTAGTATCATCACCTCCACTGCCTAGTTATCCTCAATGACTTCAGTGCTCATGTTGAAAAATGGAGAGAGTCGCAGGTTGTGCTTGGGAACCTGCCACTGAGTAAGATCTGCTGACTTATTTGTCCTTCATTTTCAAAAGCAGGGTCATTTGCCCTGGGTATTCCACTGTAGTAGGCAAGATACAGAACTGTGTGACACACGTCTCCCTGTTTCCTGTACGTACATTCCAAATACCCTGTGGTTTGTGGTTGTGGTTGCCTGTTTATAAAACCAGACTCTCAAAGTCGTGGTCAGCCCAAAGCCTTTGTTGAAAAAGAACTCACTATTTATGTTCTCGCTGCCCAAGGGGGACCTCTCTGCTGCTGTCATTTCCAAGTAGTTTTTCCCAAAGTCTTCAAGTTGGACATTTTCATTGAACTCAGGAGACACATTCATAACATCAGTCAAGAAATAATCATTTGTTGAGAGAAGGTACCTACTCAGCATTGTGCTTATGTTAAATCAAGTTGTAAGGTGGAAAAAACGTAAGCTGCTTCCCATTTAGGAAAAGCTGTCCCCCTTATTTAACGGGACACCCAAAAGAACACAAAGAGGTGTTACTCCTAGAGAAAAACATCCTTGGGATACTCTGGGAAACTTCCGTTCAGTCTCTCTGCACCAGGTTATCTTTATTGGCTAAGCCACATACCATTATCAGCCATCTCAAAAGCGCCACCTTATTTATCAGAGATTTGGCTACTGCAAGTCTTACAGTCTCCTGGACCCTTGGACTTGTCACCCATTGCAGCCATCTGTGTTTTATAGTTGAGGAAATCTACGGACTGAGCGATTAAAGCCCAGCCAAGGTCACTCACATGGAGTTCAGAGTACAACCAGGACAAAAGAGAAACTTGCTAGCTTTCTAGAATCAAAGGACACTACAGCTGGAAGAGATTTCAAGAGCTCATTCGGCTCACTTGCTTCTCTGCAGGTCAACAATAAAGCTAAGACTAATGATTATCTGAGGTCAAAGGCCTCCTAATGCCTCCAACCTCTTGCTTCAAGTTTTCACTTCCCCACATTCTTCCTTATGTCTAACTGAAGTTACTCCTTCTGCCCTCCCAGCCAGGGTTTAACAGAGACAGTGCTTCTCCAGTGTGAGGCCTCATTTGCTCTATTTAAGAGGTAGCTCCAGAGAACTCTTGGACTACTCACTTGGAGGGGCTCTGTGGGGGGCCACAGGAAACAAAGCGGACTCTTCTGTATTTTTGGCTCTTTTATGGTCCACTTGAATGCCAGACAATTGCGTTTCCTTGCTCCACCCTCTCCAGGGATTATTTTCCCTGGAGAAGAGGAGACAGAGGTAAGTCAATAGAATGCAAATAAGATATTGAGGAATAGTACTCAGGACCAAGGGAAGCTGCAGGGAAAGGGTCATGAGGGAGGCTGATGGAAGGGATTTTTCTGATTCTAATGGTTATAATTTAAATGCGCCCCAATCCAGAGGGAGGCTGTGTTGTCTCCTTCCCAAGGAACTCACGATGGAAGAAGGTCTCACTACCTAGGGCTGGTTTCACTTTATCCCCAATTGGGAGTAGAAAGATGGGGAAACTTGTCTTGAACTCCTTCCAACTTTACAGCGGCTCTTTCCCCAGTCTAAAAAAACACTAGTTCTAAGCATTTCAAAAGATTAGCGTGTGTTAGGAAACTAATAAGCAAGCCTTGGCTAAATGAGATCCACTTTGAATTTGGCTCACACCCTGCATTAAACCAGCATGGACAAGCCTAAAACGAGATGGTTCTTACATGGCTCCCCCGGCAAAATTTTGAAAACGAACAACTGACATTTTCTTCTTGATATTTTCCCACTCTTCTGACTCCTTCAATTAGATATGCAGTGGGAAGAGAAGCAGAGTTCTGAGATTATTCCCATGTACAGGATTTTATTTTGTGAAGTCTCCTTTGGGGGTAAATATCCACTAGCATTTGCATCAGTTGCTCTTGAATTGCTGCCTAATATGAAATGCTTCAATTGGGAGAGTTTCTCTTAAGCCAGTTCTCCCTCAAGGTAAAACGAGATATTCCAGACTCTACGCAGAAGCATTTTAAGAAAAAAGAATGACAAATCTGCAATCCATTTTTTTTTTGGTACTGGATATTGAACTCAGGGGTACTGGACCACTGATTCACATCCCCAGTCCTATTTTGTATTTTATTTAGAGACTGGGTCTCATTGAGTTGCTTAGTGCCTCGCTTTATGCTGAGGCTGACTTTGAATTTGCAATCCTCCTGCCTCAGTCTCCTGAGCCACTGGTATTACAGGTGTGTGCCACCAGACCCGGCTCCATTCTTTACATCAACACTTAGAGGACACTTTTCACCAATCTTTTCCAATCTACCAACAAGTGTGTTCACCAGTTAGGAAGCATTTACTGAGCCCAGCTTTATGTCAGGCAAAGTGGGGGTTATCCAAAAAACAAGGCTTAATCTCTGCCCTTAAAAGTGCCCAGGCTGGGGCGGGGGGATATAAGAATAACTCATAGGAAATAACCAGAGGCTAATGCAAGGAAATATACACTTAAGTTCTAAGTGGCATAGAGCAGTCCTTAAATACAATGGAATTTTGCAATTAGTAGATTAAAGTAGTAATCAAGTAGTTTTTACTAGAGGGTACATAGCCTGAACCGGCTTCCACGAAAGGGCAGATCTCTTTTGAAGAGGCAGAATGAAAAAAAGCAAGCAAACAAAAAGAAAAAAAAATGAGAATAATGAAAATTTAACCTAGCACTTTCAAACTTTTTGTTCTAAATTACTTGAATCATATAAAAAGGCAAAGGGGCCCCATGAACTCATCACTCTTCCTCACCCTTTATCACTTCATGACCAATCTGGCACCATCTACATCTATACCCTCGCCTCTTTTCCTGACCTCTTTATTTTGAAGTAAATCCCAGACCTCATATCATCTCTAAACATTTCAGTATTTTACTAGCATTTTGATGCAAGCAAGATCAAATCATACAGGTCAGAGCGTGTTTCGAAAAAAATAGAAACAAAACTGAAAATCTTGGCACAATAAAAATATCCCCCAAGCCTCAGCCAATAGTGCATTTATTACTATTCTGTTTTGTGCAACAACATCCTAGTGCATGAGAAGAACCCTAATGTTTTTTTGGAAAGGGTTGAAATAAAATGTGTATGTCCAGAAATGCATGCTTTTTGCAGTACTCCTTGGATGGTAATGGAATGTTGGAAGCATATGGACAAACACTTGTTCCTGTACATCTGCTGCAACTTAAGTATATTTCTTTGTACTATTTTCAACGTAGATCGGAGTGATATTTCAGGAACACAAGGTTTTTTTTTAAAACAAGAGTTCAACCAAAGTGGCCAGTGGAATCTGAGGATGGTGGGACAGTCTGGGGCAAGGAGGTAAAGGCACAGCTGAGGAAGAGGGAACAGGGTGGGCGTGGGAGGCAGATGGGGCACAAGAGGCTCTGGAGGCTCCTGGTGGGATGTGAAACTGAGTGGGAGTCGAAGAATGAAAGTGGAGCATGTTAATCTTGGAATGAGGATGAGTCATGCAGAAAATGAGATACTTTCCCACTGATGCTCTGAATAACACCCCTTGATTAGGAAAAGAAACCAAACCAACATTGCCATTGATCACAATGGAGAGAAGATATTGCTTTGAAGTGCGTAGTAGAGGAGCAGGCACCCCTCCTGGTTCTTTCACTCTCTCTGGGTGACCTGGTGCAAACCATTTAATCTCCCATGGTTTCACATTCCTGGTCCTCAACAAAAGAGCAGCCAGGCTAGGTTATTGCTAGGTCCCCTGAGAACCTCAGCATTGAGCAACTCAGTTCATTGAAATGTATCATAAAAGGGCAAGTAGATATGAATGTGGAAGTGACTTCCGGATGGTGGCAACAGCAATTGAGACAACCCAGACCATGCATAGACTATAAGTACAGGGAACTATAATAATGGCCCTAGCTCATATTTGTCCGATACTTATGTGCCAACTACTCTATTAAGCAGTATCTATACATTATCTTACTTAGTCCTTATAACAACTCTGTGAGGTAGCTTCTAATTTTATCACTGTCATAAGCAAAATGATGCACAGAGAGGGTAAATAATATGCCCAAGAAACACTATTAGTTAACCAGAAAGCCAGAGGTGGATCTAAATTCTAAACCCTTACCCACCGTGCCCCATGCTCTCCTGTTGTGTTAGGGTGTGTAGAATAACTGCAAAAGTCTTGCATTTTATCATTCACTCAAAATCTAGCAACCTTCCTTAAATGGCTGGTTGGCATAAGAACTCAAAGGGGTTCCTACTGGCAAAACTAGGACCAATTCAGCATCATGATTCAGTAATTAATTCAAAATGACTGAGAATCCTTACTGATAACAAATAGATAAATGGGGAGGAGTCCTGCCTACTGTAGAACAATCAAAGCTGACTGTAAACAGAGAGAGATTGCTGGAGCCAGAAAAGCATCACTTGACATTCCATATAGGGATCAGGAAAAAATAATCACTGATGCTAAATTGAAGGGCAGAATGTCGATGAACAAGTTATTTTCATGGTCTTATATCTCTCCCAAAGACTGCTCACTAGTTCAAGGGAGAAAATTAATTATACATAGGGAAATTGGGCAACACTTTGAAGGAGTGAAGGAGTGATATATATATATATATATATATATATATATATATATATATATATATCACAGAAAGGGGCAGATGGACATGTATGCCTTTAACCCTGACACCCTTAGGATACAATGTTGATTTTGCAATATTCCAGCCAAGAAAGTATAACAGGACATCAGAGAAAAGCAAAATAGGAACGTTTTATTTAAAAAAAAATGGTGAGGGGACGGTATTCTTACTATTCTTAAAAAGCAACAACACCATAAAACACAAAGAAAGGCGGTGGAAATGTTTCAGATTAAAGGAGGTGAAAGGACAAGGCAGCTAAATGTGGTCCTGACTCTGAACTTGATGCTGCACAGGAGGGGCAGGTGGACAATGCTATAAAAGACATTATGGGAACAGTTGGCAACACTGAAATAAGGACACTGCCAATGTAATTTTATAAAGTTGATAATAAGTTTACTGTGATTATGTAAGAGATATTCCTATTTTTATGAAGTATACTCTAAATACATGATATATGTAACTTAACCTCATATGGTTCAAAGAGAGAAAGAGGCAAAGGCCAAAGAAAACAGGGTAAAATCTAAGTGAGAATACAGATATTACTTGATTTTTATGGGGTTTTGTCCCCACAAAATTCATCATAAGTTGACAATATTGCAAAATGCATTTAACATTTCTTACCTGGTTCTTACCCTCATGATGGTGTGGCTGACTGGCAGCTGCAACTCACGTTGCTAGACATTATGATGCCACACATGGCTCATCTGTGAAAATATCAAAATTGAAGTTGGAAGTTCAGTTTCTACTGAATGCGTATAGCGTTTGTACCATCATAAAGTCAGGAAATCATAAGTCGCACCATCCTTAAGTTGGGGTCCACAAATAAGACATTTTGTCTTGTAGTCAATATGACATCACATTAGCGAGAGGTGTGGTCAGATGCTGAGTTCCTGAACTGGGGTTCAGCTGGGAAGAATGACTGGTGTTGCTAAGCTGAGCTGGCTTCACCAACCAACATGAAGATCACAAAGATCCCAAAGAAAATAGGCCCACCAGTGAACATATGACAGAGCAATTCCACTATGAGAAACACCAGGAAAACCCACATCTCTGTATGGGTAAGGAAAAGATTTCCAGGCATGGTCCTACAGCCTACTTATTTCACACAAGTCTACCCAATAGAAGGATCAGATAGGCCTGTTCAACTCACCTTCCATTTGCAACATATATTTGAAATACATTGGGACTGGCAGAATGAATGGTAGTTGGGAAAAGCAGTTGACACCAGGAGCAAACGGCTACCATTGGAGGACATAACACATTCTAGGTCCTGGGGAAACCATGGAATGAGTAACAAATTAGTGGACAACTTTTGACAATAGGATTATTATTGCTGTCATAAACTTGATTCACTACCATGTCCTAGGTCCTGAGGGTATTAAAAAGATAAAATAGCCCAGATCTGTCTTCAACAAGCTTGGAGGAGGAAAAGAGAAACACACAAATGGAATGCATTATGGGGCAGAAATTGAAAACACTGATCATGAGTGTTCTTGGCACTTTTTATATGTGTGTGTGTGTGTGTGTGTTCTTGTCACTTTATGCTGGATTTTATGGAGTAGAGCAATCAGAAAAAGCTATGTTGGGGAATATGGCATCAAGACAGGTGGTAGGGGTAGGCTTTTCATTCATTTATTCACTTACACCTTCACTCATTCAGTCATTACTTGAAAGGTACTACGCAAGACACTTGAAGAGAACAATGAAATAAAAAAATGCTGAGGGGAGAAGGAAAAAAAACATGTTTGGGATTTGTAATAGTGAAACATATAATGGGCCCTGTACTGGGTTCTTGTGACTGTGGTAACTAATTAACACAAACTTTATAGTTTAAAAACAACAGAAATTTCTGGGCACAGTGCAGACACCTGTAATGACAGTGACTTGGGAGGCTAAGGCATGAGGATTGCAAGCTCAAGGCCAGTTTAGGCAACTTAGCAAGATCCTATTTCAAAATAAAAATGACTGGTGGTGTAGCTCTGTGGTAAAGAGCTCCTGAATTCAATTCCCCATCTCTCTCTCTCTCTCTCTCTCTCTCTCTCTCTCTCTCTCTCTCTCACACACACACACACACACACACACACAAATTTATTATCCCACTCTTTTGAAGGCCAAAAAGCCTAAAATCAAGCTGTTGGAAGGCTGTGCTGCCTCCTGAGGCCTACAGGGAATTCTTTGCTTGCCTCTTCCAACTTTCAGTGGCTGTTGGTGTACCTTAACTGGTGGCTGCACCACTCTGATGTCTCCATTTTACAAGGTCTTCTCCTTTTTTTTTAAGAGAGAGAGAGAGAGAGAGAGAGAGAGAGAGAGAGAGAATTTTAATATTTATTTTTTAGTTATCGGCGGACACAACATCTTTGTACGTGGTGCTGAGGATCGAACCCGGGCCGCACGTATGCCACAAGGTCTTCTCCTTCTATCTTGTTTAATCTCCCCTGTTGTCTAAGGGCACTTGTCATTGGATTTAGGGCCCACCTAGGTATTCCAGGATGATCTATTCATCTCAAGATCCTTAATTATGTCTGCAAAGCACCTTTTTCCAAATAAGGTAACATTCACAATTTCCAGGAGTTAGGACATGGAAATGTCTTGGTGGGAGGGCACTATTCAACCTATTAGAGGCTCCTTCCATGTACCAGACATTGTCCTAGGCTGTGTGCGTGTGTGTGTGTGTGTGTGTGTGTGTGTGTGTAGTATAGTTCATCTAATTCACAACCGGATGACATAGATTGTTATTTTGGTCTCCATTATAAAAACTGGAGAAAAAGGAGGCACAGAGACATTGGGTAACTAGGAACAATCACTTAATATAATTTGACTTGCATGGAGAGTTTAGATTGAGGAACAGTGCTTTAGACAGCTTTTTTTTTTTTTTTTTTTTTTTTTTTTTTTTGGTCACTGTGAACAAAAGAGTTGACAAGAGCAATATAGAGGAGTAAACGTTTATTTGGGGCTCTTGGTTTCAGAGATCTCAGTCCATAGAAGGCTGACTATTGTTCTGGGCCTGAGATGAGGCAAAAACGTCAAGGTGGAAGGGTGCAGAAGGGTGTGGAGGAGGAGAGCAGCTGAAGAAGCGGAAACAAGGAAGTGGAGAATGAGCTCCACTTCCCAGGGACAAAATATATACTCCGAAGGCACACCCCCAGGCCCATCTCCTCAGCACACATACCTGCCGATAATTAACACCCAGCTAATCCCATCAGTGGATTAACGCACTGATTAGGTTATATCTCTCATAATCTAATCCTTCCAATTCTGAAAATTCTTGCATTATCTCACTCATGATCCTCTGGGGGACACCTCATATCTAAATCACAAGTTGTGAGAGAGGATTTTGGATAGACTGGTTAAAATCACACTCAAGATACTTTAAATGTCTGGATAAATGTTATACCTTATGCTATGGGTATTGGGAAACCACTGAGAGTTTTTGAGCAAGAGCAGCATGAATATTGTTTTATGGGAATATTAACCAGAAAGCACTGTGTAAAACAGATTGAAGGAGGGGAATGGGAGCCATGTTAGGAAATGCTCACACAATTGCTATGAATGATGATGGAGGCCTGGACCACAGAAACAGAAAGGAATACTTAAGAGCTCATCCTTCTTCTCCTCTCAATTTGTGAAGCCAGACTCTGGTTTCCATTAGGCTTAGCTCTTCCATCTTCCTAGACTGCCTAACAGGAGGCATTTGAGAGCTAAGACAATCTCTATTTGCTCCAGTTTAGCAGACACTGTTTCCATTAGAGAACTGCACTTAAGATTTGGAGGCAATGGCATGAACAGCTCCTAGAAACACAATTCCCCATTGTCTTGATCGTGGTCTCCTTAAAGGCAATGGCACTTTGGGGACTAAGAAATGTCTCTCTTGAGTTTTAGAGATAGTCAACTCTGACCTTATGATGGAGTAAACCTTGAAGGCAGCGTAAAGTACAAGTGAAGTCATTACCAAGGGCTCACCGGGAATGGTCTGTAGGGACGACTGCGAGGAAGTTAGATCTTTCTCTCTTCCTCTAGAATGAGTGGGCAAGCAAAGAGAAGTGTCTCTCTTTTCACCTCCCACCTACACTACTTGATAACTACTGCTGCTGATGTTCCTGGTACAACCCTTTATTCATATTAGTCTTTTGGGTTCCTTGTGAGGATTTGATGAGTAATGATTGACAGGCATTTCCTGCTGGATAATGAAGGTTTGGGTACAAGAGACCCTCAGTGGAAATCTGAGTCCTCAGCCCAACCTATCAGGCTTCAGGGGCCATTAAAGCTAGTCAGAATAACAAAATGATTTTAAAAGCTGAAAAGTAACTATTTTTCTCTCACACAGTGTAAGCAAAACTGAAACCCCTACTTGCACCTGGAGTTTGACTAATTTTAAAGAATGCAAGGATAAGACATTTGATTTCACTTAAAATTTTAATATAGAGGTAAATATATGTTTGTCTGCAATTAAAATTCAAACAAGACATAGGAACAAAAAATAAAAAGTAAAATAAATGACTTTTTAAGGTTGAGGTTGTTCCCACCCTCCAGAGAATAACTTCATTCAATATCCTCCTTCTAGGGATAAAAAAAAAAAACTCATGAACAGCTGGGAACAGTGGCACACACCTGTAATCCCAGTGGCTCCGAAGGCTGAGGCAGGAGGATCTCAAGTTCAAAGCCAGCCTCTGCAAAAGTGAGACAGTAAGCAACTCAGTGAGACCCTGTCTCTAAATAAAAATACAAAATAGGGCTGGGGATGTGGCTCAGTGGTCGAATGCCCCTGAATTCAATCCCCAGTACCTCCCTGCCCGCAAGAAAAAAACTTATGAACTGGGTGCAGTGGTACCTATAGTCCTAGCTACTGGGGAGTTCGAGGCAGAAGGATCACTTGAGCCCAGAAGTTGGAAGTTAGCCTCAGAAACACAGTGATACCCTTCTCAAACAAAAAAAAGAAAAAAGAAAGAATGGAAGAATGGACAAAAGAAAGAAAGTAAGTAAAAGAAGAAGGAAGGAAGGAAAAAAGAATGGTGTAAGCTTATATTACCTGGGTACTCAAAATGTGACCTGGGGACTATCAGTATTAGACTTGGAGCTTATTGGAAATGCAGAATTGCAGGTTCCACTGCAGAACTATTAAATCAGAATCTGCATTTTATTAAGTTTTCCAGGTGACCTGAGTGCACATTAAAGAATGTGAAGCACCTGACTGAGAAGACAATATTTAGGCCCTTTGCAAGACACTCCAGTTGTTAAAAAAAAAAAAGGAAAAGTAAGAAATGTATAAATGCAGGAGGCAGAACAATTAACTAATTCACCCTACAGAATTATCTGTGAGTAGGACCCAATTTTGGAACACATCACTAGAGAATCAGACCTTGGAGTGACCTGTTAAAGAGGTGTCACTCACAAGTAGGCCACTTCCCCTTAGTCCTTATAGTAATTACAAATTAATAAAAGAATCATAGAACCAGAAACTTTTAGAACTGAGATGAGCTTTACAATTTGTAGAAGTTAGTGCATATGAAGTCTTGAGCCTCAGACTGGGTTTGTTCCTCTCAAATTTGGGTATGATGCTAAAATAAACATTCTGGTGCAGTTAGGGCTTTGTACTCACAAACTCGGAACAAATTTTTTATTTCATGGAGTCTCCATCCGTAATCTACAGAACCTGCCTTGCAAACATCATAGGGTTATTGTGAAGCTCGAAAAGGAACAAAAACTCTGAAAACTATGAGAACCTAGAAAGTTATCATGGCAGATTCTACAACTGGTTCCCAGTTTTAATCAATTAATTGCATCTTGTGTGAGACAATATCACAACAGAAGGGTGATATCCTGCTTGAAGAATGAGGTGAGCTAATTAATGAGATTGTGTCCTGGTGTTTTCTATTCTATCCAGAAGAAATGGGCCATCTGATTCTCATCTGATTCCTTGTGTGCATAGGGAAACCTGGGTGTTCAATAAAGATCTGTGGAATGAACGTAAGGATTACCATAAGCATGGTGATTTGTCAACATTCACTCATTCAACAAATATTTACTGTGTACCCCCTATGCTAGGCTGGCTAGAGTGACAAAGGTGAGTAAAATCACACACTGTCCTTGCCCTTCATAGAGTTTACAATCTTATTATTTGGTTCAATGAAAAATTGCATCTTTGTTTAGTGCCACCAAAGAGCAGGTAATGAGCTGAAAGAACTTGTACTTCAGTGACTTGAAGTGGTCAGAGGAGCCAGGGAAGACTTCCTGAGGAAGTGGCCCTTGAGCTGAGAGCTGGAGGATGAACAAGAATTGATGTGGGGAAGTGGTGGGGTGGCTCAGGGTAGAGCACTTGCCTCGCATGCTGAGGAACTGGGTTTAATCCTCAGCACCTCACAAAAATAAAATATATTGTGTCCATCTACAACTTAAAAAATATGTGTGTGAGTGTGTGTGTATAATTTTTTTTTTTTAAAAAGGAATTGATGTGGGAAAGAGGGGCAGGAAGAGTGTCCCAGGAGAGGGAATAATATGTACACAGGCTGGATTCATGGGCGTCAGAAAGGCTAGTCCTATTGGGTGGAGTGATATCATGAGACTGGGGAGGCTAACCAGAACCCAACGATGCCCATCTGTGCATCCAAGTCTGGGTCTTCTCCTTGGAGTTCTAGAGCCACCAAAAGATCTCTGCTTGATAGTAGTGGTGGAGGACATATGTTTTTGCAATAATCAGATCTGGGTTTTAAAAGGTCATAGCAGCTAAACAATAAAACTCAGGAGGAAGAGGGCAGGATGATATGTGGAGTTAGGCAGATATTTTTATAGCCTGGAAGAGGCACTGGAAATACTCCCCTCCACAGGTTTTATCCTATCATGTGATTGTCCTGAGAGGCCCCGGCCACCAGGTGGGATATAGGGAGGCTCTGTGGAACGGGCTCATCCCTCTAACCAGAGAAAGTGAATCAACTGGGTAGCTAGCTGGCAAATGAGTCTTTTTTGAGTCCATCAGAATGAGTTTCCCAAAAGTAAAATGGTAACAAAGCAGTTGCTGAATTTGCCAGAACCCAGCGCAGGATTCACAGAAAACACAAGTACAGATGGCTTAAAAGCTTCACTTGAGAATATCAATCAGGCAGCTCTACCTCCTTTACTCACCTATTATAACCCCTTAGCTCTTATAACTCCTCACTGGAAAGATGTGGGAATTGAGGCCCAGAGAGGCTTAATAACTTGTCTGAAGGCACACAATAACTTTTAAGGGTTACTTCCCTGATGTTTCTATCATCCTAAAACTCATTAAGTGTGTGATGCTTTCAAAATGCTCCACTGGTCAGTATCATCTTTGTAGACAATTAATGGGACAGTCAAAAAAAAAAAAATGCTTTGACTTCTTTTTTTAAAAAACTTCTGTACTTTCTGCTTTAATTAGATCTCCCATCCTTAGAACAGCCCTTCTTTTAAAAGAAAGAAAGATTGGGCAGTTAGCCTAAACTTTAAGACTGACTTGCCTGAGTCTTCAACAATTTCTGCTATTAAGTAACCTGGAACCTAAGAAACTCAAAAAATTCAATGAGCCTTACTGTATAGACATCAGTGCCTTTAGTTCTAGATATAATTTTCAGGCATGACTAGAGAACAGTTACATCCAATTTTCAGTGTCCAAGAAAAAATGAGTTTCCCTTTGCTGCTAGTCCTTACCTGCCATTCTTTAGTTTAACCAACACATAAAAAGAGCTCAGCAACTGTCCTGGGCCTGTCACAGAACAATTCTGTTCTCTACACTGTTGCTGTTTCTCCTCTGCTTCCTCTGGGTTTCCTGCTCTGAGCATTTCTTTCTTATGGTTTCCCTTATACCTCTGGGACTTTTTGTGCTGTTTCTGGGTTTTGTTACTAGCATTGTTACTTGTTTATTCTTTGTTCTCCCAAAGGACTGGGAGCAGCTAAAATAAACCCCAAACCTTGGTCCTTGAATTGTTGCTAGAAATTTCAGTTCATATTTGCAAGAATCATTCATGTAGTTCCAAAAGATGAAAAAACAAACAAAACCTGATTTCCGCATGAGTTTTGTTTCAAGATTGAACATTAGAAGTGATTTAAGGGCTGGGGCTGTGGCTCAGCGGTGGAGCACTTGCCTGGCCTGTGTGAGGCACTGGGTTCGATTCTCAGCACCATATATAAATAAATAAAATAAAGGTCTATCAACAATTAAAATATATTTAAAAAAAGAAGTGATTTAGTGTCAACTGAGTCAAATACAACCCGATTTTCACATGTTTTGTTCTTCTGTCTTTCCACGCAAGGCAGAGCTTTATACACACGATTTTTGATAACCAAAATTCAGAGGTCTGTTTGTGCCTCACAGCTTTTACAAGAATCCTACAAGATTCTTTCAAACTTTAACTGAGAGCAAGGATAGGGCCAGAGGGCTGAGATTGTAGGGTGTGTGTTAAGCAGTTGACTTGCATTCAAATTGGCAGTCTCTTTCCAAAAGGAACATTATTCTCTCATCTTCAAAGTATGCTGTGTTTGTCAGTTTGGATACTAAGCATGGTATCAGGCAAGTTCTCAAAAATTAGGAAGAAAAAAATCAAGCCATCTTTCTCAACCTGGGGGGTCACAACCTCTGGGAGTGTTGGTGAATAATGGTATGGTCACTTTATTTTAATCCACTTGTGACTGTGCCAAAACTCCTAGGATAACCGGCTGAAAAGAGAGAAACTTGGTAGTCAAGCTGTAAGAGTATTTTGCCCACACAATGCTGGGCAAAAGGAAAGTTTATTTGATTGAAATATTTTTCTACTCTAAAAATATTTATCTGGAGTACATGATTATGACTTCTCTGACAACCTGGAAAATGTAGTGTCCCCTGCCCCACCAAGTTATGAGGGAATAAAGCACATTGTTTGGGAAATGGCTTAAATGTTGCACAGAGTAGGTTCTCATAAGAGGCTACTGAGTTGACTATAACTCACTTTTTTCTATGGGTCTAAACATCTCCTAATTTAGCCTGTTTATTGAAAGACTGTTACCCTGTTTGTGAAGCAAGACTGCCTTTTGCACTTATTGGTTTTTCTTTGGATATCAAATTCTTGCATTCGGTGGGATGCACAGAAGCCTCCAGTAGAAGCAAAATGGTCCTCCAACTGTCCCCTGGCCATTCCCATGAGAACATTTTAACCATGAGTGGCTCCCCAATTTCTGTATAAACAGTTTCACTGGGAGCTGTGTTTACATATGTTCAGAGAAAAATGTCACTTGTCCACATCAAAGAAGGGGAGATTGGTGGTCCTAAAGTTCATAAATCCAATTCCATTGCCACCATCCATATGTCACTTCAAAATCACATTTATAAATGGAGCTCATTATTAACTCCTTAAACTAACTTGAGATTAGGAAGAAGGAGGTTAGGGAAAAGAAGATCTGGGAGGAGAAGATCTGAAAGGAGGATGATTAGGGAAAAGATCAGAGAGGAGGTGGTCAGGGAGGAGGTTGGGGAAAAGAAAAAACATGTAAGTTTCAAAGCCACAAGGGATATAGTCAAAGCAACAAGTGACCCCCTGTTACACCCCTTCCCAACCTCCTTACTAAAGCACTATTTTGTCCGATTGGAAACATTGTAATTATCTTTGTTGAATTCTCCTATTTTTCTCCCTCCCAATAACCAATAAATCATCAAATTCTGTCAATTCTTCTTTTATAATGTCTTGCAAACTTTCCTCCATTCTTCTGTATCCCAGCCAAGCAGAAACGGAAGATGAACATCTGGCTCTCCAAGCTAGATGGGGAGATGACAAACACACCATATACACATCACAAAAAATGTATAAGAATAAGTGGGTGGGGGGATGGGCAAAACAACACAGCTCCAAATAAGCCTTACCTAGGCATCTTAAGGCAATGACTGGCACTACACTTATAGCAACCTGGAGCAGTTAGTTGGGGGGTCCTTCATCCAGTTCAGGGGTGAGGCCTTAAAGGTCCATCTCAGGCCATTTTGTTGACTCCAGTTACCAGCCCACTTTCGATCAGGAAGTCTTGGCTTCCAGATTATTCTCTCTCTCTCTCTCTCTCTCTCTCTCTCTCTCTCTCTATATATATATATATATATATATATATATATATATATATATATCTCCACAGTACACATTCGTTCAATCTAAACTTAGGGTTAGCAAAACTTACAAGAACACTTCATAGTAAACTTAAAATTTTTTACATTCTACCTCCACCTGGACAGCTTTTTCTTTTGTATTTTTACTGCCCCTGCCCCTCCCCCTAGCAGCCAACACAGGGTTCCGCTGTTTGTGGTCTATAAATAAAGTGTGAAATCATAGAGCCTTTAGAATTTTGGAGTTAGAAGGAATCTTAAGAGTTCCACTTGTTCAGTCCTTTACTTTATAGATGAACAGGTGTAGAGAGATTAGGTGACTTGGTCAAAGTCACGCAGCTGGCTTGCGACAAGGCAAGGATCAGAGCCCAGGTTTCTCCAGCTTGAAGTCCGTCCCTAAACTGTTCTTAGATAATCAGTGACAGAAATACCTGATTTACACAAGGTCTCCCGGGGAGGTGATGATCGGAGTAATTCACTTTACTAAACCATTTACAAAGATTCTCGGTTCAGGCCACTCGCCTGAGGGCTAACTCCTCAGCTCGGTGCTAAGCCGAGAGTCACAAGTTACGTGCAGCACTTGTTTATGAGTCTGGTGGCCTAATCTCAGGCTCCTGTGCCCGGAGGACGCACCCGAGGGCCCCGCACGCAGGGGCTCTGCTCCCGGCCCCTCCCAGGTGGCGGGTCTGTCACACAGCCGCCCGGCGGCCCGCCCCCACGTGGACTCGGCTCCTAAGATCAAAGTCTGTCTAAAGCCTGGCCCCCGCAGGTGTGCTGGGGTCTGTGAGGACCCGCAGACCCGAAACCAGGACCCCGCAACATCGCGGGGGGGGAGGTCTGCCTGCCCGCCCCTCCCCCTCTGCTGCACGCGGCCCGCACCCCGGACCCTCCCCCACGACGCCCGCCGCTGCACCCGGCCGCGGCCCCGGGCCCACGCCCGGCTCCAGGAGGGAAAGGCCCCGCCTCCCTCGGTTGAAGCCGAGACCCCGCCCCACTCCCGCCCCTCCGCGTCTCCATCCAGTAGCGAGCGCGTATGGGAGGGACGCCACGGCTGTCGTGAGGGTTCCTGGCCAATGGGGAAGCGTGCCGGGTCTGGGGGGCGGGGCGTCGGGGCCTTGTCACGCTCGGGTCCGTGTGAAAACGGGGGTTCCGAGTGCAAAGCAAAGTTTTTTTGTAAACCGTCTGCAAAGGCGGGGGGGCGAAGAAGGCGCCCGAAACCGGGCCGAGTGCAGCTGCTGTGGCTGCCGCCTCTTTAGCGCTTCAGCCGTGGGCGCCTCAGTCCAGCCACAGCCGAGGAGACGAGCAAGGAGAGCCCTCAGATGCTCGGAGCCTTCTCAGCGCGGAGCCACCCGCCGCCCTCGTCCGCCGCCCGCCTGTTCTCGGTCCCCCGGCGCTGGAAGTCCCAGCCCCCCGCCGCCGCCGTTGCCGCCGCCTCCGCCCGGGTGTGTGTGTGGGGGCTGCTGGGGCCGAGCCGGGCCTCGGCGCCGGCTCGGAAGACGGACGCCTGAAGAGCTGCGCGCCGCCGGCCGGCCGAGACGCCTACAGGCGCGGGGCGCGGCGGCCTGACCCCGGGCTCGCCCCCGTGCGGCCGCGGGAGCCCCGCAGCGGTTTCCCGAGCGGCCCGCCGCGGGCCGTGAGAGCCCCGCGCCGCCCGCCTTCCTCGGTCGCCCGGTCGCCGACCCTCGGCGCCTAGCCGCCGCCTCCCGAGTCGCCCGGCCGCCTGCGGCGGGCCACCGAGCCGCAGCCATGGGGTGCTGGGGTCAGAACCGGGGCCGGCTGCTGTGCATGCTGATGCTGACCTTCATGTTCATGGTGCTGGAGGTGGTGGTCAGCCGGGTGACCTCGTCGCTGGCGATGCTCTCCGACTCCTTCCACATGTTGTCGGACGTGCTGGCGCTCGTGGTGGCGCTGGTGGCCGAGCGCTTCGCCCGGCGGACCCACGCCACCCAGAAGAACACGTTCGGCTGGATCCGGGCCGAGGTGATGGGGGCTCTGGTGAACGCCATCTTCCTGACCGGCCTCTGCTTCGCCATCCTGCTGGAAGCCATCGAGCGCTTCATCGAGCCGCACGAGATGCAGCAGCCGCTGGTGGTCCTCGGAGTCGGCGTGGCCGGGCTGCTGGTCAACGTGCTGGGGCTCTGTCTCTTCCACCATCACAGCGGCTTCAGCCAGGACTCCGGTCACAGCCACTCGCACGGGGGGCACGGCCACAGCCACGGCCTCCCCAAAGGGGTCCGCGTCAAGAGCAACCGCACCGGGGACAACGATGTCAGCGTGGCCCCGGGCGAGCCCGGGCCAGACCAGGAGGAGACCAACACCCTGGTGGCCAATACCAGCAACTCCAACGGGCTGAAACTGGACTCTGCAGGTAAGCAGGGAAAGTCGCCGCCGCAGGTGGTTGGTTTGGGCAGCCCGGACCCTCGCCTGGCCCTCGGCGGGATGGCCCGCACGCCCCCTGGTGCCCGCGCGCCCAGGTCGCGCCGCCTCCTCCCGGCTGGGTCGGTGACCGGCACTCTCCCCCTTTCATCCTGGCGGAGGAGCGTGGGGGCTCGATTCACTTGAAAGTGGAGGGACTGTGGGTCTGAGGGTAGGAACGTCGGGGGAGACTCATCCCATTGCACCCTGCACCCGCATTTAAGTGTCTTTATAGGTTGTATTTTTTAGAGACTTGTCTGGTTTTGCGTAACAGGGTCAGAATGCTTTCCAAGTTCAATTCCTTGCCCTCCTGGGAAATGCAAAAAACTCCCAATTGGTCCTAGATGTTGGGCTGTAGGAACCCTTCCTCCCCAAAAGTAGTTCTTAAGCCCATTGAACAAGTTTCATAATGATGCATTTAGAGCGTATAAACCCTGGTTAAAGGTTTCTTTTATGAACACCAGTGTGTATTTCACTTAATTGACACCTAATCCTGAAAATCATAGGCTTAGGGACCTGTTGGGGCATGTTTAACATTTACTTCACTTAGGACTTTGTTCATAATGGTACTAAAGTAGAAGTGATGGTAATGCATTCATCTTATATTTTTAATGAAGGCTTTTAATTCTAAACATAAGTACTCTGGAAGGAAATGTGGAAAATGTTGAAAAAAAGGAATGAAAGAGCCAACCAATACTACTCACGCACAGATGTTAACAGTTTGTATTTTCTTCCATTTTCCTCCCCATATGTATTTATTTACCTGGTTGTATCATTCTACAGAGACAATTTTCTTTTTCAAATGCAGGATATCATGTTAGTGAAGTTTTAGTTGTGCATTGAAAAGGTTTAATTAATATTGGGTTTTTCTCATTCCATTTGGCAGGGTGTTATTCTAGAGAAAATTAAGCTACTCTGTCTGGTGTATAATTCCTTTTAAAAATCAGTACTTGGGACTTTAAAGCTTTTAGGGTAGGTAGTGATCATTTAGTTCCAACTTTACTAATAGTCTCTGTGATTAAATTGTTGATTTTTTAGTTTTTAGACCCTTTCTACCTAAAGTATCTTTTATGTTCTTGATAAACCTTCACAAGTTAGAACTGGTTTTATTCTCACAATCTACCTCAATGATGGTAGAGAAAGTCCAGTGTTAAATTAGGCATTTTTTATTAGTAGGTATATCCACAGTTGCATTTAATGGATGATAATCTTTAGTTCTGTGTTTTCCTTTGTATATGCCAAAAAATGCAGCAGAATGTTTATAGGACCCTCACCCCCTCTAGAAAAGATATACTTTTTAGGAAGGAGAGAGAGTAATTAGGAGAGTGGAGAAGCATTATTTTAATGACTTAATTTAGCCCTGGCCATTATGTCCTGGCTTGTTCCCAGAATGTCAATTTATATGAAATTACTCTGAGCATACTTTGGTGTTTTTTTTTTAATTTTACCTTCTTTACCATTTGAATTAGAAAAGGATGTTTACATAAAAACACTTCAAATGTATTTGATAATATTTTTTTTCTTTGTAGATCCAGAAAAATCCAGAGGTGATGATGCAGTGGAAGTACAAGTGAATGGGAATCTTATCAGAGAACCTGATGATATGAATTTGGAAGAAGAAGATGATAGGGCCGGACAACTTAACATGCGTGGAGTTTTTCTGCATGTCCTTGGAGATGCCTTGGGTTCAGTGATTGTAGTAGTAAATGCCTTGCTCTTTTTCTTTTCTTGGAAAGGTTGTTCTGAAGGGGATTTTTGTGTGAACCCATGTTTCCCTGATCCCTGCAAAGCTTATGTAGACATAATTAATAGTACTCATGCATCAGTTCATGAGGCTGGTCCTTGCTGGGTACTATATTTAGATCCAACTCTTTGTATTGTAATGGTTTGTATACTTCTTTACACAACTTACCCATTACTTAAGGAATCTGCTCTTATTCTTCTACAAACTGTTCCTAAACAAATTGATATCAGACATTTGCTAAAAGAACTTCAAGATGTTGAAGGAGTTGAGGAAGTTCACGAATTACATGTTTGGCAACTTGCTGGAAGCAGAATCATTGCCACTGCTCACATAAAATGCGAAGACCCAGCATCATACATGCAGGTGGCTAAAACCATTAAAAGCGTTTTTCATAATCACGGAATTCACGCTACTACCATTCAGCCTGAATTTGCTAGTGTAGGCTCTAATGCAAGTGTAGTCCCTTGTGAACTTGCCTGCAGGACTCAGTGTGCTTTGAAGCAATGTTGTGGGACACGGCCTCCAGCCCATCCTGGAAAGGATGCAGAAAAGGGCCCAGCAGTTAGCATTTCTTGTTTAGAACTTAGTGACAATCTAGAGAAGAAGCCCAGGAGGACTAAAGTTGAAAACATCCCTGCTGTTGTGATAGAGATTAAAAAAGTGCCAAACAAGCAACCTGAATCATCTTTGTGAGTCTTGAAAAAGATGTGATATTTGACTTTTGCTTTAAACTGCAAGAGGAAAAAGACTCCATTGAAATTCTAAGTTTGCCAAGTAGTGTAATTGAAGTCCTTGTCTGGTCACACAGTTTAATTCTATTTTTGTAAGAACATAATGGGACTGCATAACAGAGTTCTATATTACAACTTTGTGATTATTAGTGCAGAGTACAGCTATGCTGTAACAATTTTTGAAAGCCAGTTTTAACACTATGTTACATTTTTGTTTAAAGTAAGTATAAACCTTATATAACATAATGACATTTGATTTCCGGTTTTCCCATGATAAAAAATTAGGGGGATAAATAAATTAAAAATTGTTACTGGAATTTCTCTGCTTTTCTTTCCCCCCATTGTTATTCTTTATTAGGATTATAATTGGTAGACCTGTAAAATCGTCAGCAAGTTTTGGGTAATGTTTACTTGCCCTTTGAAATCATTACATAGTATAATAGCAATGTATTTTAAGAGTGACTCATGGCTATGAGCAGAAAAATAAGATCAGTTACTATTCCGTATTCTATATTGCTACACATTAATCCAATAAACAGACAATTAAAAAATTGAATTAGAGTTTACACATAATAGGCTAAATAGGGAGTTAGAGCAGGGAAGAACCAAACTAAATACTTTAAACTATTGTATGTTAATATTCAGACTACATCTCTAAATTATTTTGAGAATTTCAACTCCTTTCTTCTACCAAGGTTAGCCTAAAACATGAACATGTTCACCAGCATTACTTTCTTTGAAAGATTGGTATTAGAAACATTGAGCTGAAAGTTTACTCACAAAATATCTAAATATTTTTAAGGATTTTAACTTGATCTTAGCTTGCTAAATGCAAGGTATTAATGTAATCTTTTAAATTGTGGGTGTTTAAAAAAAACTTTGAAGTTGAAGGCATTTCATGGTGACTAATCATGAATGGATTTAAACAGCTTTTTGAGTATAACCATTTATAGCTTGTGCTTTGCCAAGAACCACTAACTTGAAAGAAAAGAAAGATGGTTAATACAATCTGGATATTCTTAGAAAAATTAATAATTAAGGGAGAATTGAATATTCTGTAAGTCATCAGTTCTTGACATTGCTTAGTTCTGAGACCAGTGACTTATTTTGCAGGATGTCATGCTTTCCATCCAGGAAATTGTTCTTGGCTATTTGATTATTGCTATAGATTTTAAATCCAACACAAATATTTTAAGGTTATTTAAGTTATATTTTTCTTGATAGAAGAAGGGGTTCTGCTTTGTGAAGAAAATGAAGATTTTTGTCCTCAGAAGAATGGATATTAATATCAGTTATCATGTATAGCTCTATTTTTCTAGAAACAAGGTATTCTGACTACTTCAGTAACTTTTATAGCTGACTACTTTTGGGATTTAAAATAATTCATTGCTTAATAGGTCTGAAGATGAAAGTGTTTGAATATGACAGTTTTTAAAGAGATGATCTTTTGTTGTAGATGGTGTTTTTTCCCCTAATATATGCCTGTTGCTGGCAATGGGTCTATTTAAGAACAGCTGGTTTTTCCAATAAGAATGAGGTAATTTTAGGAACATAGTTTGTAAGTTCACATATATTATAATGGGCCAAACCATAACCTGCCAATTTGCAATATATCTTGATCTTTTAATACTCTTATCTGATAGTGTGTCATTCAATTCTTTACCTAGTAGTTGCTTTGAGTTTTGCAAAAGGTGTTTTTTCTTTTTAAACATGAAATTGAGCAACCTATCTGGGTGAACAAGAGAAAGCTGCAAATTTTATTGTATCATGTACATTCCTGATTTAATACTTTATAGAACATTTTATTAAGATCTCAAAACAATTTGTTACCTAAACATTTTAGCAATGATACAATAGGATAACTGGTAAGATATATTACATTCAATGGGGTTTTCTTTACAATGTTCTATTTGGGGTCTGTCTTAAAGGTGGTATAACACCTAAGTAGAAGACATCACCAGAGTGAGAATTTTTTAAAATGGTATATGAGCATGGGACAAGGGCTTTGTTTTATTTTTCAAAAGTGCTTTGAAGGGATAGCCTTTAGGTTTTAGATATTTCACTTTTCATAATTTTTAAGTAGCTTATGTGTAACAAAGTGGTACCATAGGATTTTCTTTTTTCAAAGGACTCTGTCATAGCAAAATCAGTGGGCACTGAATCACCTTTTGAGTTTTAGGAGAGAATTATTTATTTCTTTACAATGCACTTTCTAACCCATTTTTAGCTATATTAGCATTATCTTTAAGAAAAAAAGACATGCTTTTATATTTAAATGTTGCGGGATTTAAGTGTCTTTCTCAAAATAGTTTATTCCTTACGGAAAGAAAATTCGAGAAATATCCTGAATTATTGGGAGACTTACATCCATTATTTAAATATGCTGTTTTATAACACTGCATCAGTTTTGGGAGTTGCATCTCTCCTACTGGCTCTTTTATATTTGAGCAAGATCAGTGTAGAATGTTTAGAAACTTGTCTGAAAATTTTATTGAGAAGAAGGTGCTGTATATGCCTGATTTAAAACTAACCAGGAATTTTTCCAAGCCAAATGCAACCTTAGTGATGAGAGATTTAATTCTCTATTGTTAACTTTTAGCTTGTATGATTGTTTATTCTGGAAGATATCTACATTATAAAAGTTTGGACTGGAACCTGAAAAATAAAAATTCTCTAAAATTTGGCTGTATGTATATTTGAGAAAACAAAATGCTGAATAATTTTATCCTAAGGTATGTAGTTTGAATAGGAAAAATTTCCATTAAGTGCACCTTGGAAAATCATTCTAGGTAGAAGGTTATGTTAACATTTGTGTCTTGTTAGCATTCAGTTAATTTTGAATTTTTGAAAAATTTAAGGGAAAAGACCTATGGAACCTAATGTGAAATGTTTAGTAGGTTAACTGGTATTGAGTTGAAGATATTTACTGTTTATAAGCAGATCTCATTTGAATGATAAACATGTCATTAACCTGCTGTCTTAAGATGTTCACATATACACAAATATGGAGAGTAATTCTGCAATTTAAAAATATTTATTTTAATACTGAGTTTCAGTTAAGTGATAAAACAGTGTTAAAACTCTTGGGAAAGTGGAGGTTTTGTTTGTTTGTTTGTTTGTTGTTTAAATTGAAACTGTGTCATACAGTGTTCCGTGTCTCTGAAATGGGAATTGTAATAGCACTATTTTGATGTAGCTCTACCAATATGTGGTGATGCTAATTTGTTTCACTAACAAGCTCTGGAATGTTTAGCAGTCATTTTCACTGGCACAAGAGCCTTTTGTATGTTATACAATTTAAACTTTTAAACCAAAAATTTTATGGTTCAGTGTCTTTGGCAAAAAGATGCTGAAGGGAATGTAACATACAAGTAATATGTTGTTATATATAAAAAGACACAAATTGCCATGTTATGGTTCTGCCTTGAAACAGCACAATGAAGTGTATTCTGTGATTCTTATGAAACTTTCATAATTGTGTTGTTTTTGTGTCTGCTGTTGCCTGTCTTTTGGGCCAGATATGGCACAGTTAAATGCAGTTATCATCTCATTAAATGCAGATACAGATAAACTGTCTTTTAGTGCTGCAACATTTTACCTAACTTCTAACTTTTTGTATGTTTTTTGACTGTGTGTTATTTTCCAAAGCTGTTCCTACCTCACCATGAGGCTTTATGGATTGTTATGTATTATAAATGTTCTATATGAGACAGACTACTGTGTTTCTTCTCATTTATTAAAAGTTAAGTAGAAAATAAACTAATTTTCATATCTACTTTGTTTTGTGCATATGGCCTTCCCTTTAATACTAGGGTGGGTTTTGTGAAAGAAATGGGATTCAGGTATTGAGTTGAAAGGTGTAGTTCAATAACAAATGTTGCTAGTGTGCAGAATAATGATTTCAGGACAGTGGTATTGAAGGAAACAAATGTGGGCAAAAATTGTAGTAGTAATTGAAAGGGTAGCTCACTATCAAGGTCCACTAATAGGAAAAACTCAATGCCTATGAATCTTTTCTTTTGGTTATAATCATTAAAATTAGATTTATATAGTTACAGGTAAGCTGCTGCTTTTGATACTTCCTAGTTTTTACTTGTAAGCATTGTTACTAATAAAGATTATGAAATATTTTGTACCTATGTGATCATCCAAAATTTAAAAGTTAGTACATGAATGTGTTAATTGAACCTCAGGATTTCCACAAATAGGCTCACATAAAAATTTTTCCTTGAACTTCTGCTGGGAGGTAACAGTTGAAAAATAAGTTGGCAATAAATGGTAGTAGATAAACATTCAAAGGAACTGATAAATACAGTAGATATTCCAAAGAAGTGGTAAACATCTTTGGAAAAGAGTGTGTCAGTTCAGATGGAGTGGGGCTGACAGGTGAGGCATCATAGGATAGTAAAAACAACTGGGGGTTGGGAAGTAAAAGCAGATGGTAAAAGACAAGGTTAAATTTATGTTAAACAGTTTGAACTTGGTTTTATAGGAAAAGAGATGTTACCAAAAGTGGAAAAAGTACTTAACCGTACAGGATAAATTTGGAGTGGGTTATAGTGAAAGTAACCACAGGAAGACAACTCAGTTTACCTGTTATTTGGAACTAAAAGTTTGAACTAGCTCTCAGATATGTCCACATCTACATATACACATTTCAGTTGATTCCACATGCTCTTTTATATTTTAACATTTTCCGAATTCAGAAGGTTATCTCTGAGTGTGTCTGAGAAAAATTATCTTCTGGGGCAATGTGGCTTTTCAAAATATCTGCTAATTTTCCCTAAAATCAATTTTATGTATTATACCCTGCATATTTGAATAAATGTGTTGCTTTTGAATTAGATAAATGTTATATGAGATATATAATTTTTGATACTGGCAATTGAATCCAGGAGCACTTCACCATTGAGCTACATTCCCCAGTCCTTTTGAAAATTTTTTATTTTGAAACAGGGTCTCACTAAGTTTTTAAGGCTGGCCTTGAACCTGCAATCCTTCTTCTACCTCCTGAGTTTCTGGAATTACAGGAGTGTGCCACCGTACCTAAGTAATATTGGTTTTTAGACATTTCTGGGCCTTCAGAAATTTTTGCCATTCTGGACTGTAGCCTATTATAGGCTTTTTCATTTTAAATCCAGTAATTTATAGCATTCTTGCATTTTCCCATTTAAAAACCTGTTTATTTCTATATTATAAATGGTAAGGTCAGGACTGTTATTTTCCATCTATATTTTCTCATAGCCCAATGACCAGGACACTGAAGTCTTTAAAGGTGTTTGGATGACTATGGAGGAATGTCAGGAGTGGAAAAAGTTACAATACTATTAGAGCTAAAATATACTCGGCACTTGTTACATATGAGGCCTATTTTATATAATCCTTACAAACCATTAGACATATTCCATTCTTACTTCACAAACAAGCCGAGACAATAAAACGCCTTACACAAAGTTACCTAGCTGGTGAAAGATGGAGACAGGACTGGAACTCAGACATCTAGGATGTAGCATTGCTTTGGATTTTTCACCAACTGCATAAGTAAAATACAATTAGTATTTTCATCCACTGAGCACTGGATAGAGAAGGTGTATGACTCAACACTGGCAAGCATTGGCACTAAAAGAAAGAAACATTTTTAACCATTTGATAATTATTTTTAAAAATTATTTGTAGTCACCAGATGAAAAGAGCTTTCTTGTCTAAATTAGACTTTTAAAACTTATGTTTTGATGTTATTTTTACTTTGAATTCGATAGGGGAGAAAATAACAATTGGTTTTAAGTCTGGATTACAAACTAGTGCTTTCACTTAAACTACTATATAGTAATGCATCTACTGGGGCAGGAAAACCATGGTTTAAACATCCTTAGGATTATGCTGAAAAAACTGAATCTTTTGGCGTATGAGGAGCAGAAGTAATTGAGGCAAATGTTGATGAGGAGACCCCTGAAAAGATCATCTAGAATGTCTGTTGCCTTTTTTCTCTTTCTTTTCTTTCTTTCTTTCTTTCTTTCTTTCTTTCTTTCTTTCTTTCTTTCTTTCTTTCTTTCTTTCTTTCTTTCTTTCTTTCTGTCTTTCTGTCTTTCTTTCTTTCTTTCTTTCTTTCTTTCTTTCTTTCTTTCTTTCTTTCTTTCTTTCTTTTTTTTTTTGGTACTAGGCATTGGACCCATTGCCACTGAGCCACAGAGCCCCATTCCACTGCCACTGAGCCACAGAGCCCCTTTTACTTTTTATCTGAGACAGGGTCTTGCTAAGTTGCTGAGGATGACCTTGAACTTGAAATCCTCCTGCCCCAGCCTCCCGATTCATCGCTGTGCAGAATTGTCCTGTGCATTGACAAGTTTGGCAGTTCTGACCTTCTTCTATACAAATGCCTATAGTTACCTCCCTTTCCCTGCCTATTATCAAGACACCTTAACTGTTGTGTTCCCTAGGGAGACAGTATTGTCTTATGAGAAACTGTAAAAGGCTACCCCACTGCATCCTCTTCCACTCTCTCCTATGGGAACTAAAGGGTATTAAAGTCCCCTCCTTTTACATAATTTCCTCATGTTTTACATGAACTTCAATTTCACTCAATTTAGGAACCATGCGTACTTCCATGCCTGACAAAGTAGAAATTCTAAAGTTTGATTTCTGAGGCTTTTACAACACTTGGTGAAGGATTGCCATAGGTCCAGGTAGCCAGGAGTTCCTCTGATCTGTTCTGAAGATTGCTGATCTATTCTGAAGATTGATCTGTCCAAGAAAGCAGATACAGATATTTGAATTGGCCTTGGAAACTTTTAGCTAGCTCTTTTAAAGTATAAAGTAAAAAATGGGCTTTTAGCAATATAGAAGGGATTCAAAACCAGCATCTGTTATTATGACAAAATTTGAATATCCATCAAATTTGAGTAAAATGTAGAACTGACCCTAATTTCTCTTTCTAATGGCAAAAAGGTCAAGGGTAATATTAGGCAATATTAGAACATTTTTATAACATGGAACAAGGATGACCTTCAATAACACCTGCCCTGGGCTTTTGCATCAGGCTTTGATTGCTCTTGAAGGTAGTGATAAGACAGCATTTACTGATAAATCCACTGAATCTCTAGTTTCTATACATTAGTAATGTACAGTTAATGAGCTAGAAAAATTAGGCATTGTATTATGGTAGACAGAAGAGTGCCCCCGTCTAACGATGTCCATGTCTTAATCCCCAGAACCTGTGAATACCTTATGTAACAAGGGATGTTGAAAGTGCCATTAAGGATCTTGAGATGGGGTGATAATCTTGAATCATCTAGGTGGACCTCATGTAATCATAAGGGCCCTTACAAGAGGAGGCAGGAGAATCAGAGAATCAGAGAATCAGAATCTGGTGGTAATAACTAAGAAGGCAGATATGCTGATAGAGGCAGAGATTGTACTTAGAGATGTGAAGATGCTACCTTGCTTTGAAGAGAGGTCATGAGTCATAGAAGGCAAGCAGCTTCAAGAAGCTGGAAAAAGCAAAGAAATGGATCAACTGTAGAGTCCCACTCACCACAGCAGGCTCTTCTTCCATTTTTTCTTTTTGTCCCACTTGAGGCCTTCAGAAGGAACATAGCTCTGCTGACACCTGTGTTTATTCCCTAAGACTTATAACTTCCAAAACAGTAAGATAATAGATCTTTCCTGTTGTAAGCCACTAAAGTTGTGGCAATTTGTTATAGCAGCAATATGAGACTGATATATATGCCTAAATGCTATAATTCATGCACTTGATTTTTCTGTATTTTTATTACAAAGATTTTGCTCTCTTTGGAGTTAAATTGCAGACTACTTTGTGAATAAAATTTTGTCAGAAAAGAGCATAGAATAGAATTCAATAAGTCGTGATACAAGTTTCTGTTTCATGCATAAGCAATAATTTGCATTGGATAAATAAGTTCATGAAACATTGATCTGTGGCTCTAAGGTAGGAAGGAGAGGCTGATGTTGAATGTGAAATATGATGAACAGTTTTCTTTAACTACACTTGTGGTTTGTTTGTGTGTTGAGATATCAGGCTTAAAGGATAAATAATTCCTTAAGGGATTTGGTGGGAGTCCAAATTTCTTCATGTGTTACAATGGGAACAAGCCTGAACCGACAGAGAGTTCATGGTGAGACTATGGTTTAGGATTAGAGGTAGCCATCCTGAAAGCCCCCAGGGCCTGGCTCTAGAGTGTCATTCCCCACCCTTCATGTTTTCTCTCTTCCTACTTTCTTTCGCCCCCTTTTCTTTTTCCTCTCTTCCAATTTAGTGATCCTTAAGGCCTCAATGGATCCAACAGGCCCCTTGGGTTTACTCTGTTCTTATTGGGTTTACTCTTCTCTCCCTTTTCCAAACTCATGAGTCATTTTTATTTCCCCCAGGTGACTTTCATAACAAATGTGATTTTCAGGAAATAGAAGCATCTGGAGGGAAAACAGGTGTTTACCTAGTGATCTGGACAGATCTGTTTCTTTGGGGAAAGGGCTCCAGAGAAGAAGCAGTAGCTTATTGCTTCAGGAGAAATGGTGGCATTCAAAACAACAAAGACAATTCCAACAATTTGTGTAGGGTGTAGAAGGAATGGGTGGTGTAGTGTTGCCATCACTGATGGCCTTTGGGTGTGTGCTGCTTGTCCTACGGTTGCCAGGAGCCCTGGTGGTAATTTCTACAAAGGACGGAGCTTGGACATGATGACATCTTGAGATCTTTCCAGATGAGATGCAGGATTTTATGAGAAGCCCTCATAAGGGCCATTGGTGGCCCAGGAGAAAGAGTCCTGGACTAAGTAAACAAATGGTGATAGGCTTGGATTCTGCTGTTCTCTTCTTCCATAAGTAACCAATTGGTTCCATGGACAAGTTGGTTCTCCTCTTTGGGTCAATCTGTAAATAAAACTGCATCATCTCCAGGCTGAGCTAGCATTCTGGTACTGTGCCTCTCTTAGCAGCTGAACACCATGACAGTTTAATCATCTGTTGTAAGATGCTGTCACTCCCTCTGAGGGTCCGAGTAAAATGTAGCTTTAGATTTGATGCTTCCTATGCACAGAAGAGGAAGCAAACTACCTGCTGGATTGGGTACTAAAGAAATTAAAAGGATTGGACATGGGCATTTAAGACTCAGGGTCTTGGTTGTTTAACATCCATAACTGAGTCTCATTCTATTCTTTTTTGTGGATTAGAAATTTGCTTGATATCAGCAGCCTAAGAATGATGACATTTTGGTATACCTGTGGTCTCGGTTAATCTTGCACAGAAGTTGGTCTGCACCATGTTCCCTAATTTTGCTCAAAATGTATCAAAATCTGCCTTTGATATATCTCTTACAGTCCTTTCCTCCAGCCATGATCTAAAGTCTAAAACTGTCAGCTGGGCACGGTGCATGCCTATAATCCCAGCTACTTGGGAGGCTGAGGACGGAAGATCACAGGTTTGAGGCCAGATTCAGCACCTGTGTCTCAAAATCAAAAATAAAAGGACTGGTGATGTATCTCAGTGGCAGAGCACCCCTGGGTTTAAGGCCAGTAATGTGAAAAAAAAAAAAGTTTTAAAAATGAAACTGATTGCTAGTTTCTCAGCTGGTCTCCCTACCTTCCTATAATTTATCCATTGAATTTTGCCTGATAATCTTTTTAAAATACCAATTTGACTCTCTCTTCAAAAAATATTTTTAAGCAGCTATTTTGTGTCAGGCACTATTGTAGGCACTGAATTATAATTGTGTGCTTCTGCATAAAATCTTTCTGTGACTCCCTATTACCTATAAGGTCAAGTTCAAATCCTTGGTGTGCAAGACATTGCAAACAACTCAGTTGTCATTTGCTTTCCCTCTTTCATCAGTCACCTCTGCCACTTTTGCTCCAGCCACGCAGGATTAGGTACTTTTCCTGAAAGGCTGCGCTGTGTTGTGACTCCATCTCATTCCTCGTCTTGTTTCCTCTACATGGACTACTTAAGGTCTCTATGCTGCCACCCCAGCCAAGTTACTACTCATCCTTCAAGAACAGTTTAAGGACCTTTAGGAAGTTCCTGAAATCCGTCCTCTCCAAACAGAATGATCCACAGGTGGACCAGAGTGGTGAGTGTCTCTGAAGACTCCAGTGGAAAACGTAGCCTAGTAGGTGCTTAGCATCATGTCTGAACCGTTTTAAGTACAGCCCTCAATCTTGCGTTTTTTTTACAGAACACGAAACACATGCTGCTTTTCTCCCTCTACCCCATCCTGTGTCAGTCAGCTTTCTGTTACTATAACAGGTACCTCAGATAGTCAACTTATAAAGAGAAAAGTTTTATTTTAGCTCACAGCTTTGGAGGTTCCTGTCTATTGGCCCATTGTTTGGGGGCCTCTGGCAAGATAGCACATCATGATGGGAGTGTGTGTTAGAGCAAAACTCCTTTTTTTTTTTTTTACCTCTTCATATTTTTTATTAGTGCATTATAGTTGTACACAATAATAGGATTTATTGTTACATATTCATACATGCATATGATATAACAATATAATTTGGTTAATATAATTCCCCAGTATTTTCCCTGTTCTCCACCTCCCCCAGCTTCAGTCCTTTTGATTTTCATGAGATTCCCCCCACTTACCTTTTTTTTTTCCTTTTTCTTCTCTAGCTTCCACAAAAGAGAAAACATGACCTTCTGAGTTTGGCTTATTTCACTTGGCATATTTTTCTCAAGTTCCATCCATTTTCCTGCAAATGGCATAATTTTATTTTTCCTTATGGCTGATTAAAAGTTCATTGTGTGTGTGTGTGTGTGTATACACATCCACACAATTTTCTTTATTCATTCATCCATTGACAGACACCTAGGCTGGTTTTATAATTTAGATATTGTGAATTATAAGCATGGATATGCACGTATTGCTACAGTGTGATGCTTTCAGTTCTTAGGATAAATACATAGGGTGGTATAGCTGAATCATATAATTTTTCTATTCCTAGCTTTTTGAGGAATCTCCTTACTGATTTCTACAATTATCATAAAATCTACATTTCCACCAACAGTATAAAAGTGTTCCTTTCCCTCCACATTCTATCCAGCATTTATTATTGTTTGTCTTGATAATGGCTGCTATTCTAATTGGAGTGAGATGAAATCTCAGCATGGTTTTAATTTTCATTTCCCTAATTATTAAGGATGTTGAACATTTTTTTCCTGTATTTTTTGGCCATTTGTATTTTCTTTTTTAAAGAAGCATTTTTGTATTTCATTTGCCCATTTATTGATGACGTTATTTTTTGGGGTGTTAAGTTTTTTAGTTCTTCATTTATTCTAGATATTAATCCTCTATCAGAAGAGCAGCTAGCAAAGATTTTTTTCTCTTACTCTATAGGTTCTGTCTTCACATTTTTTTTTTCTTTTTGGTAGTAGAGGAGATTGAACCCAGGGGTTCTTAAACCACTGAGCCACATCCACAGCCTTTTTTTTTTTTAGAAGAGAGAGAGGAGAGAGAGAGAGAGAGAGAGAGAGAGAGAGAATTTTTTAATATTTATTTTTCAGTTTTCTTTATTTTTTTATTTTTATGTGGTGTTGAGGATCGAACCTAGCGCCCCGGGCATGCCAGGCGAGTGTGTTACCACTTGAGCCACATCCCCAGCCCCACAGACCTTTTTATATTTAATTTTGAGACAAGGTTTCCTAGGGCCTTGCCAAGTTGCTGAGGCTGGTCCTGAGCTTGAGATCTTCCTGTCTCAGCCTCCTGAATGGCTGGGACTGAAGGTGTGCACCACCATGCCTGGCTCTCATCACATTATTAATTGTTACCTTTGCTGTGCAGAAGGTTTTTAATTTGATGTCCTCCCATTTATTAACTCTTATAATCACTGCCTGAGCTTTAGGAGTTTAATTGAGAAAACAATTGCCTGTGCCTACATGTTGAAGTGTTAACCCTGTTTTCTTCTAGGAGTTGCATAGTTTCTGGTCTAATTCCTAGGTCTTTGATCCATTTTGAGTTTTTTTTTTTTTTTTTTTTTTTGTGCAGAGTGAGATAAGAATCTTCCACATATGGATAACCAGTTTTCCCAGCACCATTTGTTTTTTTTTTTTAAAAGCTGTCTTTTTCTCGAATTATTTTTGGCGATTTTGTCAAGGATCAGATGACTGTATGTTTGGATTCATTCTGATTCTTCTTTTTCTGTACTAGATCTATGTGTTGGGTTTTATGCCAGTACCATATAGTTTTGGCCTCTCTAGTATAATTTGAAGTCAGATATTGTGATGCGTCCAGCATTGCTTTTTTTGGCTTAGAATTGTTTTGGCTCTTCTGGCTCTTTAATTCTTCCAAATGAATTTTAGAATTGTTTTTTTTTTTCTAGTTCTATGAAGAATATCATTAGTATTTTGAAGGGGATCACACTGAATCTCTATATTGCTTTTAGTAGTGTAGACATTTTAACATTATTAATTCTGCCTATCTCTTTCCACCTCTTGTGCCTTGTTCAGTTTCTTTCTTCAATGCTCTGTAGTTTTCATTGTAGAGGTCTTTCACCTCCTTGGTTAGATTTATTACTAGGTATTTTATTTTTTGAGGCTATTGTAATTTGGGATTGTTTTCTTGATTTCTTTATTAGCCAATTCACTGTTGGTGTAGAGGAAAGCCTCTGATTTTTGTAGGGTGATTTTGTAACCTGCTGCATTCTGAATTTGTTTATTATCAGTTTTCTGGTGGAGCTTTTCGGATCTTCTAAGTATATAATTTGGCTAATATAAGAGGCATTGTGTTACCTTTTTTCATATTTCTTGTATTCCTGTTTGGGGTTTTATGTATCTGTTGAGATGGTTTTCTCTACTACTCTTATGTGTGGGCCTTAGAGAGATCTAGATTAAGACCCCTTTACAGGTGTGTTATTTACAGCCTTTGTGTTAATCCCCTCTGTTTTTGTTGTAGGAGTTCAATATCCATGAATGGGACCTGAGGGTTCATCTCTAGCTGTTTCTACTCGGGGTCTGGTCCTTAATTTGGATTTTCATTTCTTCTGTCCTTTGTATTAAGATATAGTTGAAATCCAATGTTGTTAATTTGTGTGTGGAGCAGGATGCACTGTGTTTTGGCTGAGGTTAGTTCAGCAGCAGAGTCTCTGCCTTGTGAATTTGTAGTGTCCCTGTAGGTGCCCAATACCTCACAGAAGAGGGGGAAATAACCAATAGCAACAACTAATGCAAGCAATATACACCTTTAAATTAAAGTTCTAACTATGACATCTACTACACTAATTATCTCTCTCTCTCATACACACACACACACACACACACACACACACACACACATACACACAAGGAACAGTGCGGTCATCAGTTTCCAACAGCAAAACCAATAAGTAACCATGAAGTAGACCTGGGATTAAAATAAATAGCAGGCGCCAACCTTTTATCCACAGCAGCAATAACTGTAACAATATAAAAAGTGGGGGTGGGAGTTATACAAACCAATTACTTCTAAAAGATGGTAAAAATATAGTTCATTAAGATAAAAGAGAATGCGATAGAACGGAGTTTACAATATTTAAAATGTGAAAAGAAAGTGCAGGAGAGATGTAGCAGGCAATGGTTATGAGGAAGGAGGAAGAAAAAAATAAGAGAGAGGAGGGAGAAGAAGAGAACAAGAGAATGTCACTGTTAGCAGGAGAAGAAAGGAAAGAAAAACAATAAAAAACAAAACTAAACAAACCAAACATCCTAGCCCTCAGAAGACAAGGCAAGGAAAAATACCTACTTTTTAAAAAATGCTAAAACAAGTATTTATATGTAGATGTATATACATCCACAAACCAATCTGCACAGCAAGAACATCAAAACAAAACAAAACCAAAACCAAAAAACAAAAACAAAAAGAAAAAGATTCTTAATGAAAAATGGAAGAATTGTCAAAACAGTTGATATGAATGGATGGTTAATGCCTGTGTCCAACTGTCCTTCTTTCTGTTTCTTCTTGGGCTAGGTTAACTAAAAGAGAGTGAGTGAGCAAAGTCTGGGGATTTTCAATTCCTTCTTATTTTTGTGTTGCTCACTGAGCTGCAATTTGGAATGGCCTAAGACTAAAGCTGATTGAAATAGCTCTCAATAGGGAATAGGAGTGGGAGGGAAAGGGAGGGAGAAGGGGAATAGCTAGGATGGTGGAAGGAGAGGGTCATCATTATATAAAATACATGTATGAAGATGTGAATTTGGTGTCAACATACCTTATATACAGAGATACGACAAATTGTGGTATAAAGGTGTATTAAGAATTGTATGCAAAAAAATAAGAGAGCTCATGTATAATGGCTTAATTTGTTGTGAACATACTTTATATACAGAGTTACAAAAAATTGTGCTGTGAATGGATAATTATGAATGTAATGCACTCCACTATTATCATGTATGTATGAAATAAATTTAAAAAAGAGAAAGAAGAGAGAAAGAAAGAAAGAAAGAAAAATAGCTCTCAGCTTTCCTTCTTACCACTATGAGGTAGGATGGAATGGGAAGTACTATTGATTGGAATTTTATTTCTGTAGATCAGATCAAAGCACTTCCAGGATGGATCTGCTGCAGAGTTCTATGAGGGGAGTTCCCAAGGCTGGGCTCAGGTCTAATTAGGCCTTAGGGGCTTTGTTGGGTGGTATCTGGTCTGGAGACATTGGACCAACCCCTAATGCCAGGCAGGTGTGGATCTCTGCTGAGAAATCTAAACCTCAGGAGTCTCTCAAGAATTCTACTTTCAGGGGAAGGGAGCCAATTCTCCACGTACTCTGCTGCCCATGAACACAGGCTTAACTCTGAGTATATTCATACTTGCCTGTTTCTTGACTCTCTTTAGCTGGTCATGTGAGTGGCCAGACTCAAAGGAAAAGTGAGTTGGGCTCCCCTCTGTATTTCTGACTTGAATCCTCCTGGGTACAATATTCTCTCTGCCTGTTTCACTCATGTCATGCTAGATACACACTAGGTAGCCACTTACCAGGGCAGTATTGGCAATGTTTGCCATGATCTCCGGGGATCCTGAAAGAGCAAACAGCAGTATGGCCTCCTCAAGATGGCTGCTGCTTCAGCTGTCTGATTGCCAGGTGGGAAACACTGAGCACTTTTCAACAGCAGTTTGTACCACATCCTGTGGATCAGCTAAGTTCAGGCTGCTTTTCTGACCTATAACTTTTTCTGTGCCGAATCTGTCCATTGGGTTTCTTGTTCTGTGTTATCCCTCTTCTCTGTGATGGATCAGTACTGGTCCAATGTAGTTCTTCTTTGTTCAACACACCCAAATTTCTGAGTTTCTAAGACACTTTTACTGTCTAATATTGAATTTTAGTGAAATACCTCTTTCACCCATCTTACTGAGAAACAGTATTCTTGCTGCCTGAATCTTCACCCACAAAGCAACTAGGAATGGAGTCTTCCTCTAATCTGCCATCTTGAGTAAAACTCTTAAAATGTGAGATTATGTTTAAAAGGAGCTTATAGAACAATTTTAATAGTATATTTATCTAAAGTAAAAATATTTTTCCTTTATAAGTCACTTACTTTATGCAAAAGTAACGAGGTATCAGGTTCCTTATACCAAGTAAGATCCTCAGGCTGGGGCAATGAAGTTGTACCTTAATACAAAAGGCTTCATCAAACCATCAATATGGGAAGGGTATAGCAGGTGGTTTGTTCATTTAGCTTGTGACTGTCCCTGCTCTTTTTCAGTGTAAGGAGTAGTACCTCCACATTTTGAGTAAGGAGGAGTACCTCCACATTTTGAGTAAGGAGGAATTTTGCTGAAATTTCTGATGAGAGAGGAAATAAAGGGACATTACTGGGGCACAATTTCTCTATCAGGATATAGGATATAGCATTTTTGTACACAAAATAACTCTATATCTGGTATGATGATTAGGATGTGGAATTCAGAAACAGACAGAGGAGGGTTAAAAATCTTACCCTGTCTCCTTCCTGTCTTTACCACCCTGGGCAAGTAACTTCGGTCTCCTTCGGGATAATAGCAATGCATGCTTCATGAGATGGTTGTGAGAAGTAAAGAAATAATGCATGTACATTTCTTCCTATGGGACCAGGTATTAAATAAATGCCTAATAAGTCATTACTGAGCTGTTCACTACTCTCCCAAGAGGTAAATATTATCCTACTTTGGCCAACTACAAAATGAGGTGTAGTGAGATTATGTATGGTTTACCTGTCTAGGACTAGATTCAAACTCAGGCCTCCAAAGCTCTTGATGTTTCGCTTAGTTGATATTTAAATCTTGTGGGGTTTCCCAGGATGTCACTATCCCCTGGAGCACAGATTGACTTATTCATTCAACATATATCTGCTGAGCAAAGGGATATAGCAGTGGACACAGATGCCAATCCCTGCCTCGATGAAATGTACATTCTAGTGAGGTAGACAGATGACGAGATAGAGAAGTAATTAATGATAAATTCTAAGGAGAAAAAAAAAATAAAGCAGGGAAAAAGTAGGTGAGGAGGTATATGTATGTGGGGGGTGTTGTTTTAGATATAATAGCTAGGAATGCCTCCATGAATGGGAAAGAGGGGAAGCAAGCCCCTTGGATTTCTGGGCAGAGAGCCTTCCAGCCAAGGCAGTAACAGGGGCAAATGCTCTGGGATGGGAGCCAGCCAGCTTTTGAAGAACAGAAGTATCTGTCCTTGGGGGGAAGGCCTGAGTTCCTAGAAACAAGTTCTTCATTCTTGGATTGGACTGTGAAACAGCTTTTATTCCCAAAGCAGATATTTCTCCCATTTGAATTTGCCAACATATGCGACCATCATGCATTCCTTTGTTGGGTCACTAATGCCTGAGGTTGAAGCAATCCTGAGGAGCAGAGCTGGCTTTTTGACACTCTAATTGGTTGTGTAATATCAGTGGCTGCTCTAACCTAGCACGCTGCTAGGAATGAGAATCAACCCAATGGATGACAAGCTCCAGCTCCAAGACCCAGGGATCCCTCAGATGCTAAATAGAATTGAAGGAAGGGGACATTTTTTTTTTTTTTTGAAGCCTGACCTTGATGTCAACATTTGCTACCTGAACTTTAGGAGCTTGTTGAAATATTTGAAACCAGGACTTGAGGTCTTTTGGCTTGATTTTGCCTACCTGGAAAAAAGGAGAGAAAATGAGAGCAGGGACTTTGGAACAAGAGAACTGGTTTCAGTGCTCACTCTGATGTTTAAGAGTTATGTAACCTTGAGCAAGTTATTGACCTGTAAATCGAGAACATTAATATTTATGTCTTAGGTGACAAAGCGTGAGTATGGTGTTGTAGGGGCATGCGTAATACGAGGCTGGCACTTCATAGAAGTTCACTAAATGATTCCTGCAATTGTTTTTCCTCTTTGAAATAGCCTCCCCACTACTCTGTCCATTTCCTAATCTTAGCCAGAATTAAGGAAAATTCAGGATGTTAGATAGTGTTCAGAATTCAGGTTCAATTTTCCTGGACATCCAGAATCACAACTGAAAATGGACCACATGACCCCCCTGTGTGATGGAGGATCTAGGTTGTGGGTAGGGGAAGAGCGGTATCAAATGAGCTAGTTAAATTCAATCAACTTCTGATTATGTTCCCTGGCTGAGAAAGGCCTGGGCATCATTCCCATTTGATCTTGGGATATGGTATTCTCTTGTGTCATTCTGTAGACTCATCAATTGCATATGGATTTGGGTGAATGAAAACCTATTTTAGGTGTGACAAGAGATATTTGTACACTAATCTTTTTTTTAATATTTATTTTTTGGTTTTTAGGTGGACACAATATCTTTATTTTATTTTTATGTGGTGTTGAGGATCGAACCCAGAGTCCTGCACATGCCAGGCGAGCATGCTATGGTTGAGCCACATCCCCAGCCCTGTACACAAATCTTATTGTATATGTTTTAAAAATGTTGACTCACTATCTCCTAATGGTTTGGTTAACTAATTCAGATTTTCAGATTTTGATATGTGTATTTTTATGTTGTAGAATCATTTGCTCCTTATCAAAGCATCCTGGGTACTTATGGAGTCATAGAATTAAAGAATTTTCATTAGAGTTTTACTTTCCCCAGTATATGTGGGGTAGAGGAACAGTCATTGGCCTGGGTTTGAACTTTTGCTGGGGAAAACCTGCTTGGGGTGGTAAAAGTCATGGACTCAGTATTTGTCCTCACAGTTTAAGATCTGCTGACACAGCCACTGCACACACCCATCCACCTTCCCTTGTCCTAATGCACTTCTGGTCAGTGTGGCCAAAGCAATCTCCTCAACTCTGGAATTTTAAGAAATAAATTAATTTTTAATTACACAAGTTATACCCAAATGCATTCATGTAGTAAACAATCATATAATCCTGACAAGGCTTATGTACGTGTTCCCTATCTTTTCTGTCCTTTGATATGCTCATATGGTTTTTGTCCTTTAATCTAATCACTGTTCTACTATAATCATCAACTTGGGGTATATCACTCAAGACCTTTTCCTGTGCTCTGTGTGTGCGCGTGTGGTGAATACCGACGTCAGTTTGTGCAGGAATATTTTCTGTGGATAGTGTTTCAAACTGAATCATTTTGCAGTTTGTTTTTTTATTCAACAATACGTAGTTCATGGAGATCTACCTTTTTATTTGTAACTGCTCCATAGTGTTCCCTGGTGATACTTTTTTTTTTTTTTTTTTTGTATTGGGTTCCTACTGATGGGTATTTAGAGTGGCCTAGTTTTTTATTCCTAGAGACAGTGCTGCAAAGAGTATCTCCAACTGTGTTCTCTTGTGTATGTGGGTCTTTTAGGAGGCTGGTTTGAAGTGTCATGGGGTATATACAATTTAAATTTAATAGATCCTGTATTGCCAAATTGCCCTTCAGAGTGCCAATTTAAATTCCCACCAACAGTGCACAAGAGTACTTGAAAACTTTTCATACTGCTAAAGGCAAAGATTTTTGCCAAAAGTCTGTGGCACTTTGGTTTTGTTTTAATCTGCACATACCTGAGTACCAGTAGAGTAGAAAATCTTTTCCTGTGTTTATTGGCCACTGATGGTTCCTCTTCAATTATTATTTTTTTCTTTTTCTTTTTCTTTGTCATGATGAGGACTTTGTCATGAACCCAAGGACTTATGTGTGCTAGGTAAGTGCTCTACCTGAACTTACACCCCAGGTAATGAATTTCTTATCCAAATTCTCTTTATAGCTTTGTCATTTAGTTTATTAAAAAAGCTTTCTCTTACTAATTTCTAACAGCTTTTAAAATATATTCTGGATATTAATTGTTTTTCCTAGGCTGTTGCTTGCATTTAATATTTGTTTATAGTTATAAAATTATTTAATTTAACTTTTTAAATTTTATTTATTTATCCATTATATTGGGGCCTGAAACCAGAGGTGCTTTACCACTGAGCTACATCCCCAGCCATTTTTATTTTTAATTTTGAAAAAACAGGGTCTCACTAAGCTGCTTAGGGGCCTCTCCAAGTTGCTGAGGCTGACCTCACACTTGTGATCCTTCTGCCTCACAAAATTGTTTATTTTTTACACATAGAATTTTAATTTTTTATAGAGACAAATTAAAAAAAATTATGTTTTTTTTTTTTTTAATGGGAGGAGGCAGAGTTGTAATTTGATTCATTTGTTGATTGGTTTGGCAGTGTTGAGGATTGAACCCAGGACCTCATACATGCCAGGCGAGTATTCTACCACTGAGCTACATCCCTAGTAGTTTTTGTGTTTTGAATCAAAAGTTTAAGTAGAGGGCTGGGGTTGTAGCTCAGTGGAAGAGTGCTTGCCTCGTATGTGTGAGGCACTGGGTTAGATTCTCAACACCACACATAAAAAAAATAAATAAATAAAATGAAGGCCCATGGACAACTGAAAAAAATATTTTTTAAAAAGTTTAAACAGACATTCCAAATACCACGGTAATAAGTATTTCTGATCAAATCACACACACACACACACACACACACACACACACACACACACTTATGTAATTCATAGAATTTATTTTAGGGTAAAAATTTATTTGGTTTTAAAGAAAGTTATAGATTGCATATTATCTCATTCACCCATAAAAACCTCAAAATATGTTTCCAACTGATAAGACTTAAAACATAACAATATGTCATTATTGTACCTGACAACCAACCAAAAAGTGAAAAAAAAAATCTCAACACAATATAATATCCAGTTCAGGCTAAATTTTCCTTGATTTTTTAAAGATATATTTTTCATGTTTGCTCAAATTTGGATCTAAACAAGTTGGTGGGTATGTTTCTTGGTTTCTTCTAATCTATAGCAATTCTTTTTCTTTCTACTTTTCTATGACATCATTTAGTGAAAAAAAAAAAAAACCTGGTTATTTGTCCTAAGCACTCTACCACGGAGCTACATCACCTGCCCTTTATGACATTTTTTTAATGGATTAACTGAGATATGTGAGAGGTATCCTTTTGTTTTCTCATTTGTTTTACTTCTTGATTTTGTATTTAGCCATTTGGCTAAATTATCAGATCAGTTAGAGTAGTCTTTGAATTGATTGTCTTATATTTTTTTAGAAAAACAATCATATTATCTATTAATAATGTGAGCTTTTTTTTTCTTTTTCATTGTTTATACATTATATATTTACTGCATTGGCCAGGGTTTCTTACAAAATGTTGAAAAATAAAGTTGGCTACTCAGTCTTTATTTATGTTAATGAGAATGTCTTAGTGTTTCATAAGGATATAGCATGCCCACTATATACTTTTGGCTAATGCCCTTCATCAAGTTTAAAAAGTTGATTTCTTAGCTTTCTATGAATTTCTATTTAAAAATCATGAATGCATTTTCAATTTATCAAAAACTGCTTTTTATGATTTTTCTCCTTTAATTTCATTAATATAGTATATTACATTACTGAATTTTTGAATGTCAAATCATCTTTGAATTCTTGTTTCAGTTTTTACTTGGTTTTTAAATACAATGTTGGGTTTGATTTTACATTTTATTCAAGATGATTGCTCAGAAATTGTATTAGCCTACACATTTCTTTTCTTGCAAAATCTTTATTTGATATAAGAATCAGAGTTACACCAACCTTTTTAAATGAATGAAGCTTTCCACCATTTTTTCATGCTGTGGAAGAAGTTGTATAAACTAGGAGCTCTTTGCCTCTTGGAGGTCTGGTAGAACTTGCCTTCGAATTACGAACATCTCCTTTGTATCTGTAATCATATGCTTTTATTCTTCTTGTTTACTTTATCTTCTCTCTCCCTTATTATCATATTTGCTGAAAGGTTACCTATTACATTGGACTTTGCAAAGAATCATCATTTAGTTTTAGAGACAAATGCATATATTTTAAGTCCATATTTTTTTTCTGTGTTTGTGTATTCCTTCATCCTACTTCTTTTCTTGAAAGTTTACCTCACCTGTTTTTTTTTTTTTTTTGATGATTTTAGGTCTCCCTCCCTCCCTCCCTCCCTTCCTTCCTTCCTTCCTTCCTTCCTTCCTTCCTTCCTTCCTTCCTCTCTTTCTTTCTTTCGTACTGGGGATTGAACTCAGAGGCATTTGATCACCAAGCCACATCCCCAGCCCTAGAAACAGGGTCTCACTGAATTACTTAGTGCCTTGCACTTGCTGAGATTTGCTTTGAACTCGGGATCCTCCTGCATCAGCCTCCTGAGCCGCGGGGATACAGGTGTGTGCCATCGCATCTGGGTCCCTTGTTTTTTGATTACTACTATTTTGCATGTGTTTAAGATAATAATTGTTCTTCTGACTACTGATTTGTCTGAGTCCTTGCAGATTTTGAGACGCACTATTCTCATTCTGGAGCATTTCTAATTGTGCATCATCACCATTTTGATTTCCTATTTGATCCAAAGGTAGATGTAATTTTGGGGAGCTGTTATTTATTTAATCATTTCTAATTTTGTTGTATTATGACTAGTGAATGAGGCTGTATGAAGTTAACATTTGGGATTTGCTAAAATTTCTATTTGTAGTCAATTCATGATCAATTCTGTACAAATTCCATGTGCATTTCATTCGTTTGTTGAGAGTAGTTTGTTAATTTGTATTATTAAAATCCTCTACATCTGTAATTATTTTTGTCTGCATGAGTAGTCATTTTCTGAGAGAAGTGTAAAGGCCTTTCAGTATTATTGTTTATTTGTCAATTTCTATTTGCAAGTCTATCAGGTTTTAATTCACATATTTCAAAGTTATGTTATATGCATATCAATATTCATGGCTATCATATCTTCTTGAGGGATTATTTTCATTAATAAAAGACATAAGCACTTTTAATGGCTTTCACTTTGAATTCTATTTAATCTAACATTTATAGTTATGAATACTTTCATTTTCTTTATGTTTGCATGATATAACTTTTTCAATTTTTTATTTTCAACATTTCTGTGTCATTTTTTATAAAGCATGTATGTCTTGTTAAAGTCTATGGCTAGTTTTCAAAGACCAATCCTACATTCTGTCTTTTAATAGGCAAATTTAACTTATTCACATTTATTGAGACTGATACATTTAGACTTATTCATTTGTGTCTGTCTTATATTCCCATGTTTTTTGTTTGTTTGTTTGTTTTTTAACATGGCACTAGGAAGCATGAAAGAGAGAAAGAAAGAGAGGCCCACGCTTTATAGTTTTGCTTTTGCTTTCTATTCCATGTTATTTTCTTTACTGATTAGGAAGTTTTACATTCTACTTAAATTCTTCTTGTATTATTTCAACCCCTTAAATATTTAACACATATTTTAACATGTTTTTTTCTAACAATGTTTAGATACTAATGCCCTTAAATAAGATAAGAAATTTAAATTATCTTTAATTCTTCTTGCTCATTTCACTGTGCTCCTATCCATGCTGATATTTTTCTTTAAGTTGAGTTTGTTTTTATTATGGTAAAATATACATAACATAAAATTTACAATTTTACCATTTATTTATGTTTGCAGTACTTGGGATTAAACCCAGGAGCATGTTACCACTGAGATATATCTCCAACTTTTTTTTTTTAATTTTCTATTTTGAGATAGGATTTTGCTATATTGCCCAGGCTGGCCTTGAACTTGCAATCCTCCTGCCTCAGCCTCTTAAGCTGCTGGAATTACAGACATCGTCACTGCACCCAGCACATTTAAGCCATTTTAAAAAAATTATGCATGGACACACTATCTTTATTTCATTTATTTATTTTTATGTGGTGCTAAGGCTCAAACCCAGTGCCTCACATGTGTGAGACAGGCGCTCTGCCACTGAGCCACAACCCCAGCCCCATTTTAGGCATTTTTAATTGGGTAATTTAGTGGTGTTAAGTGCATTCACACTGTTGCACAACCATCACAACTATCAATTTTCACAACTTTTCTTTTTTTTTTTTTTTTTTTTTAAAGAGAGAGAGGGAGAGAGAGAGAGAATTTTTTAAAAATACTTCTTTTTTAGTATTTGGCGGACACAACATCCTTGTTTGTGTGTGGTGCTGAGGATCGAACCCAGGCCGCACGCATGCCAGGCGAGCGCGCTACCGCTTGAGCCACATCCCCAGCCCCCACAACTTTTCAATCATCCTAAACACAAACCCTACCTATTAAATAAAGCCTCATTATTCCTTCCCAACAGCCCCAGATAACAGTTACTATGTTTTTTCTCTATGTATTTGTCTATGCTAGGTACCTCGTATGGGTAGAATTGAACAATGTTTGCCCTTTTGTGTCTTGCTTGTTTCACTAAAGCATAAGGTTTTCAATGTACTTGGTGTTGTAGCTTGTGTCAGAATTTCATTCCTTTTAAAGCTAAAAAATAGTTCATCGTAGGTATATATTACATTTTGTTTATCCATTCATCTGTTGATGGACATTTGTGTTGTCACTATTGTGAATAATGCTAGTATGAATATTGGTGTGAAAATATCTGTTTGAGTCCCTGCCTTCAATTCATTGGAGTATCTAACTAGAAGTAGAATTGCTAGATAATATGGTGATTCTGGGTTCAACTTTTTGAGGAAATGTGCTGTTTTCCACGGGACTGCACTATTTACTTTCCCATCAGCAATGCCCCAGCATTCCAATTTCTCCACTTGTTATTTTCCTTTTTATTTTTTTAAAAAATTATAGCCATTCTAATAGATGTGTGTGAAGTGGTATCTCATTGTGATTTTAATTTGTATTTCCCAGGTGACTAGTGATTCTGAGAAACTTTTCATGTGTTTATTGGCCATTTATGTATATCTTCTTTGGAGATACATCTATTCAAATATTTGCTCATCTTTTGCTGTTGATGAGTTTTATGAATTTTTTCTACATTTATGAATTTTAATCCTGTATCAGACACATAATTTGCAAATATTTTCACCCATTCTGTGGGTTGACTTTTCAATTTCTTGATAGTGTCTTAGTCCATTTATACTGCTATAAGCAAACACCTGAGCCTGGGTAATTTATACAGAATAGGAAATTATTTTCTTATAGTTCTGGAGGCTACACACACACACACACACACACACACACACACATTTCACCACATTTGCCCCTTATGAAAACTTCTTTATTCATCATGGGTTTTTTTTCCTATTATTGGGATATAACTTTATTACAGAAAAGGTATAGATTGGCTAGACATGGAATTCTTGGTTCTTCTATTTTGTCTTAACATTTAGAGAAGTATTGCTTCTCACATCAAGATGATCTGATGAAGGCTCATCTCAATTTGACTTTCTTCCCTGCGTAGGCAATCTGTTTTCTTCTCCAAGGAAGTGTTTAGGATCTGCTCTTTGGTATCTAGAATTTTGCTATCATATGTCTAGACAGAGACAGGCTGCGAGAGGGAGGACAATGAGAAGGTGGGTGGTGGGGGTTCAAGTCCTCAGCTGCTCTCACCGTCCACCTCCTCTTGGTGCCACCTCTTCTTTCGAGAACAGTGACCTTTATAATCCTGTATTGTTTCTGCCTTTCAAGGACCTCACACAACATCTGACCCAGTAGAAGTCCTCTTTTCTGTTTTTGAGCTCGAATGCAGCTTCATTTTATTTTTAAATTGTATTTCCTAATGTAAGAGCTGAAACCATAAAACTTTTGCAAGAAAACATAGTATCGTTATTGTTTTAGTTTAACAGAGATTTCTTTAAAAAGACACAAAAAGCATGAACCATAAAAGAAAAAAAAATGATAAATTTGACTTCATTAAAATGGAAATCTTCTAGAAAATGAAAAGGTACAGACTGGAGGAGATGTAGTCATCCTCCTGGTATTCATGGGAGAACAACTCCAGGACCCCTCACAAATAACAAAATCTGTGATTGCTCGAGTTCCTTTCATAAAAGAGCATAATAGTTATATAAAATCTACATATATCCTCTTGTATACTTTAAATCATCTCTAGATATAATACCCAGTAAAAGGTAAGTACTGTGTAAATAGTTGTTGTTCTATATTGTTTAGGAAATAATGACAAAGGAAAAATGTCTGTACATATAAAGATGCAATATTTCTCTGAATATTTTTGATCTATGGTTGTTTGAAATTACGAGTGTGGATCCCATGGATATGGAGGGTCAACTGTATTTGCAAAATACATATTTAATAACAGACTCAGAATAAGATTATGTAAGAAATTCTTAAAAAGCAATAGTTAGAACTAAAGAATATTTATTTTAAATGGGAAAAATATTTGACTAGACTATTCATAAAAGAGTGTATTTGGCAAATAAGCATGTGACAAGATGTTCAACATCATTATTAATCATTAGGAAAATGCAAAGTGAAACTACCTTGAGAAACTACCCATGCACTGGAATGGCTACAATTGAAAAGTGCTGGTGAGGAGTTCAGGCAACTGGACCTTTCATTCCTTGCTAATGAGATTGCAAAACCACTTTGAAAAACAATTTGGCTATATTGACAGAGTAAAACATACACTTGCCATTGAACTCAAGAATCCTACTTTTAGGCATTTTCCAGGAAAAATGAAAGCTTATGTCAGCACAAAGATCTATTTGTGAATATTTATAGCTATTTGATTTCTAATCACCCCAAAGTCAGAGCAATCCATATGCCCATCAATTGGTGAATGGATGAATAAATCGTGACACTTTCATACAACCGAATACTATTTAGGAAAAAAGGCACTTCTGATTCACACCACATAGATGGACCTCAAAAACATTATGCTAAGTGAAAGAAGCCAGATCCAAAAGGCTCACATTATATAATTCTTGACAACTGACAAGGAAAAGATAAAACTACAAGAACAGAGATAAGATTGGTAATTGTCAGCAGCTGAGAATTTAATGAAGGGCATCAACTACATAGGAGCATAAGAAAACTTTGAGGGGTAATGGAAATGTTTTATATCGTGGCGATTATGTGATTTAATATACATATTTTTTTGTCAAAATCCATGAGCTATACACTATTTTTAAAATGTAAGTTATGTCTCAATAAATTCTGACATTAAAAAAAAAATCTGTTCTCCCCACTGTGATTTGTAAAACTTGAAGACAAATAAAAGTTGTAACTTGTGCTCCATGGGTCATCTTTGCAAAAGCATTCAGCCCAAGATTTCTAAAGATCATGGAGAGGCTTAAGTGTTAGTTCTGTTTTGAGAAACCTCATTCAGTGTCCACCTCAGAGAACCTTGTATCAGTCTTGCTTTCCTAGTAAGATTATAAACTCTCAATGCATAGACGAGGGTCACTGACTATTTGGTTTGACTAGAGCTGAGGGGAGTTAGGACTCCTGAGATGCGAGATGCTCAGTACGAAAACTGAGGGAGTCCTGTGCAAACCAGGATGCGTTGTTTAAGGAAGCTGCAGGTAGCAAGCAGAACCAGTCTAAGAGTAGCCTTGTGAGCTTTAACCAGGACACCTTTAGAGGCAGGGATACCTAAGCCCTTGGGAACCCATGACCCATGACAATGTGCCTTGGATGGTGCACATGGAGCTATAGGAGTTAAGGTTTGTTCTGCTGGATTTCCGTCTTGATTTTTGTCTGATATGTCCTTTATTCACAGATTTGAGGCCATCATCAGAAACTTAGTGAGACCTGTTTTAAAATAAAAAGTAAAAAGGGCTGGAATGTAGATCAGTGGTAGAACATCCCTGGGTTTCATAAAAAGAAAAAATCAAAGACTTTGGGAACTCCTGGAGATAGACCAAAAGCATTTTTCATAGTAGGATGAGCATGATTTTAGGGGGATCAGTTGACAGAATGCTATAGTTTGGATCTTAAGTGTCCACCACAAACTATTAATAATAGGCCTATTTCCCAGCCTGGCACTATTGGGAAGTGGTGGAACATTTAAGAAGCAGGGCCTAGGACATTGGGGTAAGCCCTCAAAGGGAATTATGGGATCACTTTCTCTCTCTTCCTCTTTCTTGTTTTCTGGCTATGAAGTGAGGGCTTTGCTCTACCATGCACACCCCACCATGAAGTGCTGACTCACTACAGGGCCCAAAACATTGGCACTACTTGTACAGAAACTGAAATTTCTAAAACTATGAACCAACATTAACCTTTTATTTTTATAAATTGATTTTCTCAGGGATTTATTGTAGTCACATGGAGCTAACAGCTTTACTGTAGTGAAAACATTTTCTGCCCATTTTGGGGATGGGGGGAAGAAGAAAATACAGTTTCCACCAGTAACTATAAAAGGATTTTAAAAGTTTGAAACAATCCTAGGGTGACTTTTTTTTTTTTTTTTTTGGAGAAGCCAGATAGCTTGTCCAAAGCCACACAGTCAAAATAAATCAAGCTGAGATTTGAACCCAGGTCCTTCTCCTTCCGTGATCAGAAACGGGGCTATTTTCCAAAACATTGGGCTGACTAACATAGGGAAGTGGATAGAAGGAACTCAAATGTTAGTTTCTTTCCATCTTATTTTCTTCTTCTTCCCCTCCCCCAAATGTACAGAAAATGTTCTTCCCATAGGTAAACCTATCAGCCAATGAATTGAGTTCACTGTGTTTAGATTTTTAGGAGTAGGAACTGGGAAAAGAGAAACTTTCTTGAGTCAGGAGAGTGGAAACGGTACAGAGAGCTGCCTGCTGGGCTGGGAGCAGAAATGGAGAGGGACTACTTTCTGTCTGAACTGCTGATTCTCTTGTCTGAACCATAGCCTTTCTGGGAGCCCCTGGTGGGTGACAGACTAAACCCAGCAGTTCCTGGAGGTCAATGTCTGCTGTGTCCTGGTGCTCTCCCTGAGGCCTTGCAGCCTTGTGAGGTGGCACATGCCTGGCAAAGCCACCAGTGCAGGTCCTGGGAGGCCAGTAGCTGGCAGGAGTCCTGCAAGCCAGCCTGTGAGAAGGTAGAAAAAGAATTCTGAACCCCTGGAGATGGAGCATTCTTCCTTGCTAGCTGTGATCTCCCCCCACCCCCGCCCCGGCAAAGCTAAATGATTAGGTGAATCTCGGCAGCAGAGTCAAAATTAATTTTGCTTCCTTCTGCAGCGACAGTCCAGCTGAGTTGGGAAGGGAGGGGCTCTTGAAAGGCATTTCCACCTTGGCTTGACTTGTTAGGTTAGTAGAAATGGACTTGCTGTTCTTACTGATAGGTTATTAAAACCCTCAAGGAATGTGCAAAAGGTAACTTGAGTTTGAGGAGCCCAGTAGGCCAAGGAGATGCTGCATCCATAATAGTCTAGTGGTTTGGATAGCTGGAGGGTTGGAGATGGGGAGCTTTTGAATGAGAGCTGCCCAAGGTTGCTCCTGTGGCCACTGGTGGTTCCATACAAAGATGGAACCTCTCTGCTCAGCTCCAATCCCTGCTGTGCCCATATGGCCTTGTCAACTCTCTGGGGGGATTGAGAAGCTCAGCTGGCCTCCTATCTCTTGGACTTGATCTCTATGGAAGTCTCTTCAGGTTGCAGAGGGCAGAGGAATAGGAATGGTGAGACTGGGTGCCCAGGGAGGTGGGGGCTAGCCAGGGCTGACTGCAGCTCCCTCTTAAGCAGAGGCCTCAGCAGGGTGGAGCAGACTTCCACAGAGAGGGTGAGTGGGGGAGGGGTGCTGCAACCTGTCACCGTCCTTAAAGGGCTTGATTGAGCAGCTGACTCAGAAGCACAGGGCTGATTACCCATAATTACAGGCCCATGTGGTACTGAGTCTTGTCAAAATGCAGAGAGCTCCTTGGTCTGAAAGCCCCTCCCCACTGAGGTTCTTAAGTAGGAGAAACTTTTCCAGAAAACAAATCCTCAAAGCTCCCCACACTCAACCCCGTGAAGGCAAAAATCACGGGTCCATTAGTTCTTCCTCCTGGGGCCCAGGGGAGCTCTTCCAAACACAACCATTATCTGTCAACCCTCCTCCAGATCTTTAGCAAGACCTACAGGGCCTGTTGGTCTGGCTCCTGCCCGCCTCTCAGCCTCATCTCACACCTGTGACCTCCACACCTAGTCTTTGAATGAAGGCCAGAGATGGTATTGAATGTCTGCTGTGTGCTGGGCATTGCTCTGTGCTTTGAACCAAGATGGTCTTTACCCTTGGGGTGCTTATGTTCTTTTAGGGGAGATGGGTAAAAGTTATAGTAAGTCAGATGGTAGTCAGTGTTAAGGAGAAAAATAAAACTAGAAAGGTAAAAAAGGTTCCTATTTTGTAAGGGTTAACAAAGAAAACCTCACTGAAAAATAAACATTTGAGCAAAGACCTGAAAGAAGAGAATGGCAAGTCAGGTTTTGGAGGGCAGAGATACTGGGTGGAGAGGGCTTCACAGGTCCTTTCCTTGATCAGGAACAATAAGGAAGTCAATGTGGCCAAAACAGAGTAGGAGATAGAGAAGCAGGGATCAAAGGAGTACCAAGGTGTGCCCACTTTGACTTCTATTCTGAGTGAAATGGGGGATTTTGAGCTGAGTGATGACATAATCTGACATGCTTTAGAAGCATACACCCACTGCTTTGTTGAGAACCGAAAGCAGGCAGGCAAGGGCAGGGACCTGTTGCATCCAGGGGAGGGTGATAGAGGTCAGACCAGCCAAGTGGTGGAGGAGGTGAGCAGTGGCCAGATTGCAGACGTACTGTGGAGCTGTCAGGTTTCCTGGTAGATTGGATGTGGGTACGAGAGCAACTGAGGAGTCAGAGATGGCTCCAATTTTTTGGGCCCAAACAACTGGAAGGGTGAATTTGCCACCTACAGACATGGGAAGTCTACAGGATAAGCAGGTTTGGGGGAGAAGACAAAGACTTTGGTGTTCGATATGTTAAAGTTGAAATGGCTATTAAAGACTCCAGAGATGTTAAATAGGCATTTGGACGTTTGAGTGTGGAGTTCAGGGGATGGATCTAGCTAGAAATATATACTCAGGAGTTTCTAAAAAGAAGAGGGATTGAATGCTATGGGTCTGGTTGAAAATTAGCCTTATTTTAGATTCATCAATCCCCACCTCCATAGGCTCTTGGGAAAACAGTGCAGATAAGTTGAGGGATGGAGCTCCAGGGGACTTCAGTTCACTTTGGGATCAGGAAGATGAAGAAGAGCCCGTTCAGGGGACCAAAAAGGAGCAGCCAGTGAGGTAGGAGGAGAGGATCGAAGCCAAGGAGGAAAGTGACTCAAGGTTAAAAAATTCTGAGGGGCCGAGTAAGATGGGAACAGGAAATTAATTACTTGGCCAAGTAATTAGGTGGCTTTGAGAAGAACAGGTGGAGATGTGAGGGAGAAAGCCTCACAGGAAAGCCCTCTATTTGTAGGATTATGGGAACAATCTGATAAGAGGGTGAAACTTTGATGACAGAGGAGAGGGGACAAGTGCTAGGGTAAGGTCCTTGGGTAGGTAAGAGAAGATGGGCATCTAAGTGAAGGGTTTGACATTGGGTGGTCACGAGTTTGCAGTAAGGCCAGTTAGCCTGGGCTATGCTTTCTAGACACATTGAGCTGTTCTCGTGTTAAACAGATTTAACCAAAGTTGGTGTTTCTCCAGAAGAGTGAACCAAGAGAGGACAGGGGCAACATTAAGGGTGTCTGTGATAAGACAATGAGGAGATCATCTAAAATGGGTGAGAGGGGAAGTAGTGGGAGGTGAAGGAAAAGGGGAAGGTGGGTAAATCTTGGGAGACTGAAGAATTATTGGAGTTGGGGTCTCAGAGGGAGTGAACTGGGAAGATAGAGGTGATGGCCAAAGTGGGAGACATGAAATTGAAATCAGGGAGTTGTTGGTAACAATATACCCAGGGCTTGACCTTGAAAGTGGGTGATGGAGGCAAGACAGAGTCCCCTGAAAGTGAGATAGTCAAGGAATGGAGAGGACTGGGGGGGGGGGGTGCCAGGAGTGCCAGATTGCTTGTTGGTACCAGTCCCTCTGCCCTCTGTGCTCTCCCCAAGACTGTAGGGGCTAGAAGCCTGGGAACTGTATTTCCCAGAATCCCTTGCCAGTAAGTTTCCACATTAGTTTTCACAATCAAGAGACACTTATGAGAGATTTGGAAATAGAAGAGAAGCAGAAGTAATATGGTTTCTGTGGCAGGGCAGCGCTAGACAAACACGTGAGCTTTGGCTTCACAGATGGATTTACAGATTTGCGTATCACCTGTCTTCAGAGTAGAGTCTGGGAAGTTTCCTGTGCTTCTTGCGACTTCCCAACTCTCTGGGAGATGGTGACAAATTTGTAGTCTAGTAGCAGCTTTGCTGATTTTTGTCTTTTAGCTCTTCCAATTGTTTTAAGCATGTAAGTCCCTGTGTTGAATATGTTTGTGCTTGAAATACCAAGGGGATTTCTTTTCTTCTTTGATTTTTTTGCTGTTATTTTTGTCGCCATTGTTTTATTTTTCTTGTTTGCTATGATGCTAGAGATCAAACCCAGGTCCTTGTACATGCAGGGCAAGCACTCTACCACTGAGCTACACCAGTCCTCTTTGAATTTTTTTTTTTTTTTTTTTGCAAAGGGTACCAGGGATTGAAATCAGAGGCATTTGACCACTGAGCCACATCCTCAGCCGTATTTTTGTTTTTTATTTAGAGACAGGGTCTCACTGAGTTGCTTAGTGCCTTGCGGTTACTAAGGCTGGCCTTGAACTCATGATTCCTGGAGCCGCTGGGATTGCAGGCTTGCATCACCTTGCCTGGCTCCTCTTTGATGTTTTTAACGCACCAGATTTCTCTCACCAGAGGGCTTTTGTACCTTCTGTGCTTCTGTTTGAAATGCTCTTTCCCAATGCCCTCTTTCTTACCTAGATATCCTAAACTTGATTTGTTTTTTCCCTCAGAGATGTTATTCTAATTATTTGTTACTGCAGAACAAACTACTCCAAAATGTAATATAAAATACAATTATTTTGCATTATTACTTTCAGAAGTTCAGAGAGGGCACAGTATGGGTATCTTGCCTTTGCTCCAGTGTCTGTGGTCTCAGTCTGTAAGACTTGAACAGCTGGCTGTCACTTGGATGGCTAGGACTAGAATCATCTGGAGACATCTTAACTCACAGGTTTGGTGCCTGAACTGGGATGGCTGAAAGGCTGGACCCAGCTGCAGCTGTCAACTAAAGGGTCAACACATGGTCTCCTCTCCTGGCTTGGGCTTCCTTACAGCATGGCAGCCTCAGAGCAAGTGGACTTTCCTCGTGGTAGCTCAGGGCTCCAGAAGTGAGTATTCTAGAAGAACGTGGCCATTTCTAATCTAGTCTTTAAGGCCACATATGGATAACTCTATCGAACATTATTGGCTGAAGTAGTCACAAGCCTACCCAGATACAAAGCGAAAGACTTGACTTCTAGATGGGCAAAAGTAAAACAACAACAACAACAACAAAAATTTAACCCCGTCCTTCTATGTCAGACTTTTTCATATATTTTTATTTCCTTCAGTATTCAATGTGTGTATGTTCTCATGATGGTGAAAACCTGGGTCAGGGTTTGCAAACTCAAATACAGGACTTCCACAGCCAAGCAATAAAGAATAGTGAGCCAGAGATTGTTCACACTCTTTGAACTAAGCAGCTACCTCTTGGCACTGGCTAATTGTTGTCCCAAGGGAAGGCCCAGTATTACCAGAGTTTCCAATTTCTAAGGGCCAGAAGTCAGAGGACAGTTCAAATGAGGCTGTGCAGGGCACCCACTGCATCCTCAGTGCCTGAAACATACCAGGCTCAATAAATAGTTTTAGAAAAAATTGAAAAGCATCCCTGAGTTCCTCTCCCTCTCTAGCTTCCCATGCTTCTCATCCTGAAATTCTGCTGACAGAGGAAAAAAGAAAAACACATTATAAAAGGGGATGGGGCATTCCACCCCTTGGTCAGGGGGCTGTGGGAGATGATGGATGAGACAGAAAACTAAACTTCTTCCCATGGCCTGTCATTCAACATGATCCGCACAGCAGATCAGGTGACTCCATCCCTACTTAGCTTCATTTTTATTCCAAATGCTTGAAATGATCTGAAGTATATAATTTACTGTCTGGCCTTCCCACACACCAGGTTAAGTCTCATTCTGTTCACTGTGTACCTGGGGTCTAGAAAAGTACCCAACATAGAAGATGCCTGATGGATTATTATTGAAGATTGTTGATAGAACGAGGCTCAAGTTGCTAAGTGTCTCATGCTAGGTCACAAGTAAGCGAGGAAGCTGAGATTAAACACACACACCTGCACACGCACACATACAAAATTTGGTGCCATGTAAAACTAGTTGTCATTTTGATAGAGAAGACCCTCCTTGTCATTCTCTAGGGTTATGTTTTTTAAAAACTTGTGCAATTTAAAAATGTATTTGTCAAAATTATTTTTCCTATAAAATATTATAGGAAAGAAGGAGATTAAGGGATTTGGATAATCCTCAGGAGACATGACAAGCTTCACAATTCTAGTCTACTTCATGCAAAACTGAATATTTTAAACGTGATTTAAATACGGAGCTTGGGCCTGAGGAGAAGGAGGAGCAAAGTAGTGGAAGTCAGGCCTGAGTGAGAGACTGGGGCACAGCCTCCCTGACTTTGCCTGGAGATGTATAGCAGCATAGAATTCTGCTGTTATTCCTTTTTTTATTTTTCTGTTTTCAAGATGTTTGGAAATGCCAGCCTTCTCAGAGTGGAACTTACTTAGCTCAGCTACCTGCAAGTCCTCATGTTTTATTTCTTATAGGGTAACCAAAGTACTTAAAGTACGTAGTGCTGTGCCAGGCAGCACAGAGACCCCTCTAGAGATGAGCATCTTGAGATGCGGCCACTCACAAGGGCCCAGCCATTCTTCCCCACTGCCCACTGGCCCTAGAGAAGCTGGGGACCCAGAGGTATTAAGATGTGGTGGCACCCATTGTCAATAGCGTGCTGATGAAAGGTCTGGGGAGAAGGCAAACCCTGTGCAGAGAAGCTGTGTGTCCTCCCAGATTTGTTCCCTATGAATCTGGGATTTGAACCCAGAGTTACCTGACTCTGGAAACTTCCCACTCTCCAGGGGTTTTGCAGATGAGTCTTAAGTCTTTTTAGAACACCAGTTGATATTTCTCTCTTCTAAATGTCACTCATTTCTCAGCAAGAAGTTAGGAGAGTCTCTGGGGTCTCTCCTCAAATCACACACTGTCTCCTCTATCTACTTGCTCCAGAGACAGAAGTCCAGGGGCTATTCTGGGTTCCAGCCCTGCATATTGAAGCTGCCCATTCAGAGGGCTGCCACCACGTCCCCACCCACTGTAGGTGGCACATGTGGATGCTTGGCTCATGTGGACAGCTGATGGACATGGTTTGTGAGAGTCCCCCTGAGTGCTGGGTACAGTGCTGAGTTCTTTGCAAATACAATCTTTTTTAATACTCACAGCAACCCCTAAGGCAGCATTATTTCCTTCCTTACTGTTGAAGAAATAAGAATTCTGGGAGCACAGAAGACTCATCTTCATTCATGAAGTTCACTAGCAGAGGAGCTAGGATTTGAAGGGAATCCATCTGCCTCCACAGCATTTCCCATAGTGTAAAACACCCAGAGGGTGCATACGTGTCTGGTGGCGGGTATTTAAGTTGCCTGTACCTGGTGCTATGGGGGCATTCAGATCAAAGTGGAGAGTGGAGTTCAGGAGGCAGCCTCCCCTGCAGGGAGGTGTTTAGAGACGCCTTGAGGGAAGAGAATGGGAGGAAACAGGTTGGGGCTGTAGGAAGGTGGGGCACGCTGCAGGTTGGGTTACATGAATAGGTTGGGTGACAAGCTTGGTTGGGCTTCTCAGGCTTGGGACTGGAGGGCCATGAGGTAGGGGCTATGAAGAAGTCATAGCTGGGCCCATCAGAGCTCAGCCCAACCTGAGCTGTGGTCTATTTATTTATTTATTTAAAACATTTTAACTGGATTGATCAAACTTGCCCCAGTAGTTTCCTGGCTTTCTATTCCTTGTTCCCAGGTCACTGGGCTAAGAAAACACAGCAGGCCTACCTGGCCAGTCTCCCAGACAGGGCCTCATGAAATTCCAACACACAGAAAAGTGAAAGTGCAGCGAGGGATAATCTGTTCTTTCACGCAGCCAGTATTAATTGAGAACCTGCCATGGGCTAGCTGTTGTTATAGGTGCTTGGGACCAAAAGGACCAAGCTCCCTGACCTTAAGTTGCCTTCATTGGAGGGTGGGGAGATAATAAGTAATAACCATACGAAGTCAGTCAGATAGGGCACAAAGGCTGTGGAAAAGACAGAACAGAGCAGAGCAAAGGGGGATCAGGAGAGTACGTAGCTGAGGTGGAGGTTGGTTCTGGTTGCAGTCTTGACAGGCCAGTCAGAGAAGTAAAGGACTTATCCTTGTGGTATCAACCTGTGGTCCAGGCAGAGGAAATGACCAGGTCAGAGGTAGAGATGAAGGGACAGACCAGTGTATTTGAGCCACAGCTGGAGAGCAAGAAGCTAGAGGGGAGAGGCTGATGGACAGACTGGAGGATCGAGGAGTGTCCAGGAACAGGGCTACATCACTGTGGGTATAAACACCATCATAAGAACGTCTGCTTTATTTTAAACGAAGGGGGAGCTATTGCAGGTCTCTGAGTGGAGAAGTGACAATGGGCTGCCTTCTCTCCTAGAGCGGCCCTCCCACTGCTGATTGGGACAACATTGAGCCAATAGGATCTCCCAAGGTATCGGATTGAGTGTACGTGAGGAAAAGGAGTCAAAGAAGACGTAAGGGTCTGGGGCCTGAGTACTTGAGAGGACAGTTTGGGACAGATTGTCCATCAGCAGAGATGGGGAAGAGAGGGAGCTGCAGGTTTGGGAGGTGTATAGCAGCAGAGAGTTCTGCTGTTATTCCTTTTTTTTTTTTTTTTTCTGTTTTCAGGATGTTTGGAAACCTCCTGAGGACGTTTGGGAGGATTCTGCCTTAGAAACAGTCCATTTGACCTGTCTGTCAGGCTCCTTGTGGGTGAGTGGAGTAGGAGTTAGGTCTATATGATAGTTGGCTTGGTGTCTCTGTGACCCAAGTACCTGACTGAAACAATTTAGGGGAGGAAAGGTTTATTTTGGCTCACCGTTTCAGAGGTTCAGTCCCTGGTTGGCCAATTCCATTGCTCTGGGCCTGAGGTGAGGCAGAAGATCATGGCAGAGGAAAGCAGCTCAACTATGGCAGCTGGGAAACGAGGGCAGGATGGGTGTGGAAAGATAAACCCTTCCAGAGCATGTGCTTCCTCCTACTAGGACCCACCTTCCAGGAGTCCATTCAACCACCAGTGGATTAATCCATTTGTTGAAGTCAGAGCGCTCATGATCCAATCATTACCTACAAGCCACACCTCTGAACCTTGCTGCCTTGGGGACCATGCTTTCAACACACAAGCTTTTGGGGGAACATCCCAGATCCAAACCATAGCAGTGTATCAGTCAGGTCTGTAAGAGAAGGATCTGGGCTAGAAGTGTAAATTTGGGGTGTTGTCCTGTAGAGGGTGAGTGACATCACAAGAATGTGGGCACAGATAGGGACAGGGTCAAAGCTGGGCCCTGAGCACTACTCTTAGGAATCCCAGGAGAAGAGAAGGAGCCATGAGGGAGATAGGAGGGAGCCCAGGAAAGGCTGGTGTCCTGGAAGCCAGGCAAAGAGAGAGCTCTGAGAAGGAAGGAGGGGTAACCATTTCAAATGGTCCAGAGTCTGGCCAGCCTGCTTTGGCTGTGTTCTGAACTGCGATCCTCTCCTCTTAGAAATAGCAGACAGGGAGTCCACCCGCACGGGGTAGATGAAGAGCAAATGAAACAGGGTACAGGAAATGTGTGGCACATCCAGAGTGTTCCCCCAAAGAGCAACTTTCTGTGGGAGAATTCGTACAGATAGTGATGATGCTACAAATAAAGTGAGTAGGATGGAAATGCTTATTTATGTCCCAGAGAAATATTTATAAGACAGACACTTGTCCTTGGCAGCGCGACAGTAGTTGAGGAAACCCCACATGGAATGATAGATGGAAATCAGTGTCTACTGGACATAGGCTGCAGCTGAGGCGCCAGGACAGGCAAGGACTCCCCAGGGCCAGAGGACTTCACAGAGGTGGCACCTGGGCTGGTGGAGATTTGAGTGGGCTGAAGGGCAAGGACTTTCATGTGAAGGGCAGGGACCCAGAGGTGTGGCTGAACTTCTTTGAGGGAGGAATGAGGGCCTTTATGAGGACAGTGACATGGGTTGGTGGGTGTGGGAGGGACAGGGCCAGCAGGAAAGAGGTCAGCAAGGAAGGAAGGGTGGTATCCCATTCCATATTGACCAGATTTTCTAAACTAACAACTAGGACACCAAAGTATATGTTTGGTGGCCCTCCTGGGCCCTGGGCTCCCAGTACCTTCCTAGTCCCAGCCTCCACTTCTCCAGATACCATCCCCTGCTTAACTCTGGGAGTAATGCAGATATAAGGTCCTGCTTGCTGTGGAACCCAGGGTCAGCTCCATAGCTGGGGGAGACATACAGGTGCACATGGGAGCTGACTGGGAGGACCTCCTGAGGCCCCTGAGACAGCACCATGCCCAGCTCCCCACAGGCACTGGGTAAATGAAAATGGAATAAACATGCTACCTGAGGTTGGCTGTTCTAATGCCTACTCTCAGTGTCTTTGGGGCTCATCTCTGACCTTGTGATCTTGTGAAGCTCAGGTAGGAGTCTTGCATCCAGTTGTCTGGGAGGCCCCACTGTCCATCACTATTCCAAAGACACACATCCCAGACACAGGAGGGTCATAGACTCCCTATAGAGACTCCGAAGGAGCCCTCTCTCCCTGTCCCTCTCCTGGCATAGACAATGCTACTGTCAGGTGAAAGTTTCTTCATTGCTTCTCTGGCTTTGGGCCCTGGCTTGCTCTTGCCCACCCTGGGCTTGCTACCCCTCTGCTCACATTCCAGATTCTTCTATGCTTGCTCCTCTCTGCACTCAGATAAGGAGCTATTTTTGCTTCTCAGCCCTCCCCTATTTGTTTCTCTGTCCCCCAGATAGAATGTGGCTTTTTCTCAGAAGGGATTCCTGAAAGGCCCTGTCCTCCGGAGGACAAGGATGGGGCCACCAGCTGCCAGGCAAGGTGAGGACAACAAAGAAGTCAGTGACAGCCAAAGAGGCAGAGAGGGAGGACAGGAAGGCACAGGAGGTGGTGTGGAACTGGGCCTGCAAGTCAGAGGGAGACCTGGGCAGAGCAGGGAGGCTGGTGAGAGCCGAGCCACAGGCAGGCACAGAGGTGAACCCAGGCCTGACAGATCACTGAGAAGTCATGGCAGGCTGGAAGGACACAGAAAAGACCTGGGCCCCACTGATGTGCCCAGATGGTCAGGAACAAAGGAGGTCCTTGGTGCCTGCTTCTGAGCCCTCTCATGCTAATCTCCAAGGACCTTCAAACTCAAGATGGCAAGGGCCTGCAGAGCCCTTCAGCCTTCCCTAGCCTGTCATGGACAGCAGTCTAGGCCCTCCCTAGCCCTGGGTCTTTAGGGGTGTTGATGGAGTCTGGGGGACTCCATTTGCAATAACTAAATGGTTGAGGGGAGTTAAGGATGCAGGGGTCCAGAAGAAGAGATTTTAAAATCTGCCATGTCCCTACACACTGCTGCTCTTAAGCAGGAAATGATTCGTATTACAGTATGAGCTTTGTGGGTTGGTCACAGTGTTCCTTCTGTGAGCTGCTGACAGTGGAAGGAATGGGGGAGGGGTGAGTGTGTGAATGTTTTGGGGTGAAGGTGTGTGTATGAGGGTGAGGATAAGAGTATGTGTGGGTGTGAGGGCATATGTGCATGAGCAAGGGTGTGTGTGTGTGTGTGTGGGTGTGGGTGTGGGTGTGTGGGTGCGTGCACACACACGCATCCACAGGGCTAAGACAGTACCTGGATGTGTCTCTCTGGTGGGGCCAACCTAGAGAAATTTTGTTCCAAGTTCCTACAGCTTCCAGGAAGAGAATTTACCCCAGGAAGGAGGTGGGTAACAGTTTGATGGCAGTGGGACACTGATCCACAGCCCATCAGAGGAGAGGATATTCTAGCTCAATGCTGATCTGAGCCTCAGGAAGAGCCATCTGAACAAAACAGGAAGACCAAGCCCATGATGGCCCTGACCCCCTCCAACTGTGTGAGTGTAACCCTAAGGGAAGACTTGCCAGAGCTTCTGACACTCCAAGTCCAAGCAATTCACAGATTGTAGCAGTGGTTGGTGGTGCAAGGGAGGCCATTGGGGTGACAGAGACTCAGGTGGAGGAGTTTAAAGGAGGGATATGGGGAGCTTGTCTAGACTTGTCAAGGGTCCCAGGCTCAGTGAAAGGAGGCACAAGAATCAGTGACATTTCACTGTGACCCCATTTGCACACACAGTATGGAAAAGACATCCAGGTGTGAGGAAGGAATATTCAAAGACTTTGTGTTATTTTCATTAGGCTAACATCTATTGAGCACCGGAATACTACAATAAACATAGCCTATCTCTGGGGGAGTTTGCTGTCCAGTGGGGGCAGAGGAACATAAAAATGGCAGCAAGTGACCTTTATAAGTAACGACGATGATGACTACAGCTCACACGTGCACCTAATGTAACAGTAAGCACTATTCTAGACACTTCCAGGAGAGGTAGTGGGGGAGCACCCAGAGAAGAGCCCCTAACTCAGCCCAGGATGCAAGAGTGAGAGCTCAGTGTCCTCGCTCGTCTCAATCTCAGGGAGAAGCTTCTCCAGGGGGAGCCAGAGTTCACCACAGGTTCTAGACTGGATCAAGAACCCGCAGCCCCGGCTCCCAATTCTTTCAGGGCCAGTTCCCCACCTCCACAGCTTGAAGCAGTCTTGTCTAGACCTGAGTGACCCTTGTGCCACCCCTCCAGCCCATCTCTGGTTCTGATGCCCAGTGGGCCTCAAAATGAGCATTGAGAGACGATGGGGGAAATCACAGGAGATGGTGCCAGGTGAGGGAATGAGGGGATGTATGGTGGGGGGTCAAATCTGGGTAGCTAGAGACTCCACCCTCCATGCAGAGGAAGGAAGACCAGCCAGCTGTGCCTTCCAGCCTAGCACAGAGTGGTCCCTCTAGGGGATGTGGGCTGGGAACTAGAGGTGGTCAGGTGGGAAAGGCCGAGAAGTCAGGGGATATGCTCTGCCCTAGCTTTTGTGGCCTGGATGCAGGAGAACAAGTGCTTTTTCAGATAATGGACCACTCCTCTTCTCATTCCTGGCTCCACCTGCACCCAAGAGGCCAAGCAGAGCCACGAATGCCTGTGGAATACCCTATCCTCCATGTCCACACACCACCAAACAGCAGCCCCAGCTATGCTGGGCCTAGGGAAGGGTTGCAATATGAGGGACACAATTATATTAAGAAATGACTCCTTATGTATCTGAAATTCAAGGGCTAAGTGTTTTATCTGGCATCCCTAGCCAGGGGTAACCTCCAGCAGCTATAAGAATAGGCCATGGAAAACTCTGCAAGTAGGCTCCATGCCCATTGGACAGAGACGTCAAGGGTACCATTACTAGAGTGTTGCATGGCAGGCTCTGGGTGGTCACATCTTGGTCTTGAGGTCTCCAGTGTCTTTGTAGGGAGAGGCATGGCCAGAGGAAGGTCAGATCTGGGTCCCCGAAAGCTCAAGACCTATAGCAGGCACTCCTTTTTCCTGCTAAACATGTGAGCCCCAGCCCACTCTCAAGTGTCAGTACCCTTTAAGCAGGAGTATGGTTAGCACACTCATCCACCTTCCCAGTGCCTGTATCCTTAATGTTTCCCACGTGTCCACGGAACAGTGGCCTCCAATTCTGAAAGATATAATGGGCTTTGGACTTGGCCTTTCTATTTTCTCACAGTGTGAACCTTCTTGAGGCTCATGTTCCCGGTCTGTCTCCCAGGACTGGTGGAGGGATTAAATGTCAAGTGTCTGGTTTAAGTGAGGCTGTTGTTATTGTCCCTGGTCAAAGACCCACAGTTAGAAGGCAGTGGGGCTGCTGTTGACCCTCCATGCTCTAGTTGGAGATCCCTCGCTTGTCCCAATGATGCAGTGGCCTCTTGCCCAGGCTCCCTGGAGACTAGCCCTTGCAGCCCTCAAGGGTCTGGGCAGAGGCCAGGAGGAAGGGCCCTTTGCCAGAGAAGGAAGCACACTCTGGCTCTGAACTTTTCTCTGGAACCCAGAGCAGCCCCGTGGGATAGAGGAGACAGGAAGGCTGAGTTTTATGTGTGCACAGTATGTGCTGGGCATTTGTCATCTAATTTCATCCTCATAGAAATTGCTCACTTCCATACTGCAGCTGCAGACATACTGATTGTCATGTGGCAGAAGTCCCCACCGTTCCTCTGTGTGGACCACTGGCCTCCAGCTGGCTGACTTTGGGTCTCTCACACCCTGGAGTGACTTTTCCCCTGTTCTGCACCCTTTTAGACAGCACCCTTTCTTGTCATCAAATATATACCTACTGCCCTTGATTGGTTTGTTCTCTCCCATTCCAGAATGTGAGCTCTGTTAGAGCAGGTTTTTTGCTTGGATTGTTTACTGACATGCTCCCCTTGCCTAACATAGAGCTGTGGTCGTAAGTGTTGAATAAATTAAGGAAAAAATGACAACAATGATAATAGCTGACACTCACTCAGCACTTGCTTTGCCCTAGAATGCTTCTAAGTACTTTACATGTGATCATTCATGAATTCTCATAACAGCCCTGGGAGGCAGGGTGCACTTGGGTAAGTCACTTACATGGGGAAGTGGCTTGCTCAAAGTCACACTGTTTGTGGGCAGAGGCTGCAGTCTGGTTGGCTTGAGTTCCCAGTCCCCTGTCTTTTACACACACATCAGTGTCGCTGACCTTGGCATCTTCCCCTTTCGTGGGTGTCCAGGCTCCTTGGAGAGTACCCCTCCCCTTTCTCCACCATATGGTATTATCCCTGTTGACTTAATCCCCTTGAAGGCAGGGACTGGTCACCTCCATCTGTTTCCTCAGCGCTGTGCATGTGTCCAGCCCCTTGCAGGACTCCTCCATTTTCCTGCTTGACCCTTTGTGTGTGCTGGGAGGAGGTTCACATGTGCTAGGCAGGTGCTCTACCACTGAGTTACACCCCAGTCGCCCAGATGACTCTTACGTTAACATGAGGTGGGGAGCCCAGATATGATCCCTCCACACCCCATTTTACCATTCTGTTCTTTGGCAGAGAAATGAAGCTATCTGTTACTGAACCAGATCCCAGTCTTCAGATTCAGTGCTTGCCTGGCCACAGCCCCCTGGGTTTTGACTACTGCCCAAGACTTTGGTGGGGACCATCACCTGTTAGAACTGAGCAAAGGCAAAATACAGACATTGGGAATACATGGTGGTGGTGGTGGGGGGTGGTCAATGGAGCAGCCAGGCTCTCAGCAAAGGTGGTGGGATGTGCTCCTTGGAGTTCCGGTAGCAAACCAGTGAGGGGCAATTCCCAGCCTGCGATGCATATCTTCCAGGTGTGCTTCAAAGCAAACAGGATGCAAAGCAGGGTATATTTAGCTTGTGGTTGCTGCAGGGGGCCAGCCCAGCAGCACCCAGCTTCTGGCAGTGGGGGAACACTTTGGGGTGTTTTCTTCTTACTGGGCAATGTGTTCCTTGAGGAGGGGGTGGTGAAAGTTTGTAATGTACAGAAAACCTGGAGTCTAGTGGCTCAACCATACCCAGGAGGAATACATCACAAAAAATAAACTATATATAAAAAAAAGAACTTTATCACAGTTGAAAGCAAAAGGTTTTTAAGGCACTTTTTTTTTTTTTTTTTTTTAATGCTGGGGATGGAACCTAGAGCCACACTTATGCTAGGCAAGTGCTCTGCCACTGAGCTATATTCCCAGCCCAAAAGGTCTTCATATCTGTCTTTCATACTGATCCTTGAGGATGTTTTGTGGACAGATTTATGTTGAACCCTGGGCGTGGTGGAGAGAGGTTGTATCCATTCATTCACTCATTCAACAAGCATTTATTGCATTTCTACTAAATGAGGCCCTGAGCCCAAGCACTGAGATGATATGAAGGAAAACCACATGCCTGTCTCTGTCCTCATCGAACTTTCCATTTCATGCGAGACCAGCATTAAAGAGTCTTGCTGTTCCCTGATTACAGTTTGCCAACCATGCTCTGAAGGAGAGTGGCCGGGTTGCCTGAGAAGGTGAGATAAGGCATCTGTTTCTCTTTGGGAATCAGGAAAGGCCTCTTGGAGGAACTGGTGTTCACACTGAGTCCTGGAGGGAGTCTCCGACTCCTGTTTGGCCACTTGCTGGGAGGAGGGGCTGAGCGACCAGCATGGCAGCCACATGCACAGACCTTGGGGTGGAAAGGAGAGTGGCTTCTGGAGAAGGGCTCTAGATTGGCTGTTGTCTGGGTCCTTGGCTTGTTGGGAGACAGCCCCTGCCATTGGCTGATGGGTTCAGCCCTGGGAGGAGCATTCTGCCAGCAACAGGGACGTGGAGGGGCTTTGCCAGGAGTGGACAAGTTCTTCCAGGAAGACTTGCTGAGGAGGGTGCCTCCCGGGTTTTGAAGGTGGAACGCTTCCTGATTTGGCAGAGGGCGTAGGAGTCTGAGGAGCTGTGTGTGAGGCTGAGGAAGTGGGAGAGCATACTTTAGGTTGGAGTGGGAGGCGGCTGAATGACTCAGTTTGGATGTGTACGTTCTGTCTCTCCCATTAATCCTAATAGCTACTATTTATTTCACAACCACTGAATGCCCAGCAGACACTGATCCACTTCATTCAATCCATTCACTCGTTGTTTAAAATAGCTCTGACCATTTCATTTTACAGATGAGAACAACAGAAGCTCAAAAAGATTAAGGGACCTGCCCACAGTGATATGGAGAAGAGGTGTGGTAGGACCAGGGATCAAAATTTATCTGCTTTGGGGGCTATGGTTGTGGCTCAGGTAGAGTGCTCACCTAGCATGTGCAAGGCACTGGGTTCGAGCCTCAGCACCACATAAAAATAAATAAGTAACATAAAGTTTTTTTTTTTTTTTAATTCATCTGCTTTGTAGCTCATTGACCTTTTATCACACTTGCCTTCCAGGTGACCTGACCTCTTTGGGATTTTCCCTGCCTACTCTAGGGACACATGGTTCAAAACCAAGCGATTTTCAAGCACTGACTGGTAATGCAACTTTTGTAAAAGAGCTGTCTGTGCATATCCCGCTCTTCTCTTCCCAGTCTTACTGAGGAGCAGCAGGGGGATCATCCCATGAAAATGTGAAACCAGGAGAATGCTTGTCCAACATCTCAGAGCAAGTCGGAAAGAAGATCCTTTCTACCACCTTGTAACCACCGTTCCTGAGCCTTGATTGACATCCTTAGCACATGAGCTCCATGACAGCAGCAGAGATTTTTGCATCGTATTGCCATGCCCCCAGTCCTCAGAGCAGCGCTTGGTGTGTAGTGGATATGTGGTAAATGTTGTTGAAATAAATTCTCTGCAGGTGGTGCAGTATGAAGGAAGAGTTTTGTACATACAATCCTAACCTCTGGCATTGAACATATACAATATGTGAGTATGTGCACGTGTGTGCACAGATGCATGCATGCGTGCGTGCGTGCATGCACGCGTATCCCCCACCCCCACAGGAGGTCAGTCTTGGAATTAGCCCAAACATTGAGGAATACTTATTCTTTACGTGAACCATGATGTAAGGGAACAGCTTTTATCTATAATAAGATAGATTTGAGCTAGTTACCTCCTTTTTCAGGCAGCAAAATGGATCAGAAACAAAATAAAGTATCTAATAGTTTTTGCTTTCTTTTTTGTGGGTGGGTGAATGTAACATATAATAAATCTTACAACTCGGAAGTGTACAACCAAAGTGATTTTTACTTATGTAACACATGTGAACATGCACGTGTGCATACAAACACACACATACACACACACACACACACATGAAACCTCAACCCCCACAAACACAGAAGCACATGTCCAGCTCCCACTGGGCTTTCTTATGTGCACTCCCAGAAAATCTGTCTCCCTCAGGCTCAGGTAGCTGCTACATTTCAGTCTGCATGTTCTTGACCTTTGTAGAAAGGGGATTCTACAGTAAAGTGCCCTTCTGTGTCTGGCTGCTTTGGCTCCGCAGTGTGCCTGGCAGGCTTGTGATTGTTGCTGAGTGTTGGAGTTCTTTCGTTTTCATTGCTGTATAAAAATATATATAATCAATTCATTTATCCATTCTCCTAATGATGGGCATTTGAGTTGTTTTCAGTTTCATTTTGGAGCTATTATGAATAAAACTGCTGGGAACTCTCCTGCTTGCATCTTTGGGTGAGCAAAAGCACTAATTTCTGTTGATTACAAACCAGAAGTGGCCTTGCTGGGTAGGCTTATATTTAGCTTTAGTAAACAGCCAAAAAGTCTTCTAGGTGGTACCAGTTTATTCTTCTACTGGCAATACATGAATATTTGGAGGATTTTAAAGGTCAGGAATAGGATGCCTTTCCTCCTCCAAACTTCCTTCCCACAATACTGGACCGAAACATTGGGTATCCGAGCCTGGCTTTGTGTGCTCCAGTGAAGCTCCTACCAGACCTCAGGGATCAGAGGTTCCAAGTGGTGAGCCAGGGTTCTGGGGGTAGAAGGCTGGGCTAGCCAAGGGCTGGCTAAGGGGTTGTGAGGCAGGGCTTCTCCAAGACTGCCCATGAGACAGTCCAGGTGCTCTGGGAGCTGATCCGTGATGTCCCAGTGGACTGCACTAGTGTTACACTGACATATTCAATCTGCCCACGAGTAAAATGTGGGTGGTGCTATTTATTCTGGAATGAATTTATGGCTGGAAACTCACCTCCCACGGAAGAATCTAGTCTTGTTCCCCTCTTCCCCAGTTCTCTATTCTGCTCCCTACTTCCTCCTATCCATGAGAATTCAGAGCTGATTCGAGATGGGACAAACACTGTGCTCCAGGGAGAGGGGACAGGCAGGAAGAGATAGTGCCACATGTCTCTTGCCCCACTGAAGAGGCTGAAAGACTCAAAATCTTTAAGGACCTCTGGGAGAGGAGGCAGAAACCACACGGGGAAGGATCATAGAGAAGAATGAATGGAAGAGGGGCTTGCCTCAAATACTTCAAGAGGTGTCTTCCAAGGACCTTGGCCCTATCGTCACCACTAATAAACCCATAACATGACCACAGTTCAAAAAAAAATGTCAAAGTGGACCTTACTCTGTAGAGTCACCTCTGCCCCCATGACTTGGAGCTCTGGAGGAAATAAAGTAATGGGGGCCACAGAGCTGTCACAAGGGCTTAAGCTTTGGAGTCTGTCAGTCTGGGATTTCAGTCCAGGCTCTGACCTCCACTAACTGTGAGGACTTGAGCAAGATACTGGAACTTTCCAAGCAGCATCTTCTTTGTAAAATGTGGATAGTACTAGGGACGCTGTGCTGATTCAACAGGTAACACAATTACCCACATCAGCAGAGGGCAGAGGGCGAGCGCCCAGTCACCACTCTGCATCTCTGGGAGTGGGAGAGGAAATGGGCCAGACTGCCCAGGGATGCCCTGTCAGGGTTGATGCAGGCGGCAGGCAACCAGTGTGTGGCAGGAGACCTGGTGCCTGATGTATCACCACCACCTTCAGACCCAGGATTCTCTTTACTGAGAGCAAATCAAAAACATCAACTCAGACTGCAGCCAGAAGGACAGTAGTTAGACCTCAGTGGACAGTGGGTACCACAGTAGGTGACAGCCACTGATTATCAAAGTCTTTGAAAGGAAGAGAGTTTCAGCCCTGAGGGTCAGGATGGAGTCTTACTTGGTGTCAGAGGAGTGATGTTCTGGGCGGTGGCTACTCAGAGCCACTGGCCTCCCATCTCTGGAAGTGGGCCTGTGAGGAAGGCCTGGCCAGTGGGAAGCAGCCACCTTGTCTGTGGGGTGCTGGACTTAGAGGCCATCCACACCTGCTCACAGCCAGGCCACAGGTAGTTTATGGCCCTCTCTCCAGGGCACGGGGCCTGGCCTTTTCAATTCTTTCTCTGGAAGGCCTTGGCCTGCCCTGGAGACCCGCCCCACGTGGCTTCCTTCCCTTGGTGACTGTGCCTTTGAAAGTGGCTGAAGCATTTCCTGCCCCAGGCAGAGTCAGGCTAATGGATCCTGGCCTTCCTCTCTACACCAGGAGCTATAGCCAGGCCCATTTGAGTCTGGGCCAAGCTTAGGAAGGCAATGGGTGTGGGGGCTTCCTTCCAGTTCAGGGCAGGGGCTGGGGAGAAGGCAAGGCTGAGGTGATGTTGCTGGGGTCAGTCCTACACCAGGTCAGGGCAGATGCAACCCACCAGTCTGGCACTGTGAGGATAGGGACACAGAATTTCATTTCTGTCCCTCTGGGGCAGTCTATCTTAAGATAGCTCTTGGGAGCAGGGACCTTGGGCAGTTCCTGAACTGATCTTGGTGAAACTATTTCAGGCAGCCTTGGGCAATTGTTCTTCATTCCACTCTCAGGTTGATGAGTTCTAAACACCGCTTGTTAGCTCTCAGGTCAGAGCTGATGTGTACTTTGTTTCTTTATTTTGAATCTCACCCTCTGGGATCCAGGGGCTCTTTCCCTCATGATGAAAATTGTAATACTAGAAATAACCATAATAGGGATCCAGAAAAGTCTTTGACAGGGGAGTTTTTGGATCTTCTGTTAAGGTCCCGGGGGATCTAGGGTTGAGTGCGATTCCTGGACAAGCTCCCATCTTCTCCCACCTGTTCTCAGGTCTGATCGGGAGAAGACCCTGCTGGAGGTGCTATAGCCAGGGTGGCAGACACCAAAACATATGGTGGAAAGAGGCCCTGAGCAAGGCTTGGGCTGAGGTGGAGGAGGGTAGGAAAGGAGCTGGCCCCAAGGCTCTTGGGTGGGGAGTGTAAAAAAGCCTCCCCTAATGTTTTGTGGGGCATGTGCCTAAAGGATCCCAATTCTCTGGAGGGAAGGGTTGGACAGAGGATGCCCAGGAGGAAGATGTGCTGATTTGCATGCTATTTTTGCACAGCATTTACATATTTTCCATGTACTGTCTAGAGCACCGCCAGGGAGATTCTGCAGATTCTCTCCCCACCCACACTCCCCTCTAATGTCCTGGGCCTGGTGGGGCAGAAGCAGCCTGGGTGTTCCCTCGCCCTAGCTCTCTTTGGATGGGGGCTCCATGGGAGAGACCCTCTCTGTCCCTGAGTCCTTGGTAGGGAGGCTGGGGTAGGGGAGGGTGCATGGGAGGTTGGGGTGGAGGGTGGAGGGTGCCTGGGGACAAGGCACTTCCTGGCTTCAGGCTTCTCTCTAGGCCAGGACCCGG